>NW_027457932.1:309926-619852 GCF_050624435.1 Tenrec ecaudatus
CTGAGCTTAGGCAAAGGCACCCCTAGGCTTAGGCTAAGGCTAGGGCTCCCCTAGCCTAACGCTAGAGCACCCCTAGGCTTAGGCTAGGGCACCCCTAGGCTTAGGCTAGGGCACCCCTAGGCTTAGACTTAGGCTAGGGCACCCCTTTGCTTAGGCTAGGACAACCAAAGGCTTAGGCTAGGGCACCCCTAGGCTTAGGCTAAGGCTACGTCTCCCCTATCCACAGGCTATGGCACCCCTAGGCTTAGGCTAGGGCACCCCTAGGCTTAGGCTAGGGCACCCCTAGGCTTAGGCTAAAGCTAGGGCTCCCCTAGCCTCAGGCTAGGGCACCCCTAAGTTTAGGATAGGGCACCCGTAGGCTGAGGCTAGCGCACCCCTAGGCTTAGGATAAGGCTAGGGCTCCCCTAGCCTAAGGCTAGAGCACCCCTAGGCTTAGGCTAGGGCGTCCCTAGGCTTAAGGTAAAGCTAGGGCTCCCCTAGCCTAAGGCTAGGGCAGCCGTAGGCTTAGGCTAGGGCAACTCTAGGCTTAGGCTTAGGCTTGGGGTCCCCTAGTCTAAGGCTAAGTCACCCCTAGGCTTTGGCTAGGGCACCCCTAGGCTTAGGCTAGGGCACCCCTAGGCTAGGGCTAAGGCTAGGGCTCCACTAGCCTAAGGCTAGGGCACCCCTAGGCTTAGGCTAGGGCACCCCTAGGGTTAGGCTAGGGCACCCTTAGGCTTCGGCTAGGACACCCCTAGGCTTAGGCTAAGGCTAGTGTTCCCCTAGCCTAAGGCTAGGGCTCCCCTAGGCTTAGGCTAGGGCAACCCTAGGCTTAGGCTAGGGCACCCCTAGGCTTAGGCTGGTGCACCCCTAGGCTTACGCTAGGGCACCCCTAGGCTTAGGCTAGGACACACCTTGGCTTAGGCTAGGGCACCCCTAGGCTTAGGCTAAGGCTAGGGCTCCCCTACGCTTAGGTTAGGGTACCCCGAGGCTTAGGGTAGGTCACCCCTAGGCTTAGGCTAGTGCATCCCTAGGCTTAGGCTAGGGCACACTTAGGCTTAGGCTAAGGCTAAGGCTCCCCTAGGCTTAGGCTACGGCACCCCTTGGCTTAGGCTATGGCACACCTAGGCTTAGGCTATGGCACCCCTAGGCTTAGGCTAAGGCTAGGGCTCCCCTACGCTTAGGCTAGGGCACCCCTTGGCTTAGGCTAGGGCACACCTAGGCTTAGGCTAGGGCACTCATAGGCTTAGGCTAAGGCTAGGACTCCCCTAGCCTAATGCTAGGGCACACCTAGGCTTAGGCTAGGGCACCCCTAGGCTTAGGCTTAGGCTAGGGCATCCCTAGCCTAAGGCTAGGGCACCCCTTGGCTTGGGCTAGGGTACCCCGAGGCTTAGGCGAGGGCACCCCTAGGCTTAGGTTAGGGCACACCTAGGCTTGGGCTAGGGCACCCCTAGGCTAGGGCTAAGGCTAGGGCTCCACTAGCCTAAGGCTAGGGCACCCCTAGGCTTAGGCTAGGGCACCCCTAGGGTTAGGCTAGGGCACCCTTAGGCTTCGGCTAGGACACCCCTAGGCTTAGGCTAAGGCTAGTGTTCCCCTAGCCTAAGGCTAGGGCTCCCCTAGGCTTAGGCTAGGGCAACCCTAGGCTTAGGCTAGGGCACCCCTAGGCTTAGGCTGGTGCACCCCTAGGCTTACGCTAGGGCACCCCTAGGCTTAGGCTAGGACACACCTTGGCTTAGGCTAGGGCACCCCTAGGCTTAGGCTAAGGCTAGGGCTCCCCTACGCTTAGGTTAGGGTACCCCGAGGCTTAGGGTAGGTCACCCCTAGGCTTAGGCTAGTGCATCCCTAGGCTTAGGCTAGGGCACACTTAGGCTTAGGCTAAGGCTAAGGCTCCCCTAGGCTTAGGCTACGGCACCCCTTGGCTTAGGCTATGGCACACCTAGGCTTAGGCTATGGCACCCCTAGGCTTAGGCTAAGGCTAGGGCTCCCCTACGCTTAGGCTAGGGCACCCCTTGGCTTAGGCTAGGGCACACCTAGGCTTAGGCTAGGGCACTCATAGGCTTAGGCTAAGGCTAGGACTCCCCTAGCCTAATGCTAGGGCACACCTAGGCTTAGGCTAGGGCACCCCTAGGCTTAGGCTTAGGCTAGGGCATCCCTAGCCTAAGGCTAGGGCACCCCTTGGCTTGGGCTAGGGTACCCCGAGGCTTAGGCGAGGGCACCCCTAGGCTTAGGCTAGGGCACACCTAGGCTTAGGCTAAGGCTAGGAGTCCGCTAGCCTAAGGCTAGGGCACCCCTAGTCTTAGGCTAGGGCACCCCTAGGCTTAGGCTAAGGCTAGGGCTCCCTTAGCCTTAGGCTAGGGCACCCTAGGCTTAGGGTAAGATTAGGGCTCCCCTAGCCTAAGGTTAGGGCACCCCTAGGCTTAGTCTAGGGCACCCCTAGGCTTAGGCTAGGGCACCCCTAAGCTTAGGCTAAGGCTAGGGCTCCCCTAGCCTACGGCTAGGGCTCCCCTGGCCTAAGGCTAGGGAATTCCTAGGCTTAGGCTAGGGCAACCCTAGGCTTAGGCTAGGACAACCCTAGGCTTAGGCTAGGGCAACCCTAGGCTTAGGCGAGGGAACCCCTAGGCTTAGGGTAGGGCACCCCTAGGCTTAGGATAGGGCATCCCTAGGCTTAGGCTAAGGCTAGGGCTACACTAGCCTCAGGTTAGGGCACCCCTAGACTCAGGTTATGGCACCCCTAAGCTTAGGCTAGGGCAATCCTAGGCTTAGGATAAGGCTAGGACTCCCCTAGCCTCAGAAAAGGGCACCCCTAGGCTCAGGCTACGGCACCCCTAGGCTTAGACTAGGGCACCCCTAGGCTTAGTCTAAGGCTAGGGCTCCCCTAGCCTAAGGCTACTGCACCCCTAGACTCAGGAAAGGGCACCCCTAGGCTTAGACTAGGGCATCCATAGGCTTAGGAAAAGGCTAGGGCTCCCCTAGCCTAAGGCTAGGGCACCCCTAGGCTTAGGCTAGGGCACCCCTAGGCTTAGGCTTGGGCACCCGTAGGGTTTAGCTAGGGTTCCCCTAGGCTTAGTTTAAGGCTAAGGCTCCCCTAGCCTCAGGCTAGTGCACCCCTAGACACAGGCTATGATACCCCTAGGCTTAGGCTAGGGCAATCCTAGGCTAGACTAACTCTAGGGCTCCCCTATCCTCAGGCTACGGCACCCGTAGTCTCAGGCTAGGGCACCCCTAGGCTTAGGTTAGGGCACCCCTAGGCTTAGGCTAGGGCACCCCTAGGCTTAGGCTAAGGTTAGGGCTCCCCTAGCCTAAGGCTAGAGCACACCTAGGCTTAGGCTAGGGCACCCCTAGGCTTAGGTTAAGGCTAGGGCTCCCCTAACCTAAGGCTAGGGCACCCTAGGCTTAGGCTAAGGCTAGGGCTCCCCTAGTCTAAGGCTAGGGCACCCTTAGGCTTAGGTTATGGCACCCCTAGGCTTAGGCTAGCGCACCCCTAGGCTTAGGCTAGGACACCACTAGGCTGAGGAAGGGCACCCCTAGGCTTAGGCTAAGGCTAGGGCTCCCCTAGCCTAAGGCTAGGGCACCCCTAGGCTTTGGTTAGGGTACCCCTAGGCTTAGACTAGGGCAACCCTAGGCTTAGGTTAGGGCACCGCTAGCCTTAGGCCAAGGGGCCCCTAGGCTTAGGCTAGGGCACCCCTAGGCTCAGGCTACGGCACCCCTAGGCTTAGACTAGGGCACCCCTAGGCTTAGTCTAAGGCTAGGGCTCCCCTAGCCTAAGGCTTGGCAGCCCTAGGCTCGGAAAGGGCACCCCTATGCTTAGACTAGGGCACCCCTAGGCTTAGGGTAAGATTAGGGCTCCCCTAGCCTAAGGTTAGGGCACCCCTAGGCTTCGTCTAGGGCACCCCTAGACTTAGGCTAAGGCTAGGGCTCCCCTAACCTACGGCTAGAGCTCCCCTAGCCTAAGGCTAGGGCACCCCTAGGCTTAGGCTAGGACAACCCTAGGCTTAGGCTAGGGCAACCCTAGGCTTAGGCTAGAGCAACCCTAGGCTTAGGCTAGGGCACCCCTAGGCTTAGGCTAGGGCACCCCTAGGCTTAGGCTATGGCACCCCTAGGCTTAGGCTAAGGCTAGGGGACCCCTAGGCTTAGGCTAAGGCACCCGTAGGCTTAGGCTAGGGCACCACTTGGCTTAGGCTAGGGCACCAATAGGCTTAGGCTAAGACTAGGGGACCCCTAGGCTTAGGCTAAGGCAACCCTAGGGTTAGGCTAGGGCACCCCTAGTCTTAGGCTGGGGCACCCCTAGGCTTAGGCTTAGGCTATGGGACCCCTAGGTTTAGGCTAGGGCACCCCAAGGCTTAGGCTAGGGCACCCCTAGGCTTAGGATAGGGCACCCCCACACTTAGGGTGGGGCACCCCTAGGCTTAGGCTAAGGCTAGGGCTCCCCTAGCCTAAGGCTAGGGTACCCCTAGGCTTAGGCTAGGGCACCCCTAAACATAGGCTAGGGCACCCCTAGGCTTAGGCTAGGGCACCCCTAGGCTTAGGCTAGGGCACCCCTAGGCTTAGGCTAGGGCACCCCAAGGTTTCGGCTAAGGCTAGGGCTCCCCTAGCCTAAGGCTCGGGCACCCCTAGGCTTAGGCTAGGGCACCCCTAGGCTTAGGATAGTTCACCCCAAGGCTTAGGCTAGGGCACCCCTAGGCTGAGGATAGGGCACCCCTAGGCTTAGGCTAAGGCTAGGGTTCCACTAGACTAAGGCTAGGACACCCCTAGGTTTAGGCTAGGGCGCCCCAAGGCTTAGGCTAAGGCTAGGGCTCCCCTAGCCTAAGGCTATGGCACCCCGAGGCTTAGGCTAGGGCACCCCTAGGCTTAGGCTAGGACACCCGTAGGCTTAGGCTAGGGCACCCATAGGCTTAGGCTAAGGCAATCCTAGGCTAGACTAAGGCTAGGGCTCCCCTAGCCTCAGGTTACGGCACCCGTAGGCTCAGGCTAGGGCACCCCTAGGCTCAGGCAAGGGCACCCCTAGGCTCAGGAAAGGGCACCCCTAGGCTTAGGCTAGGGCACCCCTAAGCTTAGGCTAGGGCACCCCTAGGTTTAGGCTAGGGCACCCCTAGGCTTAGGCTAAAGCTAGGGTTCCCCTAGGCTTAGGCTAGGGCATCCTAGGGTCTGGCTATGGCACCCCTAGGCTTAGGCTAGGGCTAGGGGAACCATAGGCTTAGGCTAAGGCACCCCAAGGCTTAGGCTAGGGCAACCCTAGGCTTAGGCTAGGGCAACCCTAAGGTTAGGCTTACGCTAGGGGACCCCTAGGCTTAGTCTAAGGCACCCCTAGGCTTAGGCTAGGGCACCCCTAGGCTTAGGCTAGGGCACCACTTGGCTTAGACTAGGGCACCCCTAGGCTTAGTCTAAGACTAGGGGACCCCTAGGCTTAGGCTAAGGCACCCCTAGGCTTAGGCTAGGGCACCCCTAGGCTTAAGCTGGGGCACCCCTAGGCTTAGGCTTAGGCTAGGAGACCCCTAGGCTTAGGCTAAGGCTAGGGCTCCCCTAGCGTAAGGCTAGGGTACCCCTAGGCTTTGGCTAGGGCACCCCTAGACTTAGGCTAGGGGACACCTAGGCTTAGGCTAGGGCACCCCTAGGCTTAGGCTAAGGCTAGGGCTCCCCTAGGCTAAGGCTAGGGCACCCCTAGGCTTATTCTAGGGCAACCCTAGGCTTAGGCTAATGCTAAGTCTCCCCTAGCCTCAGGCTACTGCACCCCTAGACTCAGGCTATGACACCCCTAGGCTTAGGCTAGGGCAATCCTAGGCTAGACTAACGCTAGGGCTCCCCTATCCTCAGGCTAGGGCACCCCTTAGCTTAGGCTAGGGCAATCTTAGGCTTAGGCTAAGGCTAGGGCTCCCCTAGCCTCAGACTAGGGCACCCCTAGGCTCAGGCTAGGGCACCCCTAGGCTTAGACTAGGGCACCCCTAGGCTTAGGCTAAGGCTAGGGCTCCCCTAGCCTAAGGCTATGGCACCCCTAGGCTCAGGAAAGGGCACACCTAGGCTTAGACTAGGGCACCCATAGGCTTAGGCTAGGGCACCCCTAGGCTTAGGCTTGGGCACCCCAAGGCTTTAGCTAGGGTTCCCCTAGGCTTAGGCTAATGCTAAATCTCCCCTAGCCTCAGGCTACTGCACCCCGAGACTCAGGCTATGACACCCCTAGGCTTAGGCTAGGGCAATCCTAGGCTAGACTAACGCTAGGGCTCCCCTATCCTCAGGCTAGGGCACCCGTAGGCTCAGGCTAGGGCACCTCTGAGCTTAGGCAAGGGCACCCCTAGGCTTAGGCTAAGGCTAGGGCTCCCCTAGCCTAACGCGAGAGCACCCCTAGGCTTAGGCTAGGGCACCCCTAGGCTTAGGCTAGGGCACCCCTAGGCTTAGACTTAGGCTAGGGCACCCCTTTGCTTAAGCTAGGACAACCAAAGGCTTAGGCTAGGGCACCCCTAGGCTTAGGCTAAGGCTACGTCTCCCCTATCCACAGGCTATGGCACCCCTAGGCTTAGGCTAGGGCACCCCTAGGCTTAGGCTAAAGCTAGGGCTCCCCTAGCCTCAGGCTAGGGCACCCCTAAGTTTAGGATAGGGCACCCGTAGGCTGAGGCTAGCGCACCCCTAGGCTTAGGATAAGGCTAGGGCTCCCCTAGCCTAAGGCTAGAGCACCCCTAGGCTTAGGCTAGGGCGCCCCTAGGCTTAAGCTAAAGCTAGGGCTCCCCTAACCTAAGGCTAGGGCAGCCGTAGGCTTAGGCTAGGGCAACTCTAGGCTTAGGCTTAGGCTTGGGGTCCCCTAGTCTAAGGCTAAGTCACCCCTAGGCTTTGGCTAGGGCACCCCTAGGCTTAGGCTAGGGCACCCCTAGGCTAGGGCTAAGGCTAGGGCTCCACTAGCCTAAGGCTAGGGCACCCCTAGGCTTAGGCTAGGGCACCCCTAGGGTTAGGCTAAGGCTAGTGTTCCCCTAGCCTAAGGCTAGGGCTCCCCTAGGCTTAGGCTAGGGCACCCCTAGGCTTAGGCTAGGGCCCCCCTAGGCTTAGGCTGGTGCACCCCTAGGCTTACGCTAGGGCACCCCTAGGCTTAGGCTAGGACACACCTTGGCTTAGGCTAGGGCACCCCTAGGCTTAGGCTAAGGCTAGGGCTCCCCTACGCTTAGGTTAGGGTACCCCGAGGCTTAGGGTAGGTCACCCCTAGGCTTAGGCTAGTGCATCCCTAGGCTTAGGCTAGGGCACACTTAGGCTTAGGCTAAGGCTAAGGCTCCCCTAGGCTTAGGCTACGGCACCCCTTGGCTTAGGCTAGGGCACACCTAGGCTTAGGCTAGGGCACCCCTAGGCTTAGGCTAAGGCTAGGGCTCCCCTACGCTTAGGCTAGGGCACCCCTTGGCTTAGGCTAGGGCACACCTAGGCTTAGGCTAGGGCACTCATAGGCTTAGGCTAAGGCTAGGACTCCCCTAGCCTAAGGCTAGGGCACCCCTAGGCTTAGGCTAAGGCACCCCTAGGCTTAGGCTAGGGCACCCCTAGGCTTAGGCTTAGGCTAGGGCATCCCTAGCCTAAGGCTAGGGCACCCCTTGGCTTGGGCTAGGGTACCCCGAGGCTTAGGCGAGGGCACCCCTAGGCTTAGGCTAGGGCACACCTAGGCTTAGGCTAAGGCTAGGAGTCTGCTAGCCTAAGGCTAGGGCACCCCTAGTCTTAGGCTAGGGCACCCCTAGGCTTAGGCTAAGGCTAGGGCTCCCTTAGCCTTAGGCTAGGGCACCCTAGGCTTAGGGTAAGATTAGGGCTCCCCTAGCCTAAGGTTAGGGCACCCCTAGGCTTAGTCTAGGGCACCCCTAGGCTTAAGCTAGGGCACCCCTAGGCTTAGGCTAAGGCTAGGGCTCCCCTAGCCTACGGCTAGGGCTCCCCTGGCCTAAGGCTAGGGAATTCCTAGGCTTAGGCTAGGGAAACCCTAGGCTTAGGCTAGGACAACCCTAGGCTTAGGCTAGGGCAACCCTAGGCTTAGGCGAGGGAACCCATAGGCTTAGTGTAGGGCACCCCTAGGCTTAGGATAGGGCATCCCTAGGCTTAGGCTAAGGCTAGGGCTACACTAGCCTCAGGTTAGGGCACCCCTAGACTCAGGTTATGGCACCCCTAAGCTTAGGCTAGGGCAATCCTAGGCTTAGGATAAGGCTAGGACTCCCCTAGCCTCAGAAAAGGGCACCCCTAGGCTCAGGCTACGGCACCCCTAGGCTTAGACTAGGGCACCCCTAGGCTTAGTCTAAGGCTAGGGCTCCCCTAGCCTAAGGCTACTGCACCCCTAGACTCAGGAAAGGGCACCCCTAGGCTTAGACTAGGGCACCCATAGGCTTAGGAAAAGGCTAGGGCTCCCCTAGCCTAAGGCTAGGGCACCCCTAGGCTTAGGCTAGGGCACCCCTAGGCTTAGGCTTGGGCACCCGTAGGGTTTAGCTAGGGTTCCCCTAGGCTTAGTTTAAGGCTAAGGCTCCCCTAGCCTCAGGCTAGTGCACCCCTAGACACAGGCTATGATACCCCTAGGCTTAGGCTAGGGCAATCCTAGGCTAGACTAACTCTAGGGCTCCCCTATCCTCAGGCTACGGCACCCGTAGTCTCAGGCTAGGGCACCCCTAGGCTCAGGCTAGGGCACCCCTAGGCTTAGGCTAGGGCACCCCTAGGCTTAGGCTAAGGCTAGGGCTCCCCTAGCCTAAGGCTAGAGCACCCCTAAGCTTAGGCTAGGGCACCCCTAGGCTTAGGTTAAGGCTAGGGCTCCCCTAACCTAAGGCTAGGGCACCCTAGGCTTAGGCTAAGGCTAGGGCTCCCCTAGTCTAAGGCTAGGGCACCCTTAGGCTTAGGTTATGGCACCCCTAGGCTTAGGCTAGGGCACCCCTAGGCTTAGGCTAGGACACCACTAGGCTGAGGAAGGGCACCCCTAGGCTTAGGCTAAGGCTAGGGCTCCCCTAGCCTAAGGCTAGGGCACCCCTAGGCTTTGGTTAGGGTACCCCTAGGCTTAGACTAGGGCAACCCTAGGCTTAGGTTAGGGCACCGCTAGCCTTAGGCCAAGGGGCCCCTAGGCTTAGGCTAGGGCACCCCTAGGCTCAGACTACGGCACCCCTAGGCTTAGACTAGGGCACCCCTAGGCTTAGTCTAAGGCTAGGGCTCCCCTAGCCTAAGGCTTGGCAGCCCAAGGCTCAGGAAAGGGCACCCCTATGCTTAGACTAGGGCACCCTAGGCTTAGGGTAAGATTAGGGCTCCCCTAGCCTAAGGTTAGGGCACCCCTAGGCTTCGTCTAGGGCACCCCTAGACTTAGGCTAAGGCTAGGGCTCCCCTAACCTACGTCTAGAGCTCCCCTAGCCTAAGGCTAGGGCACCCCTAGGCTTAGGCTAGGACAACCCTAGGCTTAGGCTAGGGCAACCCTAGGCTTAGGCTAGAGCAACCCTAGGCTTAGGCTAGGGCACCCCTAGGCTTAGGGTAGGGCACCCCTAGGCTTAGGATAGGGCACCCCTAGGCTTAGGATAGGGCACCCCTAGGCTTAGGCTAAGGCTAGGGCTCCACTAGCCTCAGGTTAGGGCACCCCTAGACTCAGGTTATGGCACCCCTAAGCTTAGGCTAGGGCAATCCTAGGCTTAGTCTAAGGCTAGGCCTCCCCTAGCCTAAGGCTACGGCACCCCTAGGCTCAGGAAAGGGCACCACTAGGCTTAGACTAGGGCACCCATAGCCTTAGGAAAAGGCTAAGGCTCCCCTAGACTAAGGCTAGGGCACCCCTAGGCTTAGGCTAGGGCACCCCTAGGCTTAGGCTTGGGCACCCCTAGGGTTTAGCTAGGGTTCCCCTAGGCTTAGGCTAAGGCTAAAGCTCCCCTAGCCTCAGGCTAGTGCACCCCTAGACTCAGGCTATGACACCCCTAGGCTTAGGCAAGGGCAATCCTAGGCTAGACTAACGCTAGGGCTCCCCTATCCTCAGGCTACGGCACCCGTAGTCTCAGGCTAGGGCACCCCTAGGCTTAGGCTAGGGCACCCCTAGGCTTAGGCTAGGGCACCCCTAGGCTTAGGCTAGTGCACCCCTAGGCTTACGCTAGGGCACCCCTAGGCTTAGGCTAGGACACACCTTGGCTTAGGCTAGGGCACCCCTAGGCTTAGGCAAAGACTAGGGCTCCTCTACGCTTAGGTTAGGGTACTCCGAGGCTTAGGGTAGGTCACCCCTAGGCTTAGGCTAGGGCACCCCTTGGCTTAGGCTAGGGCACACATAGGCTTAGGCATAGGCTAGGGCATCCCTAGCCTAAGGCTAGGTCACCCCTTGGCTTGGGCTAGGGTACCCCGAGGCTTAGGCGAGGGCATCCGTAGGCTTAGGATAGGGCACAACTAGGCTTAGGCTAAGGCTCGGGCTCCTCTAGGCTTAGGCTAGGGCACCCCTAGTCTTAGGCTAGGGCACCCCTAGGCTTAGGCTAAGGCTAGGGCTCCCTTAGCCTTACGCTGGGGCAGCGCTAGGCTTAGGGTAAGATTAGGGCTCCCCTAGCCTAAGGTTAGGGCACCCCTAGGCTTAGTCTAGGGCACCCCTAGGCTTACGCTAAGGCACCCCTAGGCTTAGGCTAGGGCAACCCTAGGCTTAGGCTAGGGCAACCCTAGGCTTAGGCTACGGCAACCCTAGGCTTAGGCTAGGGCAGCCCTAGGCTTAGGGTAGGGCACCCCTAGGCTTAGGATAGGGCACCCCTAGGCTTAGGCTAAGGCTTGGGCTCCACTAGCCTCAGGTTAGGGCACCCCGAGACTCAGGTTATGGCACCCCTAAGCTTAGGCTAGGGCAATCCTAGGCTTAGGATAAGGCTAGGGCTCCCCTAGCCTCAGACTAGGGCACCCCTAGGCTCAGGCTACGGCACCCCTAGGCTTAGACTAGGGCACCCCTAGGCTTAGTCTAAGGCTAGGGCTCCCCTAGCCTAAGGCTACGGCACCCCTAGATTCAGGAAAGGGCACCCCTAGGCTTAGACTAGGGCACCCATAGGCTTAGGAAAAGGTTAGGCTCCACTAGCCCAAGGCTAGGGCACCCCTAGGCTTAGGCTAGGGCACCCCTAGGCTTAGGCTTGGGCACCCCTAGGGTTTAGCTAGGGTTCCCATAATCTTAGGCTAAGGCTAAGGCTCCCCTAGCCTCAGGCTACTGCACCCCTAGACTCAGGCTATGACACCCCTAGGCTTAGGCTAGGGCAATCCTAGGCTAGACTAACGCTAGGGCTCCCCTATCCTCAGGCTACGGCACCCGTAGTCTCAGGCTAGGACACCCCTAGGCTCAGGCTAGGGCACCCCTAGGCTTAGGCTAGGACAACCCTAGGCTTAGGCTAAGGCTAGGGCTCCCCTAGTCTAAGGCTAGGGCACCCTTAGGCTTAGGTTATGGCACCCCTAGGCTTAGGCTAGGACACCACTAGGCTTAGGCTAGGGCAACCCTAGGCTTAGGCTAGGGCACCCCTAGGCTTAGGGTAGGGCACCCCTAGGCTTAGGATAGGGCACCCCTAGGCTTAGGCTAAGGCTAGGGCTACACTAGCCTCAGGTTAGGGCACCCCTAGACTCAGGTTATGGCACCCCTAAGCTTAGGCTAGGGCAATCCTAGGCTTAGGATAAGGCTAGGGCTCCACAGCCTCAGACTAGGGCACCCGTAGGCTCAGGCTACGGCACCCCTAGGCTTAGACTAGGGCACCCCTAGGCTTAGTCTAAGGCTAGGGCTCCCCTAGCCTAAGGCTACTGCCCCCGTAGACTCAGGAAAGGGCACCCCTAGGCTTAGACTAGGGCACCCATAGGCTTAGGAAAAGGCTAGGGCTCCCCTAGCCTAAGGCTAGGGCACCCCTAGGATTAGGCTAGGGCACCACTAGGCTTAGGCTTGGGCACCCCTAGGGTTTAGCTCGGGTTCCCCTAGGCTTAGGTTAAGGCTAAGGCTCCCCTAGCCTCAGGCTAGTGTACCCCTAGACTCAGGCTATGACACCCCTAGGCTTAGGCTAGGGCAATCCTAGGCTAGACTAACGCTAGGGCTCCCCTATCCTCAGGCTACGGCACCCGTAGTCTCAGGCTAGGGCACCCCTAGGCTCAGGCTAGGACACCCCTAGGCTTAGGCTTGGGCACCCCTAGGCTTAGGCTAAGGCTAGGGCTCCCCTAGCCTAAGGCTAGAGTACCCCTAGGCTTAGGCTAGGGCACCCCTAGGCTTAGGTTAAGGCTAGGGCTCCCCTAACCTAAGCCTAGGGCACTCCTACGCTTAGGCTAAGGCTAGGGCTCCCCTAGTCTAAGGCTAGGGCACCCTTAGGCTTAGGTTATGGCACCCCTAGGCTTAGGCTAAGGCACCCATAGGCTTAGGCTAGGACACCACTAGGCTGAGGAAGGGCACCCCTAGGCTTAGGCTAAGGCTAGGGCTTCCCTAGCCTAAGGCTAGGGCACCCCTAGGCTTTGGTTAGGGCACCCCTAGGCTTAGACTAGGGCAACCCTAGGCTTAGGTTAGGGCACCGCTAGCCTTAGGCCAAGGCACCCCTAGGCTTAGGCTAGGGCACCCCTAGGCTCAGGCTACGGCACCCCTAGGCTTAGACTAGGGCACCCCTAGGCTTAGTCTAAGGCTAAACTCCCATAGCCTAAGGCTACGGCACCCCTAGGCTTACGCTAAGGCACCCCTAGGCTTAGGCTAGGGCACCCCTAGGCTTAGGCTTAGGCTAGAGCATCCCTAGCCTAAGGCTAGGGCATCCCTTGGCTTGGGCTAGTGTACCCCGAGGCTTAGGCGAGGGCACCCCTAAGCTTAGGCTAGGGCACACCTAGGCTTAGGCTAAGGCTAGGGGTCCCCTAGCCTAAGGCTAGGGCACCCCTAGTCTTAGGCTAGGGCACCCCTAGGCTAAGGCTAAGGCTAGGGCTCCCTTAGCCTTAGGCTAGGGCAGCCTAGGCTTAGGGTAAGATTACGGCTCCCCTAGCCTAAGGTTAGGGCACCCCTAGGCTTAGTCTAGGGCACCCCTAGGCTTAGGCTAGGGCACCCGTAGGCTTAGGCTAAGGCTAGGGAACCCCTAGCCTACGGCTAGAGCTCCCCTAGCCTAAGGCTAGGGAACCCCTAGGCTTAGGCTAGGGCAACCCTAGGCTTAGGCTAGGGCACCCCTAGGCTTAGGCTAAGGCTAGGGCACCCCTAGCCTACGGCTAGAGCTCCCCTAGCCTAAGGCTAGGGAACCCCTAGGCTTAGACTAGGGCACCCCTAGGCTTAGTCTAAGGCTAGGGTTCCCCTAGCCTAAGGCTACGGCAGCCCAAGGCTCAGGAAAGGGCACCCCTAGGCTTAGACTAGGGCACCCCTAGGCTTAGGGTAAGATTAGGGCTCCCCTAGCCTAAGGTTAGGGCACCCCTAGGCTTCGTCTAGGCCACCCCTAGACTTAGGCTAAGGCTAGGGCTCCCCTAACCTACGGCTAGAGCTCCCCTAGCCTAAGGCTAGGGCACACCTAGGCTTAGGCTAGGGCAACCCTAGGCTTAGGCTAGGGCAACCCTAGGCTTAGGTTAGAGCAACCCTAGGCTTAGGCTAGGGCACCCCTAGGCTTAGGGTAGGGCACCCCTAGGCTTAGGGTAGGGCACCACTAGGCTTAGGATAGGGCACCCCTAGGCTTAGGCTAAGGCTAGGGCTCCACTAGCCTCAGGTTAGGGCACCCCTAGACTCAGGTGATGGCACCCCTAAGCTTAGGCTAGGGCAATCCTAGGCTTAGGATAAGGCTAGGGCTCCCCTAGCCTCAGACTAGGGCACCCCTAGGCTCAGGAAAGGGCACCACTAGGCTTAGACTAGGGCACCCATAGCCTTAGGAAAAGGCTAAGGCTCCCCTAGCCTAAGGCTAGGGCACCCCTAGGCTTAGGCTAGGGCACCACTAGGCTTAGGCTTGGGCACCCCTAGGGTTTAGCTAGGGTTCCCCTAGGCTTAGGCTAAGGCTAAGGCTCCCCAAACCTCAGACTAGTGCACCCCTAGACTCAGGCAATGACACCCCTAGGCTTAGGCAAGGGCAATCCTAGGCTAGACTAACGCTAGGGCTCCCCTATCGTCAGGCTACGGCACCCGTAGTCTCAGGCTAGGGCACCCCTAGGCTCAGGCTAGGGCACCCCTAGGCTTAGGATAGGGCACCCCTAGGCTTAGGCTAAGGCTAGGGTTCCCCAAGCCTAAGGCTAGAGCACCCCTAGGCTTAGGCTAGGGCACCCCTAGGCTTAGGCTAGTGCACCCCTAGGCTTACGCTAGGGCACCCCTAGGTTAGGCTAGGACACACCTTGGCTTAGGCTAGGGCACCCCTAGGCTTAGGCTAGGGAACCCCTAGGCTTAGGCAAAGACTAGGACTCCTCTACGCTTAGGTTAGGGTACCCCGAGGCTTAGGGTAGGTCACCCCTAGGATTAGGCTAGGGCATCCCTAGGCTTAGGCTAGGGCACACCTAATCTTAGGCTAAGGCTCGGGCTCCCCTAGGCTTAGGCTAGGGCACCCCTTGGCTTAGGCTAGGGCACACCTACGCTTAGGCTAGGGCACTCCTAGGCTTAGGCTAAGGCTAGGGCTCCCCTAGCCTAAGGCTAGGGCACCCCTAGGCTTACGCTAAGGCACCCCTAGGCTTAGGCTAGGGCACCCCTAGGCTTAGGCTTAGGCTAGGGCATCCCTAGCCTAAGGCTAGGGCACCCCTTGGCTTGGGCTAGGGTACCGCGAGGCTTAGGCGAGGGCACCCGTAGGCTTAGGCTAGGGCACAACTAGGCTTAGGCTAAGGCTGGGGCTCCCCTAGGCTTAGGCTAGGGCACCCCTAGTCTTAGGCTAGGGCACCCCTAGGCTTAGGCTAAGGCTAGGGCTCCCTTAGCCTTACGCTAGGGCAGCCCTAGGCTTAGGATAAGATTAGGGCTACCCTAGCCTAAGGTTATGGCACCCCTAGGCTTAGTCTAGGGCACCCCTAGGCTTACGCTAAGGCACCCCTAGGCTTAGGCTACGGTAACCCTAGGCTTAGGCTAGGGCACCCCTAGGCTTAGGGAAGGGCACCCCTAGGCTGAGGCTAAGGCTTGGGCTCCACTAGCCTCAGGTTAGGGCACCCCTAGACTCAGGTTATGGCACCCCTAAGCTTAGGCTAGAGCAATCCTAGGCTTAGGATAAGGCTAGGGCTCCCCTAGCCTCAGACTAGGGCACCCCTAGGCTCAGGCTACGGCACCCGTAGGCTTAGACTAGGGCACCCCTAGGTTTAGTCTAAGGCTAGGGCTCCCCTAGCCTAAGGCTACAGCACCCCTAGACTCAGGAAAGGGCACCCCTAGGCTTAGACTAGGGCACCCATAGGCTTTCGAAAAGTCTAGGGCTCCCCTACCCTAAGGCTAGGGCACCCCTAGGCTTAGGCTAGGGTACCCGTAGGCTTAGGCTTGGGCACCCCTAGGGTTTAGCTAGGGTTCCCATAATCTTAGGCTAAGGCTGAGGCTCCCCTAGCCTCAGGCTACTGCACCCCTAGACTCAGGCTATGACACCCCTAGGCTTAGGCTAGGGCAATCCTAGGATAGACTAACGCTAGGGCTCCCCTATCCTCAGGCTACGGCACCCGTAGTCTCAGGCTAGGACACCCCTAGGCTCAGGCTAGGGCACCCCTAGGCTTAGGCTACGGCAACACTAGGCTTAGGCTAAGGCTAGGGCTCCCCTAACCTAAGGTTAGGGCACCCCTAGGCTTAGGCTAAGGCTAAGGCTCCCCTAGTCTAAGGCTAGGGCACCCTTAGGCTTAGGTTATGGCACCCCTAGGCTTAGGCTAGGACACCACTAGGCTGAGGAAAGGCACCCCTAGGCTTAGCCTAAGGCTAGGGCACCCCTAGGCTTTGGTTAGGGCACCCCTAGGCTTAGGCTAGGGCAACCCTAGGCTTAGGCTAGGGCACCCCTAGGCTTAGGGTAGGGCACCCCTAGGCTTAGGATAGGGCACCCCTAGGCTTAGGCTAAGGCTAGGGCTACACTAGCCTCAGGTTAGGGCACCCCTAGACTCAGGTTATGGCACCCCTAAGCTTAGGCTAGGGCAATCCTAGGCTTAGGATAAGGCTAGGGCTCCCGAGCCTCAGACTAGGGCACCCGTAGGCTCAGGCTACGGCACCCCTAGGCTTAGACTAGGGCACCCCTAGGGTTAGTCTAAGGCTAGGGCTCCCCTAGCCTAAGGCTACTGCCCCCGTAGACTCAGGAAAGGGCACCCCTAGGCTTAGACTAGGGCACCCATAGGCTTAGGAAAAGGCTAGGGCTCCCCTAGCCTAAGGCTAGGGCACCCCTAGGATTAGGGTAGGGCAACCCTAGGCTTAGGCTTGGGCACCCCTAGGGTTTAGCTAGGGTTCCCCTAGGCTTAGGTTAAGGCTAAGGCTCCCCTAGCCTCAGGCTAGTGCACCCCTAGACTCACGCTATGACACCCCTAGGCTTAGGCTAGGGCAATCCTAGGCTAGACTAACGCTAGGGCTCCCCTATCCTCAGGCTACGGCACCCGTAGTCTCAGGCTAGGGCACCCCTAGGCTCAGGCTAGGGCACCCCTAGGCTTAGGCTTGGGCACCCCTAGGCTTAGGCTAAGGCTAGGGCTCCCCTAGCCTAAGGCTAGAGCACCCCTAGGCTTAGGCTAGGGCACCCCTAGGCTTAGGTTAAGGCTAGGGCTCCCCTAACCTAAGCCTAGGGCACCCCTAGGCTTAGGCTAAGGCTAGGGCTCCCCTAGCCTAAGGCTAGGGCACCCCTAGGCTTTGGTTAGTGCACCCCTAGGCTTAGATTAGGGCAACCCTAGGCTTAGGTTAGGGCACCGCTAGCCTTAGGCCAAGGCACCCCTAGGCTTAGGCTAGGGCACCCCTAGGCTCAGGCTACGGCACCCCTAGGCTTAGATTAGGGCACCCCTAGGCTTAGTCTAAGGCTAGGGCTCCCATAGCCTAAGGCTACGGCACCCCTAGGCTTACGCTAAGGCACCCCTAGGCTTAGGCTAGGGCACCCCTAGGCTTAGGCTTAGGCTAGGGCATCCCTAGCCTAAGGCTAGGGCACCCCTTGGCTTGGGCTAGTGTACCCCGAGGCTTAGGCGAGGGCACCCCTAGGCTTAGGCTAGGGCACACCTAGGCTTAGGCTAAGGCTAGGGGTCCCCTAGCCTAAGGCTAGGGCACCCCTAGTCTTAGGCTAGGGCACCCCTAGGCTTAGGCTAAGGCTAGGGCTCCCTTAGCCTTAGGCTAGGGCAGCCCTAGGCTTAGGGTAAGATTACGGCTCCCCTAGCCTAAGGTTAGGGCACCCCTAGGCTTAGTCTAGGGCACCCCTAGGCTTAGGCTAGGGCACCCCTAGGCTTAGGCTAAGGCTAGGGCACCCCTAGCCTACGGCTAGAGCTCCCCTAGCCTAAGGCTAGGGAACCCCTAGGCTTAGGTTAGGGCAACCCTAGGCTTAGGCTAGGGCACCCCTAGGCTTAGGGTAGGGCACCCCTAGGCTTAGGATAGGGCACCCCTAGGCTTAGGCTAAGGCTTTGGCTCCACTAGCCTCAGGTTAGGGCACCCCTAGACTCAGGTTATGGCACACCTAAGCTTAGGCTAGGGCAATCGTAGGCTTAGGATAAGGCTAGGGCTCCCCTAGCCTCAGACTAGGGCACCCCTAGGCTCAGGCTACGGCACCCCTAGTCTTAGACTAGGGCACCCCTAGGCTTAGTCTAAGGCTAGGGCTCCCCTAGCCTAAGGCTACGGCACCGCCCACACTCAGGAAAGGGCACCCCTTGGCTTAGACTAGGGCACCCATAGGCTTAGGAAAAGGCTAGGGCTCCCCTAGCCTAAGGCTAAGGCACCCCTAGGCTTAGGCTAGGGCACCCCTAGGCTTAGGCTTTGGCACCCCTAGGGTTTAGCTAGGGTTCCCCTAATCTTAGGCTAAGGCTAAGGCTCCCCTAGCCTCAGGCTACTGCACCCCTAGACTCAGGCTATGACACCCCTAGGCTTAGGCTTGGGCAATCCTAGGCTAGACTAACGCTAGGGCTCCCCTATCCTCAGGTTACGGCACCCGTAGTCTCAGGCTAGGACACCCCTTGGCAAGGGTAGGGCACCCCTAGGCTTAGGCTAGGGCACCCCTAGGCCTAGGCTAAGGCTAGGGCTCCCCTAGCCTAAGGCTAGAGCACCCCTTGGCTTAGGCTAGGGCACCCTTAGGCTTAGGTTAAGGCTAGGGCTCCCCTAACCTAAGGCTAGGGCACCCCTAGGGTTAGGCTAAGGCTAGGGTTCCCCTACTCTAAGGGTATTGCACCCTTAGGCTTAGGTGATGTCACCCCTAGGCTTAGGCTAGGGCACCCCTAGGCTTAGGCTAGGACACCACTAGGCTGAGGAAGGGCACCCAAAGACTTTGGTTAGGGCACCCCTAGGCTTAGGCTAGGGCACCCCTAGGCTTATGCTAGGGCACACCTAGGCTTAGGCTAGGGCACCCCTAGGCTTAGGCTAAGGCTAGGGCTCCCCTAGCCTAATCCTAGGGCACCCCTAGGCTTAGGCTAGGGCACCCCTACGCTTAGGCTAGGGAACCCATAAGCTTAGGCTAGGGCACCCCTATTCTTAGGCTAGGGCTCCCCTAGGCTTAGTCTAGGGCACCCCTAGGCTTAGGCTAAGCCTAAGGCTCACCTAGCCTAAGGCTTGGGCACCCCTAGGCATAGGATGGAGCACCCCTAAGCTTAGGCTAGGGCACCACTAGGCTTAGGCTAAGGCTATTGCACCCCTACCCTAAGGCTAGGGCACCCGTAGGCTTAGGCTAGGGCACCCCAAGGCTTAGGTTAAGGCTAGGGCTCCCCTAACCTAAGGCTAGGGCACCCCTATGCTTAGGATAAGGCTAGGGCTCCCCTAGTCTAAGGCTAGGGCACCCTTAGGCTTAGGTTATGGCACCCCTAGGCTTAGGCTATGGCAACCCTAGGCTTAGGCTTGGGCAATCCTAGGCTAGACTAACACTAGGGCTCCCCTATCCTCAGGTTACGGCACCCGTAGTCTAAGGCTAGGACACCCCTTGGCAAGGGTAGGGCACCCCTAGGCTTAGGCTAGGGCACCCCTAGGCTTAGGCTAAGGCTAGGGCTCCCCTAGCCTAAGGCTAGAGCACCCCTAGGCTTAGGCTAGGGCACCCTTAGGCTTAGGTTAAGGCTAGGGCTCCCCTAACCTAAGGCTAGGGCACCCCTAGGCTTAGGCTAAGGCTAGGGCTCCCCTAGTCTAAGGCTAGGGCACCCTTAGGCTTAGGTTATGGCACCCCTAGGCTTAGGCTAGGGCACCCCTAGGCTTAGGCTAGGACACCACTAGGCTGAGGAAGGGCACCCATAGACTTTGGTTAGGGCACCCATAGGCTTAGACTAGGGCAACCCTAGGCTTAGGTTAGGGCACCGCTAGCCTTAGGCCAAGGCACCCCTAAACTTAGGCTAGGGCACCCCTAGGCTTAGGTAGGGAACCCCTATGCTTAGGCCAGAGCACCCCTAGACTTAGGCTAGGGTACCCCTAAGCTTAGGCTAGGGCACACCTACTTTTAGGCTAGGCGGCCCTAGGCTTAGGCTAAGGCTTGGGCTCCCCTAGCCTAAGGCTAGGGCGCCCCTAGGCTTAGGCTAGGGCACTCCTAGGTTTAGGCTAGGACACCCCTAGGCTTAGGCTAGGGCACCCGTAGGCTTAGTCTAAAGCTACGGCACCCCTAGGATTAGGCTAGGGCACCCCTAGGTGTAGGCTAGGTCACCCCTAGGCTTAAGCTAGGGCACACCTAGGCTTAGACTAGGGGAGCCCTAGGCTTAGGCTAAGGCTAGGGCTCCCCTAGCCTAAGGCTTGGGCACCCCTACGCTTGGGCTAGGGCAGCACTAGGCTTAGGCTAAGGCTAGGGCTCCCCTAGGCTTAGTCTAGGGCAGCCCTAGGCTTAGGCTAAGGTTAGGGCTCGCCTAGCCTAAGGCTAGGGCACCCCAAGCTTAGGCTAGGACACCCCTAGGCTTAGGCTAGGGCACCACTAGGCTTAGGCTAGGGGACCCCTAGGCTTAGGCTAAGGCTAAGGCTCCCCTAGCCTACGACTATGGCACCCCTAGGCTTAGGCTAGGGCACCCCTAGGCTTATGCTAGGGCACCCCTAGGCTTAGGCTAGGGCACCCCTAGGCTTAGGCTAAGGCTAGGGCTCCCCTAGCCTAACCCTAGGGCACCCTTAGGCTTAGGCTAGGGCACCTCTACGCTTAGGCTAGGGAACCCATAAGCTTAGGCTAGGGCACCCCTATTCTTAGGCTAGGGCTCCCCTAGGCTTAGTCTAGGGCACCCCTAGGCTTAGGCTAAGCCTAAGGCTCACCTAGCCTAAGGCTTGGGCACCCCTAGGCATAGGATAGAGCACCCCTAAGCTTAGGCTAGGGCACCCCAGGGCTTAGGCTAGGGCACCCCTAGGCTTAGGCTAGGGCGCCCCTAGGCTTAGGCTAGGGCACCCCAAGGCTTAGGCTAGGGCGCCCCTAGGCTTAGGCTAGGGCACCCCTAGGCTTAGGCTAGGGCACTCCTAGGTTTAGGCTAGGACACCCCTAGGCTTAGGCTAGGGCACCCGTAGGCTTAGTCTAAAGCTACGGCACCCCTAGGATTAGGCTAGGGCACCCCTAGGTGTAGGCTAGGTCACCCCTAGGCTTAAGCTAGGGCACACCTAGGCTTAGGCTAGGGGAGCCCTAGGCTAAGGCTAAGGCTAGGGCTCCCCTAGCCTAAGGCTTGGGCACCCCTACGCTTGGGCTAGGGCAGCACTAGGCTTAGGCTAAGCCTTTTGCACCCCTAGCCTAAGGCTAGGGCACCCCTAGGCTTAGGCTAGGGCACCCCAAGGCTTAGGCTAGGGCACCCCTAGGCTTAGGCTAGGGCACCCCTAGGCTTAAGCTAGGGCACACCTAGGCTTAGGCTAGGGCAGCCCTTGGTTTATTCTAAGGCTAGGGCTCCCCTAGCCTAAGGCTTGGGCACCCCTAGGCTTCGGCTAGGTCACCCCTAGGCTTAGGTTAAGGCTAGGGCTCCCCTATCCTAAGGTTAGGGCACCCCTACTCTTAGGCTAGGGCACCCCTAGGTTTAGGCTAAGGCTAGGGCTCCCCTAGCCTAACCCTAGGGCACACCTAGGCTTAGGCTAAGGCACCCCTAGGCTTAGGCTAGAGCACCCCTAAGCTTAGGCTAGGGCACCCCTAGTCTTAGGCTAGGGCACCCCTAGGCTTAGGCTAGGGCACCCCTAGGCTTAGGCTAAGGCTAGGGCTCACCTAGCCTAAGGCTAGGGCACCCCTAGGCTTAGGTTAGGGCAACCCTAGCCTTAGGCTAGGGCACCCCTAGCCTTAGGCTAGGGCACCCCTAGGCATAGGCTAGGGCACCCCTTGGCTTAGGCTAAGGCTAGTGCTCCCCTAGCCTGAGGCTAGGGCATCCCTAGTGATATGCTAGGGCACCCCTAGGCTTAGGCTAGGGCAGCCATAGGCTTAGGCTAAGGCTAGCGCTCCCCTAGCTTAAGGCCTGGGCACCCCTAGGCTTAGGCTACAGCACCCCTAGGCTTAGGATAGGCCACACCTAGGCTTAGGCTAGGGCACCCCTAGGCTTAGGCTAAGGCTAGGGCTCACCTAGGCTAAGGCTAGGGCACCCCTAGGCTTAGGCTAGGGCACCCCTAGGCTTAGGCTAGGGCACCCCTAGTCTTAGGATAGGGCACACCTAGGCTTAGGCTAGGCACCCCTAGACTTAGGCTAAGGCTAGTGCTCCCCTAGCCTAAGGCTAGGGCACCCCTAGGGTTAAACTAAGGCTAGGGCTCACCTAGCCTAAGTCTAGGGCACCCCTAGGCATAGGCTACGGCACCCCTAAGCTTAGGCTAGGACACCACTAGGCTTAGACTAAGGCTAGTGCACCCCTACCCTAAGGCTAGGGCACCCCTAGGCTTAGCTAGGGCACCCCTAGGAATAGGCTAGGGCACCCCTATATTTAGGCTAAGGCACCCCTAGGTTTAGGCTAGGGCACCCCTAGGCTTAAGCTAGGGCACACCTAGGCTTAGGCTAGCGCAGCCCTAGGCTTATTCTAAGGCTAGGGCTCCCCTAGCCTAAGGCTAGGGCACCCCTAGGCTTCGGCTAGGGCACCCCTAGGCTTAGGTTAAGGCTAGGGCTCCCCTATCCTAAGGCTAGGGCACCCCTAGGCTTAGGCTAGGGCACCCCTAGGCTTAGGCTAAGGCTAGGGCTCCCCTAGCCTAACCCTAGGGCACAAATAGGCTTAGGCTAGGGCAACCCTAGGCTTAGAGTAGGGCACCCCTAGGCTTAGGATAGGTCACCCCTAGGCTTAGGCTAAGGCTTGGGCTCCACTAGCCTCAGGTTAGGGCACCCCTAGACTCAGGTTATGGCACCTCTAAGCTTAGGCTAGGGCAATCCAAGGCTTAGGATAAGGCTAGGGCTCCCCAGCCTCAGACTAGGGCACCCCTAGGCTCAGGCTACGGCACCCCTAGGCTTAGACTAGGGCACCCCTAGGCTTAGTCTAAGGCTAGGGCTCCCCTATCCTAAGGCTACTGCCCCCCTAGACTCAGGAAAGGGCACCCCTGGGCTTAGACTAGGGCACCCATAGGCTTAGGAAAAGGCTAGGGCTCCCCTAGACTAAGGCTATGGAACCCCTAAGCTTAGCCTAGGGCACCCTTAGGCTTAGGCTTGGGCACCCCTAGGGTTTAGCTAGGGTTCCCCTAGGCTTAGGTTAAGGCTAAGGCTCCCCTAGCCTCAGGCAAGTGCACCCCTAGACTCAGGCTATGACACCCCTAGGCTTAGGCTAGGGCAATCCTAGGCTAGACTAACGCTAGGGCTCCCCTATCCTCAGGCTACGGCACCCGTAGTCTCAGGCTAGGGCACCCCTTGCTCAGGCTAGGGCACCCCTAGGCTTAGGCTAGGGCACCAAGGGGACCCCTAGGCTTAGGCTAAGGCTAGGGCTCCCCTAGTCTAAGGCAAGGGCACCCTTAGGTTTAGGTTATGGCACCCCTAGGCTTAGGCTAGGGCACCCCTAGGCTTAGGCTAGGACACCACTAGGCTGAGGAAGGGCACCCCTAGGCTTAGGCTAATGCTATGGCTCCCCTAGCCTAAGGCTAGGGCACCCCTAGGCTTAGGCTAGGGCAACCCTAGGCTTAGGCTAGGGCAACCCTAGGCTTAGGGTAGGGCACCCCTAGGCTTAGGATAGGGCAACCCTAGGCTTAGGCTAGGGCAACCCTAGGCTTAGGGTAGGGCACCCGTAGGCTTAGGATAGGGCACCCCTAGGCTTAGGCTAAGGCTAGAGCTCCACTAGCCTCAGGTTAGGGCACCCCTAGACTCAGGTTATGGCACGCCTAAGCTTAGGCTAGGGCAATCCTAGGCTTAGGATAAGGCTAGGGCTCCCCTAGCCTCAGACTAGGGCACCCCTAGGCTCAGGCTAGGGCACCCCTAGGCTTAGACTAGGGCACCCCTAGGCTTAGTCTAAGGCTAGGGCTCCCCTAGCCTAAGGCTACGGCACCCCTAGGCCCAGGAAAGGGCACCCCTAGGCTTAGACTAGGGCACCCATAGGCTTAGGAAAAGGCTAAGGCTCCCCTAGCCTAAGGCTAGGGCACCCCTAGGCTTAGGCTAGGGCACCCCTAGGCTTAGGCTTGGGCACCCCTAGGATTTAGCTAGGGTTCCCCTAGGCTTAGGCTAAGGCTAGGGCTCCCCTAGCCTAAGGCTAGAGCACCCCTAGGCTTAGGCTATGGCACCCCTAGGCTTAGGCTAGGGCACCCCTAGGCTTAGGCTAGGGCAATCCTAGGCTAGACTAACGCTAGGGCTCCCCTATCCTCAGGCTACGGCACCCGTAGTCTCAGGCTAGGGCACCCCTAGGCTCAGGCTAGGGCACCCCTAGGCTTAGGCTAGGGCACCCCTAGGCTTAGGCTAAGGCTAGGGCTCCCCTAGCCTAAGGCTAGAGCACCCCTAGGCTTAGGCTAGGGCACCCCTAGGCTTAGGCTAGGGCACCCCTAGGCTTAGGCTAGTGCACCCCTAGGCTTACGCTAGGGCACCCCTAGGCTTAGGCTAGGACACACCTTGGCTTAGGCTAGGGCACCCCTAGGCTTAGGCTAGGGCACCCCTAGGCGTAGGCTAAGACTAGGGCTCCTCTACGCTTAGGTTAGGGTACCCCGAGGATTAGGGTAGGTCACCCCTAGGCTTAGGCTAGGGCATCCCTAGGCTTAGGCTAGGGCACACCTAGGCTTAGGCTAAGGCTAGGGCTCCCCTAGGCTTAGGCTAGGGCACCCCTTGGCTTAGGCTAGGGCACACCTAGGCTTAGGCTAGGGCACCCCTAGGCTTAGGCTAAGGCCAGGGCTCCCCTAGGCTTAGGCTAGGGCACCCCTTGGCTTAGGCTAGGGCACACCTAGGTTTAGGCTAGGGCACTCCTAGGCTTAGGCTAAGGCTAGGGCTCCCCTAGCCTAAGGCTAGGGCACCCCTAGGCTTACGCTAAGGCACCCCTAGGCTTACGCTAGGGCACCCCTAGGCTTAGGCTTAGGCTAGGGCATCCCTAGCCTAAGGCTAGGGCACCCCTTGGCTTGGGCTAGGGTACCCCGAGGCTTAGGCGAGGGCACCCCTAGGCTTAGGCTAGGGCACACCTAGACTTAGGCTAAGGCTAGGGCTCCCTTAGCCTTAGGCTAGGGCAGCCCTAGGCTTAGGATAAGATTAGGGCTCCCCTAGCCTAAGGTTAGGGCACCTCTAGGCTTAGTCTAGGGCACCCCTAGGCTTAGGCTAGGGCACCCCTAGGCTTAGGCTAAGGCTAGGGCTCCCCTAGCCTACGGCTAGAGCTCCCGTAGCCTAAGGCTAGGGAACCCCTAGGCTTAGGCTCGGGCAACCCTAGGCTTAGGCTAGGGCAACCCTACGCTTAGGTTACGGCAACCCTAGGCTTAGGCTAGGGCACCCCTAGGCTTAGGGTAGGGCACCCCTAGGCTTAGGATAGGGCACCCCTAGGCTTAGGCTAAGGCTTGGGCTCCACTAGCCTCAGGTTAGGGCACCCCTAGACTCAGGTTATGGCACACCTAAGCTTAGGCTAGGGCAATCCTAGGCTTAGGATAAGGCTAGGGCTCCCCTAGCCTCAGACTAGGGCACCCCTAGCCTAAGGCTACGGCACCCCTAGGCTCAGGGAAGGGCACCGCTAGGCTTAGACTAGGGCACCCATAGGCTTAGGAAAAGGCTAGGGCTCCCCTAGCCTAAGGCTAGGGCACCCCTAGGCTTATGCTAGGGCACCCCTAGGCTTAGGCTTGGGCACCCCTAGGGTTTAGCTAGGGTTCCCCTAATCTTAGGCTAAGGCTAAGGCTCCCCTAGACTCAGGCTACTGCACCCCTAGACTCAGGCCATGACACCCCTAGGCTTAGGCTTGGGCAATCCTAGGCTAGACTAACGCTAGGGCTCCCCTATCCTCAGGCTACGGCACCCGTAGTCTCAGGCTAGGACACCCCTAGGCTCAGGCTAGGGCACCCCTAGGCTTAGGCTAGGGCACCCCTAGGCTTAGGCTAAGGCTAGGGCTGCCCCAGCCTAAGGCTAGAGCACCCCTAGGCTTAGGCTAAGGCACCCCTAAGCTTAGGTTAAGGCTAGGGCTCCCCTAACCTAAGGCTAGGACCCCCTACGCTTAGGCTAAGGCTAGGGCTCCCCTAGTCTAAGGCTAGGGCACCCTTAGGCTTAGGTTATGGCACCCCTAGGCTTAGGCTAGGGCACCCCTAGGCTTAGGCTAGGACACCACTAGGCTGAGGAAGGGCACCCCTAGGCTTAGGCTAAGGCTAGGGCTCCCCTAGCTTAAGGCTAGGGCACCCCTAGACTTTGGTTAGGGCACCCCTAGGCTTAGACTAGGGCAACCCTAGGCTTAGGTTAGGGCACCGCTACCCTTAGGCCAAGGCACCCCTAGGCTTAGGCTAGGGCACCCCTAGGCTTAGGTAGGGAACCCCTATGCTTAGGCTAGGGCACCCCTAGGCTTAGGCTAGGGCACCCCTAGGCTTAGGCTAGGGCACCCCTCGGCTTAGGCTAGGGCAACCCTAGGCTTAGGCTAAGGCTAGGGCTCCTCTAGCCTAACGCTAGGGCACCCCTAGGCTTGGGCTAGGGCACCCCTAGGCTTAGTCTAGGGCACCCCTAGGCTTGGGCTGGGCACCCTAAGGCTTCGGCTAAGGCGAGGACTCCCCTAGCCTAAGGATAGGGCACCCCTAGGCTTTGGATAGGGCACCCCTAGCCTTAGACTAAGGCTAGGGCTCCCCTAGCCTTAGGCTAGGGCACCCCTAAGGTTAGGCTAGGGCACTCCTACTTTTAGGCTAGGCGTCCCTAGGCTTAGGCTAAGGCTAGGGCTCCCCTAGCCTAAGGCTAGGGCGCCCCTAGGCTTAGGCTAGGGCACCCCTAGGCTTAGGCTAGGGCACTCCTAGGTTTAGGCCAGGACACCCCTAGGCTTAGGCTAGGGCACCCGTAGGCTTAGTCTAAAGCTAGGGCACCCCTAGGATTAGGCTAGGGCACCCCTAGGTTTAGGCTAGGGCACCCCTAGGCTTAAGCTAGGGCACACCTAGGCTTAGGCTAGGGGAGCCCTAGGCTTAGGCTAAGGCTAGGGCTCCCCTAGCCTAAGGCTTGGGCACCCCTACGCTTGGGCTAGGGCAGCCCTAGGCTTATTCTAAGGCTAGGGCTCCCCTAGCCTAAGGCTAGGGCACCCCTAGGCTTCGGCTAGGGCACCCCTAGGCTTAGGTTAAGGCTAGGGCTCCTGTATCCTAAGGCTAGGGCACCCCTAGGCTTAGGCTAGGGCACCCCTAGGCTTAGGCTAAGGCTAGGGCTCCCCTAGCCTAACCCTAGGGCACAACTAGGTTTAGGCTAAGGCACCCCTAGGCTTAGGCTAGGGAACCCCTAACTTAGGCCATGGCACCCCTAGTCTTAGGCTAGGGCACCCCTAGGCTTAGGCTAGGGCACCCCTAGGCTTATACTAGGCCACCCCTAGGCTTAGGCTAAGGCTAGGGCTCCCTGTAGCCTAACCCTAGGGCACACCTAGGCTTAGGCTAAGGCACCCCTAGGCTTAGGCTAGGGCACCCTTAAGCTTAGGCTAGGGCACCCACAGTCTTAGGCTAGGGCACCCCTAGGCTTAGGCTAGGGCACCCCTAGGCTTAAGCTAAGGTTAGGGCTCACCTAGCCTAAGGCTAGGGCACCCCTAGGCATAGGCTAGGGCACCCCTAGGCTTAGGCTAAGGCTAGGGCACCCCTAGCCTAAGGCTAGGGCACCCCTAGGCTTAGGTTAGGGCAACCCTAGCCTTAGGCTAGGGCACCCCTAGGCTTAGGCTAGGGCACCCCTAGGCTTAGGCTAAGGCTACGGCTCCCCTAGCCTAAGGCTAGGGCACCCCTAGGCATAGGCTAGGGCACCCCTTGGCTTAGGCTAAGGCTAGTGCTCCCCTAGCCTAAGGCTAGGGCATCCCTAGTGATAGGCTAGGGCACCCCTAGGCTTAGACTAGGGCACCCCTAGGCTTAGGCTAGGGCAGCCATAGGCTTAGGCTAAGGCTAGCGCTCCCCTAGCCTAAGGCCTGGGCACCCCTAGGCTTAGGCTACGGCACCCCTAGGCTTAAGCTAAGGCTAGGGCTCACCTATCCTAAGGCTAGGGCACCCCTAGGCATAGGCTAGGGCACCCCTAGGCTTAGGCTAAGGTTAGTGCACCCCTAGCCTAAGCCTAGGGCACCCCTAGGCTTAGGTTAGGGCAACCCTAGCCTTAGGCTAGGGCACCCCTAGGCTTAGGCTAGGGCACCCCTAGGCTTAGGCTAAGGCTACGGCTCCCCTAGCCTAACGCTAGGGCACCCCTAGGCATAGGCTAGGGCACCCCTTGGCTTAGGCTAAGGCTAGTGCTCCCCTAGCCTAAGGCTAGGGCATCCCTAGTGATAGGCTAGGGCACCCCTAGGCTTAGACTAGGGCACCCCTAGGCTTAGGCTAGGGCAGCCATAGGCTTAGGCTAAGGCTAGCGCTCCCCTAGCCTAAGGCTTGGGCACCCCTAGGCTTAGGCTACGGCACCCCTAGGCTTAGGATAGGGCACACCTAGGCTTAGGCTAGGGCACCCCTATGCTTAGGCTAGGGCACCCCTAGGCTTAGGCTAAGGCTAGGGCTCACCTAGGCTAAGGCTAGGGCACCCCTAGGCTTAGGCTAGGGCACCCCTAGACTTAGGCTAGGGCACCCCTAGGCTTAGGCTAGGCACCCCTAGGCTTAGGCTAAGGCTAGTGCTCCCCTAGCCTAAGGCTAGGGCACCCCTAGGTTTATACTAAGGCTAGGGCTCACCTAGCCTAAGTCTAGGGCACCCCTAGGCATAGGCTACGGCACCCCTAAGCTTAGGCTAGCACACCCCTAGGCTTAGACTAAGGCTAGTGCACCCCTAGCCTAAGGCTAGGGCACCCCTAGGCTTAGTTTAGGGCACCCCTAGGCTTAGGCTAGGCCACCCCTAGGCTTAGGCTAGGGAACCCCTAGGCTTAGGCTAAGGCTACGGCTCCCCTAGCCTCTGGCTAGGGCACCCCTAGGCATAGGCTAGGGCACCCCTAGGCTTAGGCTAGGGCACCCCTAGGCTTAGGCTAGGGCACCCCTAGGCTTAGGCAAAGGCTAGTGCTCCCCTAGACTAAGGCTATGTCACCCCTAGGCATAGGCTAAGGCACCCCTTGGCTTAGGCTATGGTACCCCTAGGCTTAGGCTAGGGCAGCCATAGGCTTAGGCTAGGGCAACCTAGGCTTAGGCTAGTGCTAGGGCTCGCCTAGTCTAAGGCTAGGGCACCCATAGGCTTAGGCTAGAGCACCCGTAGGCTTAGGCAAGGGCACTTTTAGCCTTAGGCTAGGGCACCCCTAGGCTGAGCCTAGGGCACCCATAGGCTTAGGCTAAGGCTAGGGCTCCCCTAGCCTAAGGCGCGGGCACCCCTAGACTCAGGCTAGGGCACCCGTAGGCTTATGCTAGGGCACTCCTAGGCTTAGGCTAGGGCACCCCTAGACGTAGGCTAAGGCTAGGGGTCCCCTAGCCTAAGGCTAGGGCATCGTTAGGCTTAGGCTAGGGCAACTGTAGGCTTAGGCTCAGGCACCCCTACGCTTAGGCTAAGGCTAGGGGACCCCTAGGCTGAGGCTAAGGCACCACTAGGCTTATTCTAGGGAACCCCTAGGTTTAGGCTAGGGCACCCCTAGGCTTAAGCTAAGGCTAGGGGACCCCTAGGCTTAGGTTAAGGCACCCCTAGGCTTAGGCTAGGGCACCACTAGGCTTAGGCTAGGGCACCCCTAGGCTTAGGCTAAGGCTAGGGGACCCCTAGGCTTAGTCTAAGGCACCCGTAGGCTTAGGCTAGGGCACCACTTGGCTTAGGGAAGGGCACCCCTAGGCTTAGGCTAAGACTAGGGGACCCCTAGGCTTTGGCAAAGGCACCCCTAGGCTTAGGCTAGGGCACCCCTAGGCTTAGGCTGGGGCCCCCTAGGCTTAGGCTTAGGCTAGGGCACCCCTAGGCTTAGGCTGGGGCCCCATAGGTTTAGGCTTAGGCTAGGGGATCCCTAGGCTTAGGCTAAGGCTAGGGCACCCCTAGGCTTAGGCTAGAGCACCCCTAGGCTTAGGATATTTCACCCCTAGGCTTAGGCTAGGGCACCCCTCGGCTTAGGCTAGGGCACCCCTAGGCTTAGGATAGTTCACCCCTAGGCTTAGGCTAGGGCACCCCTAGGCTTAGGATAGGGCACCCCTAGGCTTAGGCTAAGGCTAGGGTTCCACTAGACTAAGGCTAGGACACCCCTAGCCTTAGGCTGGGACACCCCTAGGCTTAGGCTAGGGCACCCCTAGGCTTAGGTTAGGGCACCCCTAGGCATAGGCTAGGGCACCCCTAAGCTTAGGCTAGGACACCCCTAGGCTTAGACAAAGGCTAGTGCACCCCTAGCCTACGGCTAGGGCACCCCTAGGTTTAGGCTAGGGCACCCCTAGGCTTAGGCTAGGGCAACCCTAGGCTTAGGCTAGGGTACCCCTAGGCTTAGGCTAAGGCTACGGCTCCCCTAGCCTAAGGCTAGGGCACCCCTAGGCATAGGCTAGGGGCACCCCTAGGCTTAGGCTAGGGCACCCCTAGGCTTAGGCTAGGGCACCCCTAGGCTTAGGCTAAGGCTAGTGCTCCCCTAGCCTAAGGCTAGGTCACCCCTAGGCATAGGCTAGGGCACCCCTAGACTTAGGCTAGGGTACCCCTAGGCTTAGGCTAGGGCAGCCATAGGCTTAGGCTAGGGCAACCTAGGCTTAGGCTAAGGCTAGGGCTCGCCTAGCCTAATGCTAGGGCACCCATAAGCTTAGGCTAGAGCACCCGTAGGCTTAGGCAAGGGCACTTTTAGCCTTTGGCTAGGGCACCCCTAGGCTTGGGCTAGGACACCCCTAGGCTTAGGCTAAGGTTAGGGCTCCCCTAGCCTAAGGCTAGGGCACCTCTAGGCTAAGCCTAGGGCATCCCTACGCTTAGGCTAGGGCACCCCTAGGCTTAGGCTAAGGCTAGGGCTCCCCTAGCCTATGGCGCGGGCACCACTAGACTCAGGCTATGGCACCCCTAGGCTTAGGCTAGGGCAATCGTAGGCTAGAGTAAACTAGGGCTCCCCTAGCCTCAGGCTAGGGCACCCGTAGGCTCAGGCTAGGGCACCCCTAGGCTCAGGCAAGGGCACCCCTAGGCTTAGGTAGGGCACCCCTAGGCTTAGGCTAGGGCACCCCTAAGCTTAGGCTAGGGCACCCCTAGAAGTAGGCTAAGGCTAGGGGTCCCCTAGCCTAAGGCTAGGGCATCGCTAGGCTTATGCTAGGGCTACCGTAGGCTTAGGCTCGGGCACCCCAAGGCTTAGGCTATGGCTAGGGAACCCCTAGGCTTAGGATAAGGCAACCCTAGGCTTAGGCTAGGGCACCCCTAGGCTTAGGCTAGGGCACCACTAGGCTTAGGCTAGGGCATCCCTAGCCTTAGGCTAAGGCTAGGGCTCCCCTACCCTACCCTAGGGCACACCTAGGCTTAGGCTAAGGCACCCCTAGGCTTAGGCTAGGGCACCCCTAAGCTTAGGCTAGGGCACCCCTAGTCTTAGGCTAGGGCACCCCTAGGCTTATGCTAGTGCACCCCTAGGCTTAGGCTAAGGCTAGGGCTCCCCTAGCCTAACCCTAGGGCACACCCAGGCTTAGGCTAAGGCACCCCTAGGCTTAGGCTAGGGCACCCCTAGGCTTAGGCTAGGCCACCCCTAGGCTTAGGCTAGGGCACCCCTAGGCTTAGGCTAAGGCTACGGCTCCCCTAGCCTAAGGCTAGGGCACCCCTAGGCTTAGGTTAGGGCAACCCTAGGCTTAGGCTAAGGCTACGGCTCCCCTAGCCTAAGGCTAGGGCACCCCTAGGCATAGGCTAGGGCAACCCTTGTCTTAGGCTAAGGCTAGTGCTCCCCTAGCCTAATGCTAGGGCATCCCTAGTGATAGGCTAGGGCACCCCTAGTCTTAGACTAGGGCTCCCCTAGGCTTAGGCTAGGGCAGCCCTAGGCTTAGGCTAAGGCTAGGGCTCACCTAGCCAAAGGCTAGTGCTCCCCTATCCTAAGACTAGGGCACCCCTAGGGTTAGGCTAAGGCTAGGGCTCACCTAGCCTATGTCTAGGGCACCCCTAGGCATAGGCTACGGCACCCCTAAACTTAGGCTAGGACACCCCTAGGCTTAGACTAAGGCTAGTGCAGCCCTAGCCTAGGGCTAGGGCACCCAAAAGCTTAGGCTAGGGCACCCCTAGGGTTAGGCTAGGCCACCCCTAGGCTTAGGCTAGGGCACCCCTAGGCTTAGGCTAAGGCTACGGCTCCCCTAGCCTAAGGCTAGGGCACCCCTAGGCATAGGCTAGGGCACACCTAGGCTTAGGCTAGGGCACCCCTAGGCTTAGGCTAGGGCACCCCTAGGCTTAGGCTAAGGCTAGTGCTCCCCTAGCCTAAGGCTAGGTCACCCCTAGGCATAGGCTAGGGCACCCCTTGGCTTAGGCTATGGTACCCCTAGGCTTAGGCTAGGGCAGCCATAGGCTTAGGCTAGGGCAACCTAGGCTTAGGCTAGGGCTAGGACTCGCCTAGCCTAAGGCTAGGGCACCCGTAGGCTTAGGCTAGAGCACCCGTCGGCTTAGGCAAGGGCACTTTTAGCCTTAGGCTAGGCACCCCTAGGCTTAGGCTGGGACACCCCTAGGCTTAGGCTAAGGCTAGGGCTCCCCTAGCCTAAGGCTAGGGCACCCCTAGGCTCAGCCTAGGACATCCCTAAGCTGAGCCTAGGGCACCCCTAGGCTTAGGCTAAGGCTAGGGATCCCCTAGCATAAGGCGCGGGCACCCCTAGACTCAGACTAGGGCACCCGTAGGCTTAGGCTAGGGCACCCTTAGGCTTAGGCTAGGGCACGCCTAGGCTTAGGCTAAGGCTAGGTGACCCCAGGCTGAGGCTAAGGCACCCATAGGCTTAGTCTAGGGAGCGCCTAGGTTTAGGCTAGGGCACCCCTAGGCTTCGGCTAGGACTAGGGGACCCCTAGGCTTAGGCTAAGGCACCCCTAGGCTTAGGCTAGGGTACCCCTAGGCTTAGGCTAGTGCACCCCTAGGCTTAGGCTAAGGCTAGGGGACCCATAGGCTTAGTCTAAGGCACCCGTAGGCTTAGGCTAAGGCACCACTTGGCTTAGGCTAGGGCACCGCTAGGCTTAGGCTAAGACTAGGGGACCCCTAGGCTTAGGCTATGGCACCCCTAGGCTTAGGCTAGGGCACCCCTAGGCTTAGGCTGGGGTCCCCTTGTCTTAGGCTTAGGCTAGGGGACCCCTAGGCTTAGGCTAAGGTTAGGGGACCCCTAGGTTTAGGCTAGGGCACCCCTAGGCTTAGGCTAGGGCACCCCTAGGCTTAGGCTATGGCACCCCAAGGCTTCGGCTAAGGCTAGGGCTCCCCTAGCCTATGGCTAGGGCACCCCTAGGCTTAGGCTAGAGCACCCCTAGGCTTAGGCTAGGGCACCCCTAGGCTTAGGATAGTTCACCCCTAGGCTTAGGCTAGGGCACCCCTAGGCTTAGGTTAGGGCACCCCTAGGCTTAGGCTAAGGCTAGGGCTCCACTAGACTAAGGCTAGGACACCCCTAGCCTTAGGCTGGGACACCCCTAGGCTTAGGCTAGGGCACCCATAGGCTTAGGCTAGGACACCCCTAGGCTTAGACTAGGGCACCCCTAGGTTTAAGCTAGGGCGCCCCAAGGCTTAGGCAAGGACACCCGTAGGCTTAGGCTAGGGCATCCCAAGGCTTAGGCTAGGGCACCCCTAGGCTTAGGCTAAGGCTAGGGCTCCCCTAGCCTACGGCTATGGCACCACTAGGCTTAGGCTAGGGCACCCCTAGGCTTATGTTAGGGCAACCCTAGGCTTAGGCTAGGGAACCCCTAGGCATAGGCTAGGGCAACCCTAGGCTTAGGCTAGGGCACCCCTAGGCTTAGGCTAAGGCTACGGCTCCCCTAGCCTAAGGCTAGGGCACCCCTAGGCATAGGCTAGGGCACCCCTAGGCTTAGGCTAGGGCAACCTTAGGCTTAGGCTAGGGCACCCCTAGCTTAGGCTAAGGCTACGGCTCCCCTAGCCTAAGGCTAGGGCACCCCTAGGCATAGGCTAGGGCACCCCTAGGCTTAGGCTAGGGCACCCCTAAGTTTAGGCTTGCGCACCCCTAGGCTTAGGCTAAGGCTAGTGCTCCCCTAGCCTAAGGCTAAGTCACCGCTAGGCATAGGCTAAGGCACCCCTAGGCTTAGGCTAGGGTACCCCTAGGCTTAGGCTAGGTCAGCCATAGGCTTAGGCTAGGGCAACCTAGGCTTAGGCTAAGGCTAGGGCTCGCCTAGCCTAAGGCAAAGGCACCCATAGGCTTAGGCTAGAGCACCCATAGGCTTAGGCAAGGGCACTTTTAGCCTTATGCTAGGGCACCCCTAGGCTTAGGCTAGGACACCCCTAGGCTTAGGCTAAGGTTAGGGCTCCCCTAGCCTAAGGCTAGGGCACCCCTAGGCTCAGCCTATGGCATCCTTACTCTTAGGCTAGGGCACCCCTAGGCTTAGGCTAAGGCTAGGGCTCCCCTAGCCTAAGGCGCGGGCACCACTAGACTCAGGCTATGGCACCCCTAGGCTTAGGCTAGGGCAATCCTAGGCTAGACTAAGGCTAGGGCTCCCCTAACCTCAGGCTAAGGCACCCGTAGGCTCAGGCTAGGGCACCCCTAGGCTCAGGCAAGGGCACCCCTAGGCTTAGGCTAGGGCACCCCTAGGCTTAGGCTAGGGCACCTCTAAGCTTAGGCTAGGGCAGCCCTAGACGTAGGCTAAGGCTAGGTGTCCCCTAGCCTAAGGCTAGGGCATCGCTAGGCTTAGGATAGGGCAACCGTAGGCTTAGGCTCGGGCACCCCACGGCTTAGGCTATGGCTAGGGGACCCCTAGGCTTAGGCTAAGGCACCCCTAGGCTTAGGCTAGGGAACACCTAGGTTTAGGCTAGGGCACCCCAAGGCTTAGGCTAAAGCTAGGGCTCCCCTAGGTTTAGGTTAGGGCATCCCTAGGCTCTGGCTATGGCACCCCTAGGCTTAGGCTAGGGCTAGGGGACCCCTAGGCTTATGCTAAGGCACCCCTAGGCTTAGGCTTGGGCACCCCTAGGCTTAGTCTAGGGCACCCCTAGGCTTAGGCTAAGGCTAGGGGACCCCTAGGCCTAGGCTAAGGCACCCCTAGGCTTAGGCTATGGCACCCCTAGGCTTAGGCTAGGGCACCCCTAGGCTTAGGCTAGGGTACCCATAGGCTTAGGCTAGGGCACCCCTACACTTAGGGTGGGGCACCCCTAGGCTTAGGCTAAGGCTAGGGATCCCCTAGCCTAAGGCTAGGGTACCCCTAGGCTGTGGCTAGGGCACCCCTAGCCTTAGGCTAGGGCACCCCTAGCCTTAGGCTAGGGCACCCCTAGGCTTAGGCTAAAGCTAGGGCTCCTCTAGCCTAACGCTAGGGCATCCCTAGGCTTGGGCTAGGGCACCCCTAGGCTTAGGCTAGGGCACCCCTAGGCTTAGGCTAGTGCACCCCAAGGCTTTGGCTAAGGCTAGGGCTCCCCTAGCCTAAGGCTAGGGCACCCCTAGGCTGTGGCTAGGGCACCCCTAGACTTAGGCTAGGGCACCCCTAGGCTTAGGCTAGGGGACCCCTAAGCTTAGGCTAAGGCTAGGGCAACCCTAGGCTCAGGCTAGGGCACCCCTAGGCTTAGGCTAGGGCACCCCAAGGCTTTGGCTAAGGCTAGGGCTCCCCTAGCCTAAGGCTAGGGCACCCCTAGGCTTAGGCTAGAGCACCCCTAGGCTTAGGGTAGGGCACCCCTAGGCTTAGGATAGGGCACCCCTAGGCTTAGGCTAAGTCTAGGGCTCCAATAGACTAAGGCTAGGACACCCCTAGCCTTAGGCTGGGACACCCCTAGGCTTAGGCTAGGGCACCCCTAGGCTTAGGCTAGGGCACCCCTAGGCTTAGGCTTGGGCACCCCTAGCTTAGGCTAAGGCTACGGCTCCCCTAGCCTAAGGCTAGGGCACCCCTAGGCATAGGCTAGGGCACCCCTAGGCTTAGGCTAGGGCACCCCTAAATTTAGGCTAGCGCACCCCTAGGCTTAGGCTAAGGCTAGTGCTCCCCTAGCCTAAGGCTAGGTCACCGCTAGGCATAGGCTAGGGCACCCCTAGGCTTAGGCTAGGGTACCCCTAGGCTTAGGCTAGGTCAGCCATAGGCTTAGGCTAGGGCAACCTAGGCTTAGGCTAAGGCTAGGGCTCACCTAGCCTAAGGCAAGGGCACCCATAGGCTTAGGATAGAGCACCCATAGGCTTAGGCAAGGGCACTTTTAGCCTTATGCTAGGGCACCCCTAGGCTTAGGCTAGGACACCTCTAGGCTTAGGCTAAGGTTAGGGCTCCCCTAGCCTAAGGCTAGGGCACCCCTAGGCTCAGCCTAGGGCATCCCTACTCTTAGGCTAGGGCACCCCTAGGCTTAGGCTAAGGCTAGGGCTTCCCTAGCCTAAGGCGCGGGCACCCCTAGACTCAGGCTATGGCACCCCTAGGCTTAGGCTAGGGCAATCCTAGGCTAGACTAAGGCTAGGGCTCCCCTAACCTCAGGCTAAGGCACCCGTAGGCTCAGGCTAGGGCACCCCTAGGCTCAGGCAAGGGCACCCCTAGGCTTAGGCTAGGGCACCCCTAGGCTTAGGCTAGGGCACCTCTAAGCTTAGGCTAGGGCACCCCTAGACGTAGGCTAAGGCTAGGTGTCCCCTAGCCTAAGGCTAGGGCATCGCTAGGCTTAGGATAGGGCAACCGTAGGCTTAGGCTAGGGCCCCCCACGGCTTAGGCTATGGCAAGGGGACCCCTAGGCTTAGGCTAAGGCACCCCTAGGCTTAGGCTAGGGAACACCTAGGTTTAGGCTAGGGCACCCCAAGGCTTAGGCTAAAGCTAGGGCTCCCCTAGGTTTAGGCTAGGGCATACCTAGGCTCTGGCTATGGCACCCCTAGGCTTAGGCTAGGGCTAGGGGACCCCTAGGCTTATGCTAAGGCACCCCTAGGCTTAGGCTAGGGCACCCCTAGGCTTAGGCTAAGGCTAGGGGACCCCTAGGCTTAGGCTAAGGCACCCCTAGGCTTAGGCTAGGGCACCACTTGGCTTAGGCTAGGGTACCCCTAGGCTTAGGCTAAGACTAGGGGACCCCTAGGCTTAGGCTAAGGCACCCCTAGGCTTAGGCTAGGGCACCCCTAGGCTTAGGCTTAGGCTAGGGGACCCCTAGGCTTAGGCTAAGGCTAGGGGACCCCTAGGTTTAGGCGAGGGCACCCCTAGGCTTAGGCTAGGGCACCCATAGGCTTAGGCTAGGGCACCCCTACACTTATGGTGGGGCACCCCTAGGTTTAGTCTAAGGCTAGGGATCCCCTAGCCTAAGGCTAGGGTACCCCTAGGCTGTGGCTATTGCACCCCTAGACTTAGGCTAGGGCACCCCTAGGCTTAGGCTAGGGCACCCCTAGGCTTAGGCTAAGGCTAGGGCTCCTCTAGCCTAACGCTAGGGCATCCCTATGCTTGGGCTAGGGCACCCCTAGGCTTAGGCTAGGGCACCCCTAGGCTTAGGCTAGGGCACCCCAAGGCTTTGGCTAAGGCTAGGGCTCCCCTAGCCTAAGGCTAGGGCACCCCTAGGCTGTGGATAGGGCACCCCTAGACTTAGGCTAGGGCACCCCTAGGCTTAGGCTAGGGGACCCCTAAGCTTAGGCTAAGGCTAGGGCACCCCTAGGCTCAGGCTAGGGCACCCCTAGGCTCAGGCTAGGGCACCCCTAGGCTTAGGGTAGGGCACCCCTAGGCTTAGGATAGGGCACCCTAGGCTTAGGCTAAGTCTAGGGCTCCAATAGACTAAGGCTAGGGCACCCCTAGCCTTAGGCTGGGACACCCCTAGGCTTAGGCTAGGGCACCCCTAGGCTTAGGCTAGGGCACCCCTAGACTTAGGCTTGGGCACCCCTAGGTTTAGGCTAGGGCGCCCCAAGGCTTAAGCTAAGGCTAGGGCTCCCCTAGCCTAAGGCTATGGCACCCCTAGGCTTAGGCTAGGGCACCCCTAGGCTTAGGCTAGGACACCCGTAGGCTTAAGCTAGTGCACCCCTAGGCTTAGGCTAGGGCACCCCTAGGCTTAGGCTAAGGCTAGGGCTCCCCTTGCCTAAGGCTAGTGCTCCCCTAGCCTAAGGCTAGGGCACCTCTAGGCTTATGCTAGGGCAACCCTAGGCTTAGGTTAGGGCAACCCTAGGCTTAGGCTTGGGCACCCCTAGGCTTTGGGTAAGGCACCCCTAGGCTTAGGCTAAGGCTAGGGCTCCACTAGCCTCAGGTTAGGGCACCCCTTAGCTTAGGCTAGGGCAATCCTAGGCTTCGGCTAAGGCTAGGGCTCCCCTAGACTCAGACTAGGGCACCCCTAGGCTCAGGCTAGGGCACCCCTAGGCTTAGACGAGGGCACCCCTAGGCTTAGGCTAAGGCTAGGACTCCCCAAGCCTAAGGCTACGGCACCCTAGGTTCAGGAAAGGTCACACCTAGGCTTAGACTAGGGCACCCATAGGCTTAGGAAAAGGCTAGGGCTCCCCTAGCCTAAGGCTAGGGCACCCCTAGGCTTAGGCTAGGGCACCCATAGGCTTAGGCTTAGGCACCGCAAGGCATTAGCTAGGGTTCCCCTTGGCTTAGGCTAAGGCCAAGGCTCCCCTAGCCTCAGGCTACTGCACCCCTAGACTCAGGCTATGACACCCCTAGGCTTAGGCTAGGGCAATCCTAGGCTAGACTAACGCTAGCGCTCCCCTATCCTCAGGGTAGGGCACCCGTAGGCTCAGGCTAGGGCACCTCTAGGCTCAGGCTAGGGCACCCCTAGGCTTAGGCTAGGGCACCCCTAGGCTTAGGCTAGTGCACCCCTAGGCTTACGCTAGGGCACCCCTAGGCTTAGGCTAGGACACACCTTGGCTTAGGCTAGGGCACCCCTAGGCTTAGGCTAGGGCACCCCTAGGCTTAGGCTAAGGCTAGGGCTCCCCTACGCTTAGGTTAGTGTACCCCGAGGCTTAGGGTAGGTCACCCCTAGGCTTAGGCTAGGGCATCCCTAGGCTTCGGCTAGGGCACACCTAGGCTTAGGCTAAGGCTAGGGCTCCCCTAGGCTTAGGCTACGGCACCCCTTGGCTTAGGCTAGGGCACACCTAGGCTTAGGCTAGGGCACCCCTAGGCTTAGGCTAAGGCTAGGGCTCCCTTAGCCTTTGCCTAGGGCACCCCTAGGCTTAGGGTAAGATTAGGGCTCCCCTAGCCTAAGGTTAGGGCACCCCTAGGCTTAGTCTAGGGCACCCCTAGGCTTAGGCTAGGGCACCCCTAGGATTAGGCTTAGGCTCGGGCTCCTCTAGCCTATGCTAGAGCTCCCCTAGCCTAAGGCTAGGGCACCCCTAGTCTTAGGCTAGGGCAACCCTAATCTTAGGCTATGGCAACCCTAGGCTTAGTGTAGGGCACCCCTAGGCTTAGGACAGGGCACCCCTAGGTTTTGTCTAAGGCTAGGGCTCCACTAGCCTCAGGTTAGGGCACCCTTAGACTCAGGTTAGGGCACCCCTAAGCTTAGGCTAGGGCAATCCTAGGCTTAGGATAAGGCTAGGGCTCCCCTAGCCTCAGAGTAGGGCACCCCTAGGCTCAGGCTACGGCACCCTTAGGCTTAGACTAGGGCACCCCTAGGCTTAGTCTAAGGCTATGTCTCCCCTAACCTAAGGCTACGGCACCCCTAGGCTTAGACTAGGGCACCCATAGGCTTAGATAAAGGCTAGGGCTCCCCTAGCCTAAGGCTAGGGCACCCCTAAGCTTAGGCTAGGGCACCCCTAGGCTTGGGCTTGGGCACCCCTAGGGTTTAGCTAGCGTTCCCCTAGGCTTAGGCTAAGGCTAAGGCTCCCCTAGCCTCAGGCGAGTGCACCAGTAGACTCAGGCTATGACACCCCTAGGCTTAGGCTATGGCAATCCTAGGCTAGACTAACGCTAGGGCTCCCCTATCCTCAGGCTACGGCACCCGTAGTCTCAGGCTAGGGCACCCCTAGGCTCAGGCTAGGGCACCCCTATTCTTAGGCAAGGGCACCCCTAGGCTTAGGCTAAGGCTAGGGCTCCCCTAGCCTAAGGCTTGAGCACCCCTAAGCTTAGGCTAGGGCACCCCTAGGCTTAGGTTAAGGCTAGGGCTCCCCTAGCCTAAGGCTAGGGCACCCCTAGGCTTAGGCTAGGGCACCACTAGGCTTAGACTTAGGCTAGGGCTCCCCTAGGCTTAGGCTAGGGTACCCCTAAGCTTAGCTGGGCACCCTTAGGCTTAGGCTACGGCACCCCTAGGCTTAGCTAGGGCACCCTTAGGCTTAGGCTACGGCAACCCTAGGCTTAGGCTAGGGCACCCCTAGGCTTAGGCTAAGGCTACGGCTCCCCTAGCCACAGGCTAGGGCACCCCTAGACTCATGCTATGGCACCCCTAGGTTTAGGCTAGGGCAATCCTAGGCTAGACTAAGGCTAGGGCTCCCCTAGCCTCAGGTTAGGGCACCTGTAGGCTCACGCTAGGGCACCCCTAGGCTCAGGCTAGGGCACCCCTAAACTTAGGCTAGGGCACCCGTAGCCTTAGGGTAGGGCACCCCAAGGCTTAGGCTAAGGCTAGGGCTCCCATAGCCTAAAGCTAGAGCACGCCTAGGCTTAGGCTAGGGCACCCCTAGGCTTAGGCTAGGGCACCCCAAGGCTTAGGCTAAAGCTAGGGCTCCCCTAGCCTAAGGCTAGGGCACCCATAGGCTGAGGCTAGGGCAACTCTAGGCTTAGGCTAGGGCACCCCTAGGCTTAGGCTAAGGCTAGTGCTCCCTAGCCTAAGGCTAGGCCTCCCCTAGGCTTAGGCTAGGGCACCTCTAGGCTTAGGCAAGGGCACTTTTAGCCTTAGGCTAGGGCACCCCTAGGCTTAGGCTAGGACCCCCCTAGGCTTAGGCTAAGGCTAGGGCTCCCCTAGCCTCAGGCTAGGGCACCCGTAGGCTCAGGCTAGGGCACCCCTAGGCTCAGGCAACGGCACCCCTAGGCTTAGGCTAGGGCACCCTAAGCTTAGGCTAGGGCACCCCTAGACGTAGGCTAAGGCTAGGGGTCCCCTAGCCTAAGGCTAGGGCATCACTAGGCTTAGGCTAGGGCAACCATAGGCTTAGGCTCGGGCACCCCAAGGCTTAGGCTATGGCTAGGGGACCCCTAGGCTTAGGCTAGGGCATCCCTAGGCTCTGGCTATGGCACCCCTAGGCTTAGGCTAGGGCTAGGGGACCCCTACGCTTAGGCTAAGGCACCCCTCGGCTTAGGCTAGGGCACCCCTAGGCTTGGGCTAGGGCACCACTAGGCTTAGGCTAGCGCACCCCTAGGCTTAGGCTAAGGCTAGGGGACCCCTAGGCTTAGGCTAAGGCACCCCTAGGCTTAAGCTAGGGCACCACTTGGCTTAGGCTAGTGTACGCCTAGGCTTAGGCTAAGGCTAGGGGACCCCTAGGTTTAGGCTAGGGCACCCCAAATCTTAAGCTAGGGCACCCCTAGGGTTAGGCTTGGGCACGCCTACACTTAGGGTGGGGCACCCCTAGGCTTAGGCTAAGGATAGGGCTCCCCTAGCCTAAAGCTAGGGTACCCCTAGGCTTTGGCTACGGCACCCCTAGACTTAGGCTAGTGCACCCCTAGGCTTAGGCTAGGGCACCCCTAGGCTTAGGCTAAGGCTAGGGCTCCTCTAGCCTAACGCTAGGGCATCCCTAGGCTTGGGGTAGGGAACCCCTAGGCTTAGGATAGGGCACCCCTAGGCTTAGGCTAGGGCACCCCAAGGCTTTGGCTAAGGTTAGGGCTCCCCTAGCCTAAGGCTAGGGCACCCCTAGGCTTAGGCTAGAGCACCCATAGGCTTAGGGTTGGGCACCCCTACGCTTAGGATAGTTCACCCCTAGGCTTAGGATAGGGCACCCCTAGCCTTAGGATAGGGCACCCAGGCTTAGGCTAAGGCTAGGGCTCCACTAGACTAAGGCTAGGACACCCCTAGCCTTAGGCTGGGACAACCCTAGGCTTAGGCTAGGGCACCCCTAGGCTTAGGCTAGGACACCCCTAGGCTTAGGCTAGGGCACCCATAGGTTTAGGCTAGGGCGCCCCAAGGCTTAGGCTAAGGCTAGGATTCCCCTAGCCTAAGGCTATGGCAACCCTAGGCTTAGGCTAGGGCACCCCTAGGCTTAGGCTAGGACACCCGTAGGCTTATGCTAGGGCACCCCTTGGCTTACGCTACGGCACCCCTAGGCTTAGGCTAAGGCTAGGGCTCCCCTAGCCTAAGGCTAGTGCTCCCCTAGCCGAAGGTTAGGGCACCCCTAGGCTTATGCTAGGGCAACCCTAGGCTTAGGCTATGACACCCCTAGGCTTAGGCTAGGGAAATCCTAGGCTAGACTAAGGCTAAGGCTCCCCTAGCCTCAGGCTAGGGCACCTATAGGCTCAGGCTAGGGCACCCCTAGGCTCAGGCTAGGGCACCCCTAGGCTTAGGCTAGGGCACCCCTTGGCTTAGGCTAGGTCACCACTAGGCTTAGACTTAGGCTAGGGCTCCCCTAGGCTAAGGCTTGGGCACCCCTAAGCTTAGCTAGGGCACCCTTAGGCTTAGGCTAGGGCACCCCTAGGCTTAGGCTAGGGCACCCCAAGACTTAGGCTAGGGCACCCCTAAGCTTAGGATGGAGCACCCCAAGGCTTAGGCTAGGGCACACCTAGGCTTAGGCTACGGCACCCCTAGGCTTAGGCTAGGGCACCCCTAGGCTTAGTCTAAGGCTACAGCTCCCCTAGCCACAGGCTAGTGCACACATAGACTCATGCTATGGCACCCCTAGGCTTTGGCTAGGGCAATCCTAGGCTAGACTAAGGCTAGGGCTCCCCTAGCCTCAGGCTAGGGCACCTGTAGGCTCAGGCTAGGGCACCCCTAGGCTCAGGCTAGGGCACACCTATGCTTAGGCTAGGGCAACCCTAGGCTTAGGCTAAAGCTTGGGCTCCCCTAGCCTCAGGCTAGGGCACACCTAGGCTTAGGCTAGGGCACCCGTAGTCTTAGGCTAGGGCACCCCAAGGCTTAGGCTAAGGCTAGGGCTCCCCTAGCCTAAGGTTAGAGCACCCCTAGGCTTAGCCTAGGGCTCCCCTAGGCTTAGGCTAGAGGACCCCAAGGCTTAGGCTAAAGCTAGGGCTCCCCTAGGCTAAGGCTAGGGCACCCGTAGGCTTAGGCTAGGGCAACTCTAGGCTTAGGCTAGGGCACCCCTAGGCTTTGGGTAGGGTTCCCCTAGGCTTAGGCTAGGGCACCCCTTGGCTTAGGCTAGGGCACCCCTAGGCAAAGGCTAAGGCTAGGGCTCCATTAGCGTAAGGCTAGGGCACCCCTAGGGTTAGGCTAGGGCACCCCTAGGCTTAGGCTAGGACACCCCTAGCCTTAGGCTAAGGCTAGTGCTCCCTAGCCTAATGCTAGGCCTCCCCTAGGCTTAGGCTATGGCACCCCTAGGCTTAGGCTAGGGCACCACTAGGCTTAGACTTAGGCTAGGGCTCCCCTAGGCTTAGGCTAGGGTACCCCTAAGCTTAGCTGGGCACCCTTAGGCTTAGGCTACGGCACCCCTAGGCTTAGCTAGGGCACCCTTAGGCTTAGGCTACGGCAACCCTAGGCTTAGGCTAGGGCACCCCTAGGCTTAGGCTAAGGCTACGGCTCCCCTAGCCACAGGCTAGGGCACCCCTAGACTCATGCTATGGCACCCCTAGGTTTAGGCTAGGGCAATCCTAGGCTAGACTAAGGCTAGGGCTCCCCTAGCCTCAGGTTAGGGCACCTGTAGGCTCACGCTAGGGCACCCCTAGGCTCAGGCTAGGGCACCCCTAAACTTAGGCTAGGGCACCCGTAGCCTTAGGGTAGGGCACCCCAAGGCTTAGGCTAAGGCTAGGGCTCCCATAGCCTAAAGCTAGAGCACGCCTAGGCTTAGGCTAGGGCACCCCTAGGCTTAGGCTAGGGCACCCCAAGGCTTAGGCTAAAGCTAGGGCTCCCCTAGCCTAAGGCTAGGGCACCCATAGGCTGAGGCTAGGGCAACTCTAGGCTTAGGCTAGGGCACCCCTAGGCTTAGGCTAAGGCTAGTGCTCCCTAGCCTAAGGCTAGGCCTCCCCTAGGCTTAGGCTAGGGCACCTCTAGGCTTAGGCAAGGGCACTTTTAGCCTTAGGCTAGGGCACCCCTAGGCTTAGGCTAGGACCCCCCTAGGCTTAGGCTAAGGCTAGGGCTCCCCTAGCCTCAGGCTAGGGCACCCGTAGGCTCAGGCTAGGGCACCCCTAGGCTCAGGCAACGGCACCCCTAGGCTTAGGCTAGGGCACCCTAAGCTTAGGCTAGGGCACCCCTAGACGTAGGCTAAGGCTAGGGGTCCCCTAGCCTAAGGCTAGGGCATCACTAGGCTTAGGCTAGGGCAACCATAGGCTTAGGCTCGGGCACCCCAAGGCTTAGGCTATGGCTAGGGGACCCCTAGGCTTAGGCTAGGGCATCCCTAGGCTCTGGCTATGGCACCCCTAGGCTTAGGCTAGGGCTAGGGGACCCCTACGCTTAGGCTAAGGCACCCCTCGGCTTAGGCTAGGGCACCCCTAGGCTTGGGCTAGGGCACCACTAGGCTTAGGCTAGCGCACCCCTAGGCTTAGGCTAAGGCTAGGGGACCCCTAGGCTTAGGCTAAGGCACCCCTAGGCTTAAGCTAGGGCACCACTTGGCTTAGGCTAGTGTACGCCTAGGCTTAGGCTAAGGCTAGGGGACCCCTAGGTTTAGGCTAGGGCACCCCAAATCTTAAGCTAGGGCACCCCTAGGGTTAGGCTTGGGCACGCCTACACTTAGGGTGGGGCACCCCTAGGCTTAGGCTAAGGATAGGGCTCCCCTAGCCTAAAGCTAGGGTACCCCTAGGCTTTGGCTACGGCACCCCTAGACTTAGGCTAGTGCACCCCTAGGCTTAGGCTAGGGCACCCCTAGGCTTAGGCTAAGGCTAGGGCTCCTCTAGCCTAACGCTAGGGCATCCCTAGGCTTGGGGTAGGGAACCCCTAGGCTTAGGATAGGGCACCCCTAGGCTTAGGCTAGGGCACCCCAAGGCTTTGGCTAAGGTTAGGGCTCCCCTAGCCTAAGGCTAGGGCACCCCTAGGCTTAGGCTAGAGCACCCATAGGCTTAGGGTTGGGCACCCCTACGCTTAGGATAGTTCACCCCTAGGCTTAGGATAGGGCACCCCTAGCCTTAGGATAGGGCACCCAGGCTTAGGCTAAGGCTAGGGCTCCACTAGACTAAGGCTAGGACACCCCTAGCCTTAGGCTGGGACAACCCTAGGCTTAGGCTAGGGCACCCCTAGGCTTAGGCTAGGACACCCCTAGGCTTAGGCTAGGGCACCCATAGGTTTAGGCTAGGGCGCCCCAAGGCTTAGGCTAAGGCTAGGATTCCCCTAGCCTAAGGCTATGGCAACCCTAGGCTTAGGCTAGGGCACCCCTAGGCTTAGGCTAGGACACCCGTAGGCTTATGCTAGGGCACCCCTTGGCTTACGCTACGGCACCCCTAGGCTTAGGCTAAGGCTAGGGCTCCCCTAGCCTAAGGCTAGTGCTCCCCTAGCCGAAGGTTAGGGCACCCCTAGGCTTATGCTAGGGCAACCCTAGGCTTAGGCTATGACACCCCTAGGCTTAGGCTAGGGAAATCCTAGGCTAGACTAAGGCTAAGGCTCCCCTAGCCTCAGGCTAGGGCACCTATAGGCTCAGGCTAGGGCACCCCTAGGCTCAGGCTAGGGCACCCCTAGGCTTAGGCTAGGGCACCCCTTGGCTTAGGCTAGGTCACCACTAGGCTTAGACTTAGGCTAGGGCTCCCCTAGGCTAAGGCTTGGGCACCCCTAAGCTTAGCTAGGGCACCCTTAGGCTTAGGCTAGGGCACCCCTAGGCTTAGGCTAGGGCACCCCAAGACTTAGGCTAGGGCACCCCTAAGCTTAGGATGGAGCACCCCAAGGCTTAGGCTAGGGCACACCTAGGCTTAGGCTACGGCACCCCTAGGCTTAGGCTAGGGCACCCCTAGGCTTAGTCTAAGGCTACAGCTCCCCTAGCCACAGGCTAGTGCACACATAGACTCATGCTATGGCACCCCTAGGCTTTGGCTAGGGCAATCCTAGGCTAGACTAAGGCTAGGGCTCCCCTAGCCTCAGGCTAGGGCACCTGTAGGCTCAGGCTAGGGCACCCCTAGGCTCAGGCTAGGGCACACCTATGCTTAGGCTAGGGCAACCCTAGGCTTAGGCTAAAGCTTGGGCTCCCCTAGCCTCAGGCTAGGGCACACCTAGGCTTAGGCTAGGGCACCCGTAGGCTTAGGCTAGGGCACCCCAAGGCTTAGGCTAAGGCTAGGGCTCCCCTAGCCTAAGGTTAGAGCACCCCTAGGCTTAGCCTAGGGCTCCCCTAGGCTTAGGCTAGAGGACCCCAAGGCTTAGGCTAAAGCTAGGGCTCCCCTAGGCTAAGGCTAGGGCACCCGTAGGCTTAGGCTAGGGCAACTCTAGGCTTAGGCTAGGGCACCCCTAGGCTTTGGGTAGGGTTCCCCTAGGCTTAGGCTAGGGCACCCCTTGGCTTAGGCTAGGGCACCCCTAGGCAAAGGCTAAGGCTAGGGCTCCATTAGCGTAAGGCTAGGGCACCCCTAGGGTTAGGCTAGGGCACCCCTAGGCTTAGGCTAGGACACCCCTAGCCTTAGGCTAAGGCTAGTGCTCCCTAGCCTAATGCTAGGCCTCCCCTAGGCTTAGGCTATGGCACCCCTAGGCTTAGGCTAGGGCACGCCTAGGCTTAGGCTAGGGTACCCCTAGGCTTAGGCTAGGGAACCCCTAGGCTTAGGCTAGGGCACCCCTAGGCTTAGGCTAGGACACACCTGGCTTACGCTAGGGCACCCCTAGACTTATGCTAGGGCACCCCTAGGCTTAGGCTAAGGCTAGGGCTCCCCTACGCTTAGGTTAGGGTTCCCCAAGGCTTAGGGTAGGTCACCCCTAGGCTTAGGCTAGGGTACCCCTAGGCTTAGGCTAGGGCACCCCTAGGCTTAGGCTAGTGCACCCCTAGGCTTAGGCTAGGGCACCCCTAGGCTTAGGCTAGGACACACCTGGCTTACGCTAGGGCACCCTTAGACTTAGGCTAGGTCACCCCTAGGCTTAGGCTAAGGCTAGGGCTCCCCTACGCTTAGGTTAGTGTACCCCAAGGCTTAGGGTAGGTCACCCCTAGGCTTAGGATAGGGCACCCCTAGGCTTAGGCTAGGGCACACCTAGGCTTAGGCTAATGCTAGGGCTCCCCTAGGCTTAGGCTAGGGCACCCCTTGGCGTAGGCTAGGGCACACCTAGGCTTAGGCTAAGGCACCCCTTGGCTTAGGCTAAGGCACCCCTAGGCTTAGGCTAGGGCACCCCTAGGCTTAGGCTAAGGCTAGGGCTCCCCTAACCTAAGACTAGGGCACCCCTAGGCTTAGGCTAGGGCACAGCTAGGCTTAGGCTAAGGCTACGGCTCCATAGCCTCAGGCTAGGGCACCCCTTGACTCAGGATATGGCACCCCTTGGCTTAGGCTAGGGCAATCCTACGCTAGACTAAGGAAAGGGCACCTGTAGGCTCATGCTATGGCACACCTAGGCTTAGGCTAGGGCAATCCTAGGCTAGACTAAGGCTAGGGCTCCCTTAGCCTCAGGCTAGGGCACCTGTAGGCTCAGGCTAGGGCACCACTAGGCTCAGGCTAGGGCACCCCTAGGCTTAGGCTAGGGCACCCCTAGGCTTAGGCTAAAGCTAGGGCTCCCCTAGCCTCAGGCTAGGGCACCCCTAGGCTTAGGCTAGGGCAGCCGTAGGCTTAGGCTAAGGCTAGGGCTCCCCTAGCCTAAGGCTAGAGTACCCCTAGGCTTAGGCTAGGGCACCCCTAGGCTTATGCTAGGACACCCCAAGGCTTAGGCTAAAGCTAGGGCTCCCCTAGCCTAAGGCTAGGGCACCCGTAGGCTTAGGCTAAGGCTAGTGCTCCCTAGCCTAAGGCTAGGCCTCCCCTAGGCTTAGGCTAGGGCACCCCTAGGCTTAGGCTAGGGCACGCCTAGGCTTAGGCTAGGGCACCCCTAGGCTTAGGCTAGGGCACCCCTAGACTTAGGCTAGGGCACCCCTAGGCTTAGGCTAGGGCACCCCTAGGCTTAGGCTAGGACACACCTTGGCTTAGGCTAGGGCACCCCTAGACTTAGGCTAGGGCACCCCTAGGCTTAGGCTAAGGCTAGGGCTCCCCTACGCTTAGGTTAGGGTACCCCAAGGCTTAGGGTTGGTCACCCCTAGGCTTAGGATAGGGCACCCCTAGGCTTAGGCTAGGGCACACCTAGACTCATGCTATGGCACCCCTAGGCTTAGGCTCGTCAATCCTAGGCTAGACTAAGGCTAGGGTTCCCCTAGCCTCAGGCTAGGGCACCCGTAAGCTCAGGCTAGGACACCCCAAGGCTCAGGCTAGGGCACCCCTAGGCTTAGGCTAGGGCACTCCTAGGCTTAGGCTAAAGCTAGGGCTCCCCTAGCCTCAGGCTAGGGCACCCCTAAGCTTAGGCTAAGGCACCCCTAGCCTAAGGCTAGAGCACCCCTAGGCTTAGGCTGGGCACCCCTAGGCTTAGGCTAGGGCACAACTAGGATTAGGCTAAATTAGGGCTACCCTAGCCTAAGGCTAGGGCACCCGTAGGCTTAGGCTAGGCTACCCTTAGGCTTAGGTTAGGGCAGCCCCAGGCTTAGGCTAGGATACCCCTAGGCTTAGCGTAGGGCACCCCTAGGCTTAGGCTTGGGCACCCCTAGGGTTTAGCTAGCGTTCCCCTAGGCTTAGGCTAAGGCTAAGGCTCCCCTAGCCTCAGGCGAGTGCACCCGTAGACTCAGGCTATGACACCCCTAGGCTTAGGCTATGGCAATCCTAGGCTAGACTAACGCTAGGGCTCCCCTATCCTCAGGCTACGGCACCCGTAGTCTCAGGCTAGGGCACCCCTAGGCTCAGGCTAGGGCACCCCTATGCTTAGGCAAGGGCACCCCTAGGCTTAGGCTAAGGCTAGGGCTCCCCTAGCCTAAGGCTTGAGCACCCCTAAGCTTAGGCTAGGGCACCCCTAGGCTTAGGTTAAGGCTAGGGCTCCCCTAGCCTAAGGCTAGGGCACCCCTAGGCTTAGGCTAGGGCACCACTAGGCTTAGACTTAGGCTAGGGCTCCCCTAGGCTTAGGCTAGGGTACCCCTAGGCTTAGCTGGGCACCCTTAGGCTTAGGCTACGGCACCCCTAGGCTTAGCTAGGGCACCCTTAGGCTTAGGCTACGGCAACCCTAGGCTTAGGCTAGGGCACCCCTAGGCTTAGGCTAAGGCTACGGCTCCCCTAGCCACAGGCTAGGGCACCCCTAGACTCATGCTATGGCACCCCTAGGTTTAGGCTAGGGCAATCCTAGGCTAGACTAAGGCTAGGGCTCCCCTAGCCTCAGGTTAGGGCACCTGTAGGCTCACGCTAGGGCACCCCTAGGCTCAGGCTAGGGCACCCCTAGGCTTAGGCTAGGGCACCCGTAGCCTTAGGGTAGGGCACCCCAAGGCTTAGGCTAAGGCTAGGGCTCCCATAGCCTAAGGCTAGAGCACGCCTAGGCTTAGGCTAGGGCACCCCGAGGCTTAGGCTAGGGCACCCCAAGGCTTAGGCTAAAGCTAGGGCTCCCCTAGCCTAAGGCTAGGGCACCCATAGGCTGAGGCTAGGGAAACTCTAGGCTTAGGCTAGGGCACCCCTAGGCTTAGGCTAAGGCTAGTGCTCCCTAGCCTAAGGCTAGGCCTCCCCTAGGCTTAGGCTAGGGCACCTCTAGGCTTAGGCAAGGGCACTTTTAGCCTTAGTCTAGGGCACCCCTAGGCTTAGGCTAGGACCCCCCTAGGCTTAGGCTAAGGCTAGGGCTCCCCTAGCCTCAGGCTAGGGCACCCGTAGGCTCAGGCTAGGGCACCCCTAGGCTCAGGCAAGGGCACCCCTAGGCTTAGGCTAGGGCACCCTAAGCTTAGGCTAGGGCACCCCTAGACGTAGGCTAAGGCTAGGGGTCCCCTAGCCTAAGGCTAGGGCATCACTAGGCTTAGGCTAGGGCAACCGTAGGCTTAGGCTCGGGCACCCCAAGGCTTAGGCTATGGCTAGGGGACCCCTAGGCTTAGGCTAGGGCATCCCTAGGCTCTGGCTATGGCACCCCTAGGCTTAGGCTAGGGCTAGGGGACCCCTACGCTTAGGCTAAGGCACCCCTCGGCTTAGGCTAGGGCACCCCTAGGCTTGGGCTAGGGCACCACTAGGCTTAGGCTAGCGCACCCCTAGGCTTAGGCTAAGGCTAGGGGACCCCTAGGCTTAGGCTAAGGCACCCCTAGGCTTAAGCTAGGGCACCACTTGGCTTAGGCTAGTGTACGCCTAGGCTTAGGCTAAGGCTAGGGGACCCCTAGGTTTAGGCTAGGGCACCCCAAATCTTAGGCTAGGGCACCCCTAGAGTTAGGCTTGGGCACGCCTACACTTAGGGTGGGGCACCCCTAGGCTTAGGCTAAGGATAGGGCTCCCCTAGCCTAAAGCTAGGGTACCCCTAGGCTTTGGCTACAGCACCCCTAGACTTAGGCTAGTGCACCCCTAGGCTTAGGCTAGGGCACCCCTAGGCTTAGGCTAAGGCTAGGGCTCCTCTAGCCTAACGCTAGGGCATCCCTAGGCTTGGGGTAGGGAACCCCTAGGATTAGGATAGGGCACCCCTAGGCTTAGGCTAGGGCACCCCAAGGCTTTGGCTAAGGCTAGGGCTCCCCTAGCCTAAGGCTAGGGCACCCCTAGGCTTAGGCTAGAGCACCCATAGGCTTAGGGTTGGGCACCCCTACGCTTAGGATAGTTCACCCCTAGGCTTAGGATAGGGCACCCCTAGCCTTAGGATAGGGCACCCAGGCTTAGGCTAAGGCTAGGGCTCCACTAGACTAAGGCTAGGACACCCCTAGCCTTAGGCTGGGACAACCCTACGCTTAGGCTAGGGCACCCCTAGGCTTAGGCTAGGACACCCCTAGGCTTAGGCTAGGGCACCCATAGGTTTAGGCTAGGGCGCCCCAAGGCTTAGGCTAAGGCTAGGGCTCCCCTAGCCTAAGGCTATGGCAACCCTAGGCTTAGGCTAGGGCACCCCTAGGCTTAGGCTAGGACACCCGTAGGCTTATGCTAGGGCACCCCTTGGCTTAGGCTACGGCACCCCTAGGCTTAGGCTAAGGCTAGGGCTCCCCTAGCCTAAGGCTAGTGCTCCCCTAGCCGAAGGCTAGGGCACCCCTAGGCTTATGCTAGGGCAACCCTAGGCTTAGGCTATGACACCCCTAGGCTTAGGCTAGGGAAATCCTAGGCTAGACTAAGGCTAAGGCTCCCCTAGCCTCAGGCTAGGGCACCTATAGGCTCAGGCTAGGGCACCCCTAGGCTCAAGCTAGGGCACCCCTAGGCTTAGGCTAGGTCACCCCTTGTCTTAGGCTAGGGCACCACTAGGCTTAGACTTAGGCTAGGGCTCCCCTAGGCTAAGGCTTGGGCACCCCTAGGCTTAGCTAGGGCACCCTTAGGCTTAGGCTAGGGCACCCCTAGGCTTAGGCTAGGGCACCCCAAGACTTAGGCTAGGGCACCCCTAAGCTTAGGATGGAGCACCCCAAGGCTTAGGCTAGGGCACACCTAGGCTTAGGCTACGGCACCCCTAGGCTTAGGCTAGGGCACCCCTAGGCTTAGTCTAAGGCTACAGCTCCCCTAGCCTCAGGCTAGGGCACCTGTAGGCTCAGGCTAGGGCACCCTTAGGCTCAGGCTAGGGCACCCCTAGGCTTAGGCTAGGGCACCCCTAGGCTTAGGCTAAAGCTTGGGCTCCCCTAGCCTCAGGCTAGGGCACACCTAGGCTTAGGCTAGGGCACCCGTAGGCTTAGGCTAGGGCACCCCAAGGCTTAGGCTAAGGCTAGGGCTCCCCTAGCCTAAGGTTAGAGCACCCCTAGGCTTAGCCTAGGGCTCCCCTAGGCTTAGGCTAGAGGACCCCAAGGCTTAGGCTAAAGCTAGGGCTCCCCTAGGCTAAGGCTAGGGCACCCGTAGGCTTAGGCTAGGGCAACTCTAGGCTTAGGCTAGGGCACCCCTAGGCTTTGGGTAGGGTTCCCCTAGGCTTAGGCTAGGGCACCCCTTGACTTAGGCTAGGGCACCCCTAGGCAAAGGCTAAGGGTAGGGCTCCATTAGCCTAAGGCTAGGGAACCCCTAGGGTTAGGCTAGGGCACCCCTAGGCTTAGGCTAGGACACCCCTAGGCTTAGGCTAAGGCTAGTGCTCCCTAGCCGAATGCTAGGCCTCCCCTAGGCTTAGGCTATGGCACCCCTAGGCTTAGGCTAGGGCACGCCTAGGCTTAGGCTAGGGCACCCCTAGGCTTAGGCTAGGGAACCCCTAAGCTTAGGCTAGGGCACCCCTAGGCTTAGGCTAGGACACACCTGGCTTACGCTAGGGCACCCCTAGACTTAGGCTAGGGCACCCCTAGACTTAGGCTAAGGCTAGGGCTCCCCTACGCTTAGGTTAGGGTACCCCAAGGCTTAGGGTAGGTCACCCCTAGGCTTAGGCTAGGGCACCCCTAGGCTTAGGCTAGGGCACCCCTAGGCTTAGGCTAGTGCACCCCTAGGCTTAGGCTAGGGCACCCCTAGGCTTAGGCTAGGACACACCTGGCTTACGCTAGGGCACCCTTAGACTTAGGCTAGGTCACCCCTAGGCTTAGGCTAAGGCTAGGGCTCCCCTACGCTTAGGTTAGTGTACCCCAAGGCTTAGGGTAGGTCACCCCTAGGCTTAGGATAGGGCACCCCTAGGCTTAGGCTAGGGCACACCTAGGCTTAGGCTAAGGCTAAGGCTCCCCTAGGCTTAGGCTAGGGCACCCCTTGGCGTAGGCTAGGGCACACCTAGGCTTAGGCTAAGGCACCCCTTGGCTTAGGCTAAGGCACCCCCAGGCTTAGGCTAGGGCACCCCTAGGCTTAGGCTAAGGCTAGGGCTTCCCTTACCTAAGACTAGGGCACCCCTAGGCTTAGGCTAGGGCACAGCTAGGCTTAGGCTAAGGCTACGGCTCCATAGCCTCAGGCTAGGTCACCCCTTGACTCAGGATATGGCACCCCTTGGCTTAGGCTAGGGCAATCCTAGGCTAGACTAAGGAAAGGGCACCTGTAGGCTCATGCTATGGCACCCCTAGGCTTAGGCTAGGGCAATCCTAGGCTAGACTAAGGCTAGGGCTCCCCTAGCCTCAGGCTAGGGCACCTGTAGGCTCAGGCTAGGGCACCCCTAGGCTAGGCTAGGGCACCCCTAGGCTTAGGCTAGGGCACCCCTAGGCTTAGGCTAAAGCTAGGGCTCCCCTAGCCTCAGGCTAGGGCACCCCTAGGCTTAGGCTAGGGCACCCGTAGGCTTAGGCTAAGGCTAGGGCTCCCCTAGCCTAAGGCTAGAGTACCCCTAGGCTTAGGCTAGGGCACCCCTAGGCTTATGCTAGGACACCCCAAGGCTTAGGCTAAAGCTAGGGCTCCCCTAGCCTAAGGCTAGGGCACCCATAGGCTTAGGCTAAGGCTAGTGCTCCCTAGCCTAAGGCTAGGCCTCCCCTAGGCTTAGGCTAGGGCACCCCTAGGCTTAGGCTAGGGCATGCCTAGGCTTAGGCTAGGGCACCCCTAGGCTTAGACTAGGGCACCCCTAGACTTCGGCTAGGGCACCCCTAGGCTTAGGCTAGGGCACCCCTAGGCTTAGGCTAGGACACACCTTGGCTTAGGCTAGGGCACCCCTAGACTTAGGCTAGGGCACCCCTAGGCTTAGGCTAAGGCTAGGGCTCCCCTACGCTTAGGTTAGGGTACCCCAAGGCTTAGGGTAGGTCACCCATAGGCTTAGGATAGGGCACCCCTAGGCTTAGGCTAGGGCACACCTAGACTCATGCTATGGCACCCCTAGGCTTAGGCTCGTCAATCCTAGGCTAGACTAAGGCTAGGGTTCCCCTAGCCTCAGGCTAGGGCACCCGTAAGCACAGGCTAGGACACCCCAAGGCTCAGGCTAGGGCACCCCTAGGCTTAGGCTAGGGCACTCCTAGGCTTAGGCTAAAGCTAGGGCTCCCCTAGCCTCAGGCTAGGGCACCCCTAAGCTTAGGCTAAGGCACCCCTAGCCTAAGGCTAGAGCACCCCTAGGCTTAGGCTGGTCACCCCTAGGCTTAGGCTAGGGCACAACTAGGATTAGGCTAAATTAGGGCTACCCTAGCCTAAAGCTAGGGCACCCGTAGGCTTAGGCTAGGCTACCCTTAGGCTTAGGTTAGGGCAGCCCCAGGCTTAGGCTAGGATACCCCTAGGCTTAGCGTAGGGCACCCCTAGGCTAAGGCTAAGGCTAGGGCTTCTCTAGCCTAAGGCTAGGGCACCCCTAGGCTTAGGTTAGGGCACGCCTAGGCTTAGGCTTGTGCACCCCTAGGTTAGGCTAGGGCACCCCTAGGCTTAGGCTAGGGCACCCCTAGGCTAAGGCTAAGGCTAAGGCTAGGGCTTCTCTAGCCTAAGGCTAGGGCACCCGTAGGCTTAGGCTAGGGCTCCCCTAGGCTTAGGCTAGGGCACCCCTTGGCGTAGGCTAGGGCATACCTAGGCTTAGGCTAGGGCACCCCTAGGCTTAGGCTAAGGCTAGGGCTCCCCTAGGCTTAGGCAAGGGCACCCCTTGGCTTAGGCAAAGGCACCCCTAGGCTTAGGCTAGGGCACCCCTAGGTTTAGGCTAGGGCACCCCTAGTCTTAGGCTAAAGCTAGGGCTCCGCTAGCCTCAGGCTAGGGCACCTTTAGGCTTAGGCTAGGGCACCCCTAGCCTCAGACTAGGGCACCTGTAGGCTCAGGCTAGGGCACCCCTAGGCTCAGGCTAGGGCACCCCTAGGCTTAGGCTAGGGCACCCCTAGGCATAGGCTAGGGCAACCCTAGCCTTAGGCTAAGGCTAGGGCTCCCCTAGGCTTAGGCTAGGGCACCCCTTGGCTTAGGTTAGGACACACCTAGGCTTAGGCTAGGGCACCCCTAGGCTTAGGCTAAGGCTAGTGCTCCCCTAGGCTTAGGCTAGGGCACTCCTTGGCTTAGGCTAGGGCACACCTAGGCTTAGGCTAGGGCACCCCTAGGCTTAGGCTAAGGCTAGGGCATCCCTAGCCTAACGCTAGGGCACCCCTTGGCTTGGGCTAGGGTACCCCGAGGCTTAGGCAAGGGCACCCCTAAGCTTAGGCTAGGGCACACCAAGGCTTAGGCTAAGGCTAGAGCTCCCCTAGCCTAATGCTAGGGCACCCCTAGGCTTAGGATAGGGCACCCGTAGGCTTAGGGTAAGATCAGGACTCCCCTAGCCTAAGGTTAGGGCACCCCTAGGCTTAGTCTAGGGCACCCCTAGGCTTAGGCTATGGCACACCTAGGCTTAGGCTACGGCAATCCTAGGCTAGACTAAGGAAAGGGGACCTGTAGGCTCAGGCTAGGGCACCCCTAGGCTCAGTCTAGGGCACCCCTCGGCTTAGGCTAGGGTACCCCAAGCCTAAAGCTAAAGCTAGGGCTCCCCTAGGCTCAGGTTAGGGCACCCCTAGCCTTAGGCTAGGGCACCCCTAGGCTTACGCTAAGGCTAGGGTTCCCCTAGCCTAAGGCTAGAACACCCCTAGGCTTAGGCTAGGGCACCCCTAGTCTTAGGCTAGGGTACCCCTAGGCTTAGGCTAAGGCTAGTGCTCCCCTAGCCTAAGGCTAGGGCACCCCTAGGCTTAGGCTAGGGTACCCCTAGGCTTAGGCTAAGGCTAGGGCTCCCCTAGACTAAGGCTAGAGCACCCCTAGGCTTAGGCTAGGGCACCCCTAGGCTTAGGCTAGGGCACACCTAGGCTTAGGCTAAGGCTAGGGCTCCCCTAGTATAAGGATAGGGCACCCCTAAGCTTAGGCTAGGGAACCCTGAGGCTTAGGCGAGGGCACCCCTAGGCTTAGGCTAGGGCACCCCTAGGCTTAGGCTAGGGCACACCTAGGCTTAGGCTAAGGCACCCGTAAGCTTAGGCTATGGCACCCCTAGGCTTAGGCTAGTGCACCCCTCAGCTTACGCTAGGGCACCCCTAGGCTTAGGCTAGGGTAATCCTAGGCTTAGGCTAAGGCTAGGGCTCCCCTAGCCTCATGCTAGGGCACCCCTAGGCTCAGGCTAGGGCACCACTAGGCTTAGGCTAAGGCTAGGGCTCCCCTAGCCTAAGGCTAGGGCACCCCAAGGCTTAGGCTAGGGTACCGCTGGGCTTAGGCTAGGGCACCCCTAGGCTTAAACTAGGGCACCCCTAGGCTTAGGCTAAGGCTACGGCTCCCCTAGGCTAAGGCTAGGCCACCCCGAGACTCAGGCTATGGCACCCCTAGGCTTAGGATAGGGCAATCCTAGGCTAGACTCAGGCTAGGACTCCCTTAGCCTCAGGCTAGGGCACCCGTAGGCTCAGGTTAGGGCACCCCTAGGCTCAGGCTAGTGCATCCCTAAGCTTAGGCTAAGGCTAGGGCTCCCCATGGCTTGGGCTAGGGCACCCCGAGGCTTAGGCGAGGGCACCCCTAGGCTTAGGCTAGGGCACACCTAGGCTTAGGCTAAGGCTAGGGCTCCCCTAGCCTTAGGCTAGGGCACCCCGAGGCTTAGGGTAAGATTAGGGCTCCCCTAGCCTAAGGTTAGGGCACACCTAGACTTAATCTAGGGCACCCCTAGGGTTAGGCTATGGCACCCCTAGGCTTAGGCTATGGCACCCCTAGGCTTAGGCTAGGGCACCCCTAGGCTTAGGCTAGGGCACCCCTAGGCTTAGGCTAGGGCACCCCTAGGCTTAGGCTAAGGCTAGGGCTCCACTAACCTAAGGCTTGGGCACCGCTAGGCTTAGGCTAGGGCAATCCTAGGCTAGACTAAGGAAAGGGCACCTGTATGCTAAGGCTAGGGCACCCCTAGTCTTAGGCTAGGGCACACCAAGGCTTAGGCTAAAGCTAGGGCTCCCCTAGGCTCAGGTTAGGGCACCCCAAGGCTTAGGCTAGGGCACCCCTAGGCTTAGGCTAAGGCTAGAGTTCCCCTAGACTAAGACTAGAGCACCCCTAGGCTTAGGCTAGGGCACCCCTAGGCTTAGGCTAGGGTACCCTTAGGCTTAGGCTAAGGCTAGGCCTCCCCTAGCCTCAGGCTAGGGCACCCCTAAGCTTAGGCTAAGGCACCCCTAGCCTAAGGCTAGAGCACCCCTAGGCTTAGGCTGGTCACCCCTAGGCTTAGGCTAGGGCACAACTAGGATTAGGCTAAATTAGGGCTACCCTAGCCTAAAGCTAGGGCACCCGTAGGCTTAGGCTAGGCTACCCTTAGGCTTAGGTTAGGGCAGCCCCAGGCTTAGGCTAGGATACCCCTAGGCTTAGCGTAGGGCACCCCTAGGCTAAGGCTAAGGCTAGGGCTTCTCTAGCCTAAGGCTAGGGCACCCCTAGGCTTAGGTTAGGGCACGCCTAGGCTTAGGCTTGTGCACCCCTAGGTTAGGCTAGGGCACCCCTAGGCTTAGGCTAGGGCACCCCTAGGCTAAGGCTAAGGCTAAGGCTAGGGCTTCTCTAGCCTAAGGCTAGGGCACCCGTAGGCTTAGGCTAGGGCTCCCCTAGGCTTAGGCTAGGGCACCCCTTGGCGTAGGCTAGGGCATACCTAGGCTTAGGCTAGGGCACCCCTAGGCTTAGGCTAAGGCTAGGGCTCCCCTAGGCTTAGGCAAGGGCACCCCTTGGCTTAGGCAAAGGCACCCCTAGGCTTAGGCTAGGGCACCCCTAGGTTTAGGCTAGGGCACCCCTAGTCTTAGGCTAAAGCTAGGGCTCCGCTAGCCTCAGGCTAGGGCACCTTTAGGCTTAGGCTAGGGCACCCCTAGCCTCAGACTAGGGCACCTGTAGGCTCAGGCTAGGGCACCCCTAGGCTCAGGCTAGGGCACCCCTAGGCTTAGGCTAGGGCACCCCTAGGCATAGGCTAGGGCAACCCTAGCCTTAGGCTAAGGCTAGGGCTCCCCTAGGCTTAGGCTAGGGCACCCCTTGGCTTAGGTTAGGACACACCTAGGCTTAGGCTAGGGCACCCCTAGGCTTAGGCTAAGGCTAGTGCTCCCCTAGGCTTAGGCTAGGGCACTCCTTGGCTTAGGCTAGGGCACACCTAGGCTTAGGCTAGGGCACCCCTAGGCTTAGGCTAAGGCTAGGGCATCCCTAGCCTAACGCTAGGGCACCCCTTGGCTTGGGCTAGGGTACCCCGAGGCTTAGGCAAGGGCACCCCTAAGCTTAGGCTAGGGCACACCAAGGCTTAGGCTAAGGCTAGAGCTCCCCTAGCCTAATGCTAGGGCACCCCTAGGCTTAGGATAGGGCACCCGTAGGCTTAGGGTAAGATCAGGACTCCCCTAGCCTAAGGTTAGGGCACCCCTAGGCTTAGTCTAGGGCACCCCTAGGCTTAGGCTATGGCACACCTAGGCTTAGGCTACGGCAATCCTAGGCTAGACTAAGGAAAGGGGACCTGTAGGCTCAGGCTAGGGCACCCCTAGGCTCAGTCTAGGGCACCCCTCGGCTTAGGCTAGGGTACCCCAAGCCTAAAGCTAAAGCTAGGGCTCCCCTAGGCTCAGGTTAGGGCACCCCTAGCCTTAGGCTAGGGCACCCCTAGGCTTACGCTAAGGCTAGGGTTCCCCTAGCCTAAGGCTAGAACACCCCTAGGCTTAGGCTAGGGCACCCCTAGTCTTAGGCTAGGGTACCCCTAGGCTTAGGCTAAGGCTAGTGCTCCCCTAGCCTAAGGCTAGGGCACCCCTAGGCTTAGGCTAGGGTACCCCTAGGCTTAGGCTAAGGCTAGGGCTCCCCTAGACTAAGGCTAGAGCACCCCTAGGCTTAGGCTAGGGCACCCCTAGGCTTAGGCTAGGGCACACCTAGGCTTAGGCTAAGGCTAGGGCTCCCCTAGTATAAGGATAGGGCACCCCTAAGCTTAGGCTAGGGAACCCTGAGGCTTAGGCGAGGGCACCCCTAGGCTTAGGCTAGGGCACCCCTAGGCTTAGGCTAGGGCACACCTAGGCTTAGGCTAAGGCACCCGTAAGCTTAGGCTATGGCACCCCTAGGCTTAGGCTAGTGCACCCCTCAGCTTACGCTAGGGCACCCCTAGGCTTAGGCTAGGGTAATCCTAGGCTTAGGCTAAGGCTAGGGCTCCCCTAGCCTCATGCTAGGGCACCCCTAGGCTCAGGCTAGGGCACCACTAGGCTTAGGCTAAGGCTAGGGCTCCCCTAGCCTAAGGCTAGGGCACCCCAAGGCTTAGGCTAGGGTACCGCTGGGCTTAGGCTAGGGCACCCCTAGGCTTAAACTAGGGCACCCCTAGGCTTAGGCTAAGGCTACGGCTCCCCTAGGCTAAGGCTAGGCCACCCCGAGACTCAGGCTAGGGCACCCCTAGGCTTAGGCTAGGTCACTCCTAGGCTTAGGCTAAAGCTAGGGCTCCCCTAGCCTCAGGCTAGGGCACCCCTAAGCTTAGGCTAAGGCACCCCTAGCCTAAGGCTAGAGCACCCCTAGGCTTAGGCTGGTCACCCCTAGGCTTAGGCTAGGGCACAACTAGGATTAGGCTAAATTAGGGCTACCCTAGCCTAAAGCTAGGGCACCCGTAGGCTTAGGCTAGGCTACCCTTAGGCTTAGGTTAGGGCAGCCCCAGGCTTAGGCTAGGATACCCCTAGGCTTAGCGTAGGGCACCCCTAGGCTAAGGCTAAGGCTAGGGCTTCTCTAGCCTAAGGCTAGGGCACCCCTAGGCTTAGGTTAGGGCACGCCTAGGCTTAGGCTTGTGCACCCCTAGGTTAGGCTAGGGCACCCCTAGGCTTAGGCTAGGGCACCCCTAGGCTAAGGCTAAGGCTAAGGCTAGGGCTTCTCTAGCCTAAGGCTAGGGCACCCGTAGGCTTAGGCTAGGGCTCCCCTAGGCTTAGGCTAGGGCACCCCTTGGCGTAGGCTAGGGCATACCTAGGCTTAGGCTAGGGCACCCCTAGGCTTAGGCTAAGGCTAGGGCTCCCCTAGGCTTAGGCAAGGGCACCCCTTGGCTTAGGCAAAGGCACCCCTAGGCTTAGGCTAGGGCACCCCTAGGTTTAGGCTAGGGCACCCCTAGTCTTAGGCTAAAGCTAGGGCTCCGCTAGCCTCAGGCTAGGGCACCTTTAGGCTTAGGCTAGGGCACCCCTAGCCTCAGACTAGGGCACCTGTAGGCTCAGGCTAGGGCACCCCTAGGCTCAGGCTAGGGCACCCCTAGGCTTAGGCTAGGGCACCCCTAGGCATAGGCTAGGGCAACCCTAGCCTTAGGCTAAGGCTAGGGCTCCCCTAGGCTTAGGCTAGGGCACCCCTTGGCTTAGGTTAGGACACACCTAGGCTTAGGCTAGGGCACCCCTAGGCTTAGGCTAAGGCTAGTGCTCCCCTAGGCTTAGGCTAGGGCACTCCTTGGCTTAGGCTAGGGCACACCTAGGCTTAGGCTAGGGCACCCCTAGGCTTAGGCTAAGGCTAGGGCATCCCTAGCCTAACGCTAGGGCACCCCTTGGCTTGGGCTAGGGTACCCCGAGGCTTAGGCAAGGGCACCCCTAAGCTTAGGCTAGGGCACACCAAGGCTTAGGCTAAGGCTAGAGCTCCCCTAGCCTAATGCTAGGGCACCCCTAGGCTTAGGATAGGGCACCCGTAGGCTTAGGGTAAGATCAGGACTCCCCTAGCCTAAGGTTAGGGCACCCCTAGGCTTAGTCTAGGGCACCCCTAGGCTTAGGCTATGGCACACCTAGGCTTAGGCTACGGCAATCCTAGGCTAGACTAAGGAAAGGGGACCTGTAGGCTCAGGCTAGGGCACCCCTAGGCTCAGTCTAGGGCACCCCTCGGCTTAGGCTAGGGTACCCCAAGCCTAAAGCTAAAGCTAGGGCTCCCCTAGGCTCAGGTTAGGGCACCCCTAGCCTTAGGCTAGGGCACCCCTAGGCTTACGCTAAGGCTAGGGTTCCCCTAGCCTAAGGCTAGAACACCCCTAGGCTTAGGCTAGGGCACCCCTAGTCTTAGGCTAGGGTACCCCTAGGCTTAGGCTAAGGCTAGTGCTCCCCTAGCCTAAGGCTAGGGCACCCCTAGGCTTAGGCTAGGGTACCCCTAGGCTTAGGCTAAGGCTAGGGCTCCCCTAGACTAAGGCTAGAGCACCCCTAGGCTTAGGCTAGGGCACCCCTAGGCTTAGGCTAGGGCACACCTAGGCTTAGGCTAAGGCTAGGGCTCCCCTAGTATAAGGATAGGGCACCCCTAAGCTTAGGCTAGGGAACCCTGAGGCTTAGGCGAGGGCACCCCTAGGCTTAGGCTAGGGCACCCCTAGGCTTAGGCTAGGGCACACCTAGGCTTAGGCTAAGGCACCCGTAAGCTTAGGCTATGGCACCCCTAGGCTTAGGCTAGTGCACCCCTCAGCTTACGCTAGGGCACCCCTAGGCTTAGGCTAGGGTAATCCTAGGCTTAGGCTAAGGCTAGGGCTCCCCTAGCCTCATGCTAGGGCACCCCTAGGCTCAGGCTAGGGCACCACTAGGCTTAGGCTAAGGCTAGGGCTCCCCTAGCCTAAGGCTAGGGCACCCCAAGGCTTAGGCTAGGGTACCGCTGGGCTTAGGCTAGGGCACCCCTAGGCTTAAACTAGGGCACCCCTAGGCTTAGGCTAAGGCTACGGCTCCCCTAGGCTAAGGCTAGGCCACCCCGAGACTCAGGCTATGGCACCCCTAGGCTTAGGATAGGGCAATCCTAGGCTAGACTCAGGCTAGGACTCCCTTAGCCTCAGGCTAGGGCACCCGTAGGCTCAGGTTAGGGCACCCCTAGGCTCAGGCTAGTGCATCCCTAAGCTTAGGCTAAGGCTAGGGCTCCCCATGGCTTGGGCTAGGGCACCCCGAGGCTTAGGCGAGGGCACCCCTAGGCTTAGGCTAGGGCACACCTAGGCTTAGGCTAAGGCTAGGGCTCCCCTAGCCTTAGGCTAGGGCACCCCGAGGCTTAGGGTAAGATTAGGGCTCCCCTAGCCTAAGGTTAGGGCACACCTAGACTTAATCTAGGGCACCCCTAGGGTTAGGCTATGGCACCCCTAGGCTTAGGCTATGGCACCCCTAGGCTTAGGCTAGGGCACCCCTAGGCTTAGGCTAGGGCACCCCTAGGCTTAGGCTAGGGCACCCCTAGGCTTAGGCTAAGGCTAGGGCTCCACTAACCTAAGGCTTGGGCACCGCTAGGCTTAGGCTAGGGCAATCCTAGGCTAGACTAAGGAAAGGGCACCTGTATGCTAAGGCTAGGGCACCCCTAGTCTTAGGCTAGGGCACACCAAGGCTTAGGCTAAAGCTAGGGCTCCCCTAGGCTCAGGTTAGGGCACCCCAAGGCTTAGGCTAGGGCACCCCTAGGCTTAGGCTAAGGCTAGAGTTCCCCTAGACTAAGACTAGAGCACCCCTAGGCTTAGGCTAGGGCACCCCTAGGCTTAGGCTAGGGTACCCTTAGGCTTAGGCTAAGGCTAGGCCTCCCCTAGCCTAAGGCTAGGGCACCCCTAGGCTTAGGCTAGGGCACCCCTAGGCTTAGGCTAGGGCACATCTAGGCTTAGGCTAAGGCTAGGGCTACCCTAGGCTTAGGCTTGGGCACCCATTGGCTTAGGCTAGGGCACACCTAGGCTTAGGCTAGGGCACCCCTATGCTTAGGCTAAGGCTAGGGCTCCCCTAGGCTTGGGCTAGGGTACCCCGAGGCTTAGGCGAGGGCACCCCTAAGCTTAGGCTAGGGCACACGTAGGCTTAGGCTAAGGCTAGGGCTCACCTAGCCTAAGGCTAGGGCACCCCTAGGCTTAGGCTAGGGCACCCCTAGGTTTAGGCTAAGTCTAGGGCTCCCCTAGCCTAAGGCTAGGGCTCCCCTAGGCTTAGGGTAAGATTAGTGCTCCCCTAGCCTATTGTTATGGCACCCCTAGGCTTAGTCTAGGGCAACCCTAGGCTTAGGGTATGGCACCCCTAGGCTTAGGCTAGGACACCCCTAGGCTTAGGCTAGGACACCCCTAGGCTTAGACTAGGGCACCCCTAGGCTTAGGCTAGAGCACCGCTAGGCTTAGGCTAGGGCACACCTAAGCTTAGGCTAAGGCTAGGGCACCCCTAGGTTTAGGCTAGGGCACCCCTAGGCTTAGGCTAGGGCACAGCTAGGCTTAGGCTAAGGCTACGGCTCCCCTAGCCTCAGGCTAGGGCACCCCTAGACTCAGGCTATGACACCCCTAGGCTTAGGCTAGGGCAATTCTAGGCTAGACTAAGGAAAGGGCACCCGTAGGCTCAGGTTAGGGCACCCCTAGGCTCAGGCTAGGGCACCTCTAGGCTTAGGCTAGCGCACCCCTAGGCTTAGGCTAAGGCTAGCGTTCCTTTAGTCTAAGGCTAGAGCACCGCTAGGCTTAGGCTAGGGCACCCCTAGGCTTAGGCTAGGGTACCTCTAGGCTTAGGCTAAGGCTAGGCCTCCCCTAGCGTAAGGCTAGGGCACCCATAGGCTTAGATTAGGGCACCCCTAGGCTTAGGCTAGGGCACCCTTAGTCTTTGGCTATGGCAACCCTAGGCTTAGGCTAGGGCACCCCTAGGCTTAGGCTAAGGCTAGGGCTCCCCTACCCTAAGGCTAGGACACCCCGAGGCTCAGGCTAGGGCACCCCTAGGCAAAGGTTAGGGCACCCCTAGGCTTAGGCTTGGGCACCCCTAGGCTTAGGCTAGGGCACCCCTAGGCTAGATTAAGGCTAGTGCTCCCATAGCCTCAGGCTAGGGCATCCGTAGGCTCAGGCTAGGGCACCCCTAGGCTTAAGCTAAGGCTATGGCACCCCTAGGCTTAGGCTAGGGCACCCCTAGGCTTAGGCTAGGGCACCCCTAGACTTAGGCAAGGGCACCCCTAGGCTTAGGTTAAAGCTAGGGCTCCCCTACCCTAAGGTTAATGCACACATAGGCTCAGGCTAGGGCACCCCTAGGCTCAGGCTAGGGCACCCCTAGGCTTAGACTAGGGCACCCCTTGGCTAGACTAATGCTAGTGCTCCTCTAGCCTCAGGTTAGGGCACCAGTAGGTTCAGGGTAGGGCACCCCTAGGATCAGGCTAGGGCACCCCTAGGATTAGGCTAAGGCTAGGGCTCCCCTAGCCTCAGGCTAGGGCACACCTAGGCTTAGGCTAGGGCACCCCTAGTCTTGGACTAAGGTTAATGCTCCCCTAGCCTAAGGCTAGAGCACCCCTAGGCTTAGACTAGGGCACCCCTAGGCTTAGGCTAGGGCACCCCTAGGCTTAGGTTAGGGTTCCCCTAGGCTAAGGCTAGGGCACCCCTATGCTTAGGCTAGGGTACCCCGAGGCTTAGGTGAGGGCACCCCTAGGCTTAGGTTAGGGCACCCCTAGGCTTAGGCTAGGGCACACCTAGGTTTAGGCTAAGGCACCCGTAAGCTTAGGCTATGGCACCCCTAGGCTTATGCTAGTGCACCCCTAGGCTTAGGCTAGTGCACCCCTAGGCTTAGGCTAAGGCTAGGGCTCCCCTAGCCTCAGGCTAGGGCACCCCTAGGCCTAGGTTAGGGCTCCCCGAGCCTAAATGTAGAGCACCCCTAGACTTAGGCTAGGGCATCCCTAGGCTTAGGCTAAGGCTAGGGCTCCCCTAGCCTCAGGTTAGGGCACCGCAAGGCTTAGGCTAGGGCACCCCTAGGCTTAGGCTAGGGCACCCCTAGGCTTAGGCTAGGACACACCTAGGCTTAGGCAAAGGCTACGGCTCCCCTATCCTCAGGCTAGGGCACCCCTAGACTCATCCTATGGCACCCCTAGGCTTAGGCTCAGGCAATCCTAGGCTAGACTAAGGCTAGGGTTCCACTAGCCTCAGGCTAGGGCAACCGTAAGCTCAGGCTAGGACACCTCTAGGCTCAGGCTAGGGCACCCCTAGGCTTAGGCTAGGGCACCCCTAAGCTTAGGCTAAAGCTAGGGCTCCCCTAGCCTCAGGCTAGGGCACCCCTAGGCTTAGGCTAAGGCACCCCTAGCCTAAGGCTAGAGCACCCCTAGGCTTAGGCTGGGCACCCCTAGTCTTAGGCTAGGGCACAACTAGGATTAGGCTAAACTAGGGCTACCCTAGCCTAAGGCTAGGGCACCCGTAGGCTTAGGCTAGGGTACCCCTAGGCTTAGTCTAGGGCAGCCCCTGGGTTAGGCTAGGATACCCCTAGGCTTAGGGTAGGGAACCCCTAGGCTAAGGCTAAGGCTAGGGCTTCTCTAGCCTAAGGATAAGGCACCCCTAGGCTTAGGTTAGGGCACGTCTAGGCTTAGGCTTGGGCACCCCTAGGCTTAGGCTAGGGCACCCTTAGGCTTAGGCTAGGGCACCCCTAGGCTAAGGCTAAGGCTAGGGCTTCTCTAGCCTAAGGCTAGGGCACCCCTAGGCTTAGGCTAGGGCACCCCTAGGCTTAGGCTAGGGCACCCCTAGTGTTAGGCTAGGGCAATCGTAGGCTTACGCTAGGGCACCCCTAGGCTTAGTCTAAGGCTAGGGTTCCCCTAGCCAAAGGCTAGGGCACCTCTAGGCTTAGGCTAGGGCACCCATATTCTTAGGCTAGGGCACCCCTAGGCTTAGGCTAAGGCTAGGGCTCCCATAGCCTAAGGCTAGGCCACCCCTAGGCTTAGGCGAGGGCACCCCTAGGCTTAAGCAATGGCACCGCTAGACTTAGGCTAAGGCTAGGGCTCCCCTAGCCTAAGGCTAGGGCACCCCTAGGCTTAGGTTAGAGCACCCCTAGGCTTAGGCTAGGGCACCCCTAGGCTTAGGGTATGGCGAGGGCTCCCCAAACCTAAGGCTACGGCATGCCTAGGCTTAGGCTAGGTAATCCTAAGCTTAGGCTAGGGCACCCCTAGCCTTAGGCTAAGGCTAGGGTTCTCCTCCCCTAATGCTAGGGCACCCCTAGGCTTACACTAGGGCACCCCTAGTTTTAGGCTAGGGCACCCTTAGCTTATGCTAAGACTTGGGCTCCCCTAGCCTAAGGCTAGGGCACCCTGAGACTCAGGCTATGGTACCCCTAGGCTTAGGCTAAGGCTAGGGGAACCCTAGGCTTAGTCTAGGGAACCCCTAGGTTTAGGCTAGGGCACCCCTAGGATTAGGCTAGGGATAGGGGACCCCTAGGCTTAGGCTAAGGCACCCCTAGGCTTAGGCTAGGGCACCCCTAGGCTTAGGCTAGGGCACCCCTAGGCTTAGGCTAACGCTAGGGGACCCCTAGGCTTAGTCTAAGGCACCCGTAGGCTTAGGCTAGGGCACCACTTGGCTTAGGCTAGGGCACCCCTAGGCTTAGGCTAAGACTAGGGGACCCCTAGGCTTAGGCTAAGGCACCCCTAGGCTTAGGCTAGGGCACCCCTAGGCTTAGGCTGGGCCCCCCTAGGGTTAGGCTTAGGCTAGGGCACCCCTAGGCTTAGGCTAGCGCACCCCTAGGCTTAGGATAGGGCACCCCTAGGCTTAGGCTAAGGCTAGGGCTCCACTAGACTTAGGCTAGGACACCCCTAGCCTTAGGCTGGGACAACCCCAGGCTTAGGCTAGGGCTCCCCTAGCCTCAGGCTAGGGCACCCATAGGCTCAGGCTAGGGCACCCCTAGGTTTAGGTAGGGCGCCCCAAGGCTTAGGCTAAGGCTAGGGCTCCCCTAGCCTACGGCTATGGCACCCCTAGGCTTAGGCTAGGACACCCGTAGTCTTATTCTAGGGCACCCCTAGGCTTAGGCTAGGGCACCCCTAGGCTTAGGCTAAGGCTAGGGCTCCCCTAGCCTAAGGCTAGTGCTCCCCTAGCCTAAGGCTAGGGCACCCCTAGGCTTATGCTAGGGCAACCCTAGGCTTAGGCTAGGGCACCCCTAGGCATAGGCTAGGGCACCCCTAAGCTTAGGCTAGTACACCCCTAGGCTTAGACCAAGGCTAGTGCACCCCTAGCCTACGGCTAGGGCACCCCTAGGCTTAGGGTAGGGCACCCCTAGGCTTAGGCTAGGGCAACCCTAGGCTTAGGCTAGGGCACCCCTAGGCTTAGGCTAAGGCTACGGCTCCCATAGCCTCAGGCTAGGGCACCCCTAGGCATAGGTTAGGGCACCCCTAGGCTTAGGCTAGGGCACCCCAAGGTTTAGGCTAGGGCACCCCTAGGCTTAGGCTAAGGCTAGTGCTCCCCTAGCCTAAAGCTAGGTCACCCCTAGGCATAGGCTAGGGCACCCCTAGGCTTAGGTTAGGGTACCCCTAGGCTTAGGCTAGGGCAGCCATAGGCTTAGGCTAGGGCGACCTAGGCTTAGGCTAAGGCTAGGGCTCGCCTAGCCTAAGGCTAAGGCACCCATAGGCTTAGGCTAGAGCACTCGTAGGCTTAGGCAAGGGCACTTTTAGCCTTAGGCTAGGGCACCCCTAGGCTTAGGCTAGGACACCCCTAGGCGTAGGCTAAGGCTAGGGCTCCACTAGCCTAAGGCTAGGGCACCCCTAGGCTAAGCCTAGGGCATCCCTACGCTTAGGCTAGGGCACCCCTAGGCTTAGTCTAAGGCTAGGGCTCCCCTAGCCTAAGGCGCGGGCACCCCTAGACTCAGGCTATGGCACCCATAGGCTTAGGCTAGGGCAATCCTAGGCTAGACTAAGGCTAGGGCTCCCCTAGCCTCAGGCTAGGGCACCCATAGGCTCAGGCTAGGGCACCCCTAGACTCAGGCAAGGGCACCCCTAGGCTTAGGCTAGGGCACCCCTAGACGTAGGCTACGGCTAGGGGTCCCCTAGCCTAAGGCTAGGGCATCGCTAGGCTTAGGCTAGGGCAACCGTAGGCTTAGGCTCGGGCACCCCAAGGCTTAGGCTATGGCTAGGGAACCCCTAGGCTTAGGCTAAGGCACCCCTAGGCTTAGGCTAGGGCACCCCTAGGCTTAGGCTAGGGCACCCCTAGGCTTCGGCTAGGGCACCCCTAGGCTTAGGCTAGGGCACCCATAGGCTTAGGCTAAGGCTAGGGATCCCCTAGCCTAACCCTAGGGCACACCTAGGCTTAGGCTAAGGCACCCCTAGGCTTAGGCTAGGGCACCCCTAAGTTTAGGCTAGGGCACCCCTAGTCTTAGCCTAGGGCACCCCTAGGCTTAGGCTAGGGCACCCCTAGACTTATGCTAGGGCACCCCTAGGCTTAGGCTAAGGCTAGGGCTCCCCTAGCCTAACCCTAGGGCACACCTAGGCTTAGGCTAAGGCACCCCTAGGCTTAGGCTAGGGCACCCCTAAGTTTAGGCTAGGGCACCCCTAGTCTTAGCCTAGGGCACCCCTAGGCTTAGGCTAGGGCACACCTAGGCTTAGGCTAAGGCACCCCTAGGCTTCGGCTAGGGCACCCCTAGGCATAGGCTAGGGCACCCCTAGGCTTAGGCTAAGGCTACGGCTCCCCTAGCCTAAGGCTAGGGCACCCCTAGGCTTAGGCTAGGGCACCCCTAGGCTTACGCTAGGGCACCCCTAGGCTTAGGCTAAAGCTAGGGCTCCCCTAGTCTAAGGCTAGGGCACCCGTAGGCTTAGGCTAGGGCAACTCTAGGCTTAGGCTAGGGCACCCCTAGGCTTAGGATAGGGTACCCCTAGGCTTAGGCTAAGGCTAGGGCTCCCCTAGCCTACGGCTAGAGCTCCCCTAGCCTAAGGATAGGGCACCCCTAGGCTTAGGCTAGGGCAACCCTAGGCTTAGGCTAGGGCAACCCTAGGCTTAGGCTAGGGCAACACTAGGCTTAGGCTAGGGCTCCCCTAGGCTTAGGGTAGGGCACCCCTAGGCTTAGGATAGGGCACCCCTAGGCTTAGGCTAAGGCTAGGGCTCCACTAGCCTCAGGTTAGGGCACCCCTAGACTCAGGTTAGGGCACCCCTAACCTTAGGCTAGGGCAATCCTAGGCTTAGGATAAGGCTAGGGCTCCCCTAGCCTCAGACTAGGGCACCCCTAGGCTCAGGCTACGGCACCCCTAGGCTTAGACTAGGGCACCCCTAGGCTTAGTCTAAGGCTAGGGCTCCCCTAGCCTAAGGCTACAGCACCCCTAGGCTCAGGAAAGGGCACCCCTAGGTTTAGACTAGGGCACCCAAGGCTTAGATAAAGGCTAGGGCTCCCCTAGCCTAAGGCTAGTGTACCCCTAGACTCAGGCTATGACACCCCTAGGCTTAGGCTAGGGCAATCCTTGGCTAGACTAACGCTAGGGCTCCCCTATCCTCAGGCTACGGCACCCGTAGTCTCAGGCTAGGGCACCCGTAGGCTCAGGCTAGGGCACCCCTAGGCTTAGGCTAGGGCACCCCTAGGCTTAGGCTAAGGCTAGGGATCCCCTAGCCTAAGGCTTGAGCACCCCTAGGCTTAGGCTAGGGCACCCCTAGCCTTAGGTTAAGGCTAGGGCTCCCCTAGCCTAAGGCTAGGGCACCCCTAGGCTTAGGCTAGGGCACCACTAGGCTTAGTCTTAGGCTAGGGCACCCCTAGGCTTAGGCTAGGGCACCCCTAGACTTAGGCTAGGGCACCCCTAAGCTTAGGCTAGGGCACCCCAAGGCTTAGGCTACGGCACCCCTAGGCTTAGGCTAGGGCACCCCTAGGCTTAGGCTAAGGATACGGCTCCCCTAGCCACAGGCTAGGGCACCCCTAGACTCATGCTATGGCACTCCTAGGCTTAAGCTAGGGCAAACCTAGGCTAGACTAAGGCTAGGGCTCCCCTAGCCTGTGGATAGGGTACCTGTATGCTCACGCTAGGGCACCCCTAGGCTCAGGCTAGGGCACCCCTAGGCTTAGGCTAGGGCACCCCTAGGCTTAGGGTAGGGCACCCCTAGGCTTAGGCTAGGGCAACCCTAGGCTTAGGCTAGGGCACCCCTAGGCTTAGGCTAAGGCTACGGCTCCCATAGCCTCAGGCTAGGGCACCCCTAGGCATAGGTTAGGGCACCCCTAGGCTTAGGCTAGGGCACCCCAAGGTTTAGGCTAGGGCACCCCTAGGCTTAGGCTAAGGCTAGTGCTCCCCTAGCCTAAAGCTAGGTCACCCCTAGGCATAGGCTAGGGCACCCCTAGGCTTAGGTTAGGGTACCCCTAGGCTTAGGCTAGGGCAGCCATAGGCTTAGGCTAGGGCGACCTAGGCTTAGGCTAAGGCTAGGGCTCGCCTAGCCTAAGGCTAGGGCACCCATAGGCTTAGGCTAGAGCACTCGTAGGCTTAGGCAAGGGCACTTTTAGCCTTAGGCTAGGGCACCCCTAGGCTTAAGCTAGGACACCCCTAGGCGTAGGCTAAGGCTAGGGCTCCACTAGCCTAAGGCTAGGGCACCCCTAGGCTAAGCCTAGGGCATCCCTACGCTTAGGCTAGGGCACCCCTAGGCTTAGTCTAAGGCTAGGGCTCCCCTAGCCTAAGGCGCGGGCACCCCTAGACTCAGGCTATGGCACCCATAGGCTTAGGCTAGGGCAATCATAGGCTAGACTAAGGCTAGGGCTCCCCTAGCCTCAGGCTAGGGCACCCATAGGCTCAGGCTAGGGCACCCCTAGACTCAGGCAAGGGCACCCCTAGGCTTAGGCTAGGGCACCCCTAGATGTAGGCTACGGCTAGGGGTCCCCTAGCCTAAGGCTAGGGCACCCCTAGGCTTAGGCTAGGGCACCCCTAGGCTTAGGGTAGGGCACCCCTAGGCTTAGGCTAGGGCAACCCTAGGCTTAGGCTAGGGCACCCCTAGGCTTAGGCTAAGGCTACGGCTCCCATAGCCTCAGGCTAGGGCACCCTTAGGCATAGGTTAGGGCACCCCTAGGCTTAGGCTAGGGCACCCCAAGGTTTAGGCTAGGGCACCCCTAGGCTTAGGCTAAGGCTAGTGCTCCCCTAGCCTAAAGCTAGGTCACCCCTAGGCATAGGCTAGGGCACCCCTAGGCTTAGGTTAGGGTACCCCTAGGCTTAGGCTAGGGCAGCCATAGGCTTAGGCTAGGGCGACCTAGGCTTAGGCTAAGGCTACGGCTCCCATAGCCTCAGGCTAGGGCACCCATAGGCTTAGGCTAGAGCACTCGTAGGCTTAGGCAAGGGCACTTTTAGCCTTAGGCTAGGGCACCCCTAGGCTTAGGCTAGGACACCCCTAGGCGTAGGCTAAGGCTAGGGCTCCACTAGCCTAAGGCTAGGGCACCCCTAGGCTAAGCCTAGGGCATCCCTACGCTTAGGCTAGGGCACCCCTAGGCTTAGTCTAAGGCTAGGGCTCCCCTAGCCTAAGGCGCGGGCACCCCTAGACTCAGGCTATGGCACCCATAGGCTTAGGCTAGGGCAATCCTAGGCTAGACTAAGGCTAGGGCTCCCCTAGCCTCAGGCTAGGGCACCCATAGGCTCAGGCTAGGGCACCCCTAGACTCAGGCAAGGGCACCCCTAGGCTTAGGCTAGGGCACCCCTAGACGTAGGCTACGGCTAGGGGTCCCCTAGCCTAAGGCTAGGGCATCGCTAGGCTTAGGCTAGGGCAACCGTAGGCTTAGGCTCGGGCACCCCAAGGCTTAGGCTATGGCTAGGGAACCCCTAGGCTTAGGCTAAGGCACCCCTAGGCTTAGGCTAGGGCACCCCTAGGCTTAGGCTAGGGCACCCCTAGGCTTCGGCTAGGGCACCCCTAGGCTTAGGCTAGGGCACCCATAGGCTTAGGCTAAGTCTAGGGATCCCCTAGCCTAACCCTAGGGCACACCTAGGCTTAGGCTAAGGCACCCCTAGGCTTAGGCTAGGGCACCCCTAAGTTTAGGCTAGGGCACCCCTAGTCTTAGCCTAGGGCACCCCTAGGCTTAGGCTAGGGCACCCCTAGACTTATGCTAGGGCACCCCTAGGCTTAGGCTAAGGCTAGGGCTCCCCTAGCCTAACCCTAGGGCACACCTAGGCTTAGGCTAAGGCACCCCTAGGCTTAGGCTAGGGCACCCCTAAGTTTAGGCTAGGGCACCCCTAGTCTTAGCCTAGGGCACCCCTAGGCTTAGGCTAGGGCACACCTAGGCTTAGGCTAAGGCACCCCTAGGCTTCGGCTAGGGCACCCCTAGGCATAGGCTAGGGCACCCCTAGGCTTAGGCTAAGGCTACGGCTCCCCTAGCCTAAGGCTAGGGCACCCCTAGGCTTAGGCTAGGGCACCCCTAGGCTTACGCTAGGGCACCCCTAGGCTTAGGCTAAAGCTAGGGCTCCCCTACTCTAAGGCTAGGGCACCCGTAGGCTTAGGCTAGGGCAACTCTAGGCTTAGGCTAGGGCACCCCTAGGCTTAGGATAGGGTACCCCTAGGCTTAGGCTAAAGCTAGGGCTCCCCTAGCCTACGGCTAGAGCTCCCCTAGCCTAAGGATAGGGCACCCCTAGGCTTAGGCTAGGGCAACCCTAGGCTTAGGCTAGGGCAACCCTAGGCTTAGGCTAGGGCAACACTAGGCTTAGGCTAGGGCTCCCCTAGGCTTAGGGTAGGGCACCCCTAGGCTTAGGATAGGGCACCCCTAGGCTTAGGCTAAGGCTAGGGCTCCACTAGCCTCAGGTTAGGGCACCCCTAGACTCAGGTTAGGGCACCCCTAACCTTAGGCTAGGGCAATCCTAGGCTTAGGATAAGGCTAGAGCTCCCCTAGCCTCAGACTAGGGCACCCCTAGGCTCAGGCTACGGCACCCCTAGGCTTAGACTAGGGCACCCCTAGGCTTAGTCTAAGGCTAGGGCTCCCCTAGCCTAAGGCTACAGCACCCCTAGGCTCAGGAAAGGGCACCCCTAGGTTTAGACTAGGGCACCCAAAGCTTAGATAAAGGCTAGGGCTCCCCTAGCCTAAGGCTAGTGCACCCCTAGACTCAGGCTATGACACCCCTAGGCTTAGGCTAGGGCAATCCTTGGCTAGACTAACGCTAGGGCTCCCCTATCCTCAGGCTACGGCACCCGTAGTCTCAGGCTAGGGCACCCGTAGGCTCAGGCTAGGGCACCCCTAGGCTTAGGCTAGGGCACCCCTAGGCTTAGGCTAAGGCTAGGGATCCCCTAGCCTAAGGCTTGAGCACCCCTAGGCTTAGGCTAGGGCACCCCTAGGCTTAGGTTAAGGCTAGGGCTCCCCTAGCCTAAGGCTAGGGCACCCCTAGGCTTAGGCTAGGGCACCACTAGGCTTAGTCTTAGGCTAGAGCACCCCTAGGCTTAGGCTAGGGCACCCCTAGACATAGGCTAGGGCACCCCTAAGCTTAGGCTAGGGCACCCCAAGGCTTAGGCTACGGCACCCCTAGGCTTAGGCTAGGGCACCCCTAGGCTTAGGCTAAGGATACGGCTCCCCTAGCCACAGGCTAGGGCACCCCTAGACTCATGCTATGGCACTCCTAGGCTTAAGCTAGGGCAATCCTAGGCTAGACTAAGGCTAGGGCTCCCCTAGCCTGTGGATAGGGTACCTGTATGCTCACGCTAGGGCACCCCTAGGCTCAGGCTAGGGCACCCCTAGGCTTAGGCTAGGGCACCCCTAGGTTTAGACTAGGGCACCCCAAGCTTAGGCTAAAGCTAGGGCTCCCTTAGCATAAGGCTAGGGCACCCGTAGGCTGAGGCTAGGGCAACTATAGGCTTAGGCTAAGGCACCCCTAGGCTTAGGCTAGGGTACACCTAGGCTTAGGCTAAGGCTTGGAGTCCCCTAGCCTAAGGCTAGGGCACCCCTAGGCTTTGGGTAGGGCACCTTTAGGATTTGGCTAGGGCACCCCTTGGCTTAGGCTAGGGCACCCCTAGGCTAAGGCTAAGGCTAGGGCTCCCCTAGCCTCAGGCTAGGGCACCCGTAGGCTCAGGCTAGGGCACCCCTAGGCTCAGGCAAAGGCACCCCTAGGTTTAGGCTAGGGCACCACTAAGCTTAGGCTAGGGCACCCCTAGACGTAGGCTAAGGCTAGGTGTCCCCTAGCCCACGGCTAGGGCATCGCTAGGCTTAGGCTAGGGCAACCGTAGGCTTAGGCTCGGGCACCCCAAGGCTTAGGCTATGGCTAGGGGACCCCTAGGCTTAGGATAAAGCACCCCTAGGCTTAGGTTAGGGAACCCCTAGGTTTAGGCTAGGGCACCCCTAGGCTTAGGCTAAAGCTAGGGCTCCCCTAGGCTTAGGCTAGGGCATCCCTAGGCTTTGGCTATGGCACCCCTAGGCTTAGGCTAGGGCTAGGGGACCCCTAGGCTTAAGCTAAGGCACCCCTAGGCTTAGGCTAGGGCACCCCTAGGCTTAGGCTAGGGCACCCCTAGGCTTAGGCTAGGGCACCCCTGGCATAGGCTAAGGCTAGGGGACCCCTAGGCTTAGGCTAAGGCACCCCTAGGCTTAGGCTAGGGCACCACTTGGCTTAGGCTAGGGCACCCCTAGGCTTAGGCTAAGACTAGGGGACCCCTAGGCTTAGGCTAAGGCACCCCTAGGCTTAGGTTAGTGCACCCCTAGGCTTAGGCTGGGGCACCCCTAGGCTTAGGCTTAGGCTAGGGGACCCCTAGGCTTAGGCTAAGTTAGGGGACCCCTAGGTTTAGGCTAGGGCACCCCTAGGCTTAGGCTAGGGCACCCCAAGGGTTAGGCTAGGGAACGCCTACACTTAGGGTGGGGCACCCCTAGGCTTAGGCTAAGGCTAGGGCTCCACTAGCCTAAGGCTAGCGTACCCCTAGGCATTGGCTACGGCACCCCTAGACTTAGGCTAGGGCACCCCTAGGCTTAGGCTAGGGTACCCCTAGGCTTAGGCTAAGGCTAGGGCTCCTCTAGCCTAACGCTAGGGCATCCCTGGGCTTGGGCTAGGGAACCCCTAGGCTTAGGATAGGGCACCCCTAGGCTTAGGCTAGTGCACCCAAGGCTTTGGCTAAGGCTAGGGCTCCCCTAGCCTAAGGCTAGGGCACCCCTAGGCTTTGGCTAGAGAAACCCTAGGCTTAGGGTAGGGCACCCCTAGGCTTAGGATAGTTCACCCCTAGGCTTAGGATAGGGCACCCCTAGGCTTAGGATAGGGCACCCCTAGGCTTAAGCTAAGGCTAGGGCTCCACTAGACTAAGGCTAGGACACCCCTAGCCTTAGGCTGGGACAACCCTAGGCTTAGGCTAGGGCACCCCTAGGTTTAGGCTAGGGCACCCCTAGGCTTAGGCTAGGGCACCCCTAGGCTTAGGCTAGGGCACCACAAGCTTAGGCTAAATAGGGCTCCCCTAGCATAAGGCTAGGGCACCCGTAGGCTGAGCTAGGGCAACTATAGGCTTAGGCTAGGGCACCCCTAGGCTTAGGCTAGGGTACACCTAGCTTAGGCTAAGGCTTGGAGTCCCCTAGCCTAAGGCTAGGGCACCCCTAGGCTTTGGGTAGGGCACCTTTAGGCTTTGGCTAGGCCACCCCTTGGTTTAGGCTAGGGCACCCCTAGGCTAAGGCTAAGGCTAGTGCTCCACAAGCCTAAGGCTAGGGCACCCCTAGGGTTAGGCTAGGGCACCCCTAGGCATAGGCTAGAACACCTCAAGGCTTAGGCAAGGGCACTTTTAGCCTTAGGCTAGGGCACCCCTAGGCTTAGGCTAGGACACCCCTAGGCTTAGGCTAAGGCTAGCGCTCCCCTAGCCTAAGGCTAGGGCACCCCTAGGCTAAGCCTAGGGCATCCCTAGGCTTAGGCTAGGGCACCCCTAGGCTTAGGCTAAGGCTAAGGCTTCTCTAGCCTAAGGCGTGGGCACCCCTAGACTCAGGTTATGGCAACCCTAGGCTTAGGCTAGGGCATTCCTAGGCTAGACTAAGGCTAGGGCTCCCCTAGCCTCAGGCTAGGGCACCCGTAGGCTCAGGCTAGGGCACCCCTAGGCTCAGGCAAAGGCACCCCTAGGATTAGGCTAGGGCACCACTAAGCTTAGGCTAGGGCACCCCTAGACGTAGGCTAAGGCTAGGTGTCCCCTAGCCTAAGGCTAGGGCATCGCTAGGCTTAGGCTAGGGCAACCGTAGGCTTAGGCTCGGGCAACCCAAGGCTTAGGCTATGGCTAGGGGACCCCTAGACTTAGGCTAAAGCACCCCTAGGCTTAGGTTAGGGAACCCCTAGGTTTAGGCTAGGGCACCCCTAGGCTTAGGCTAAAGCTAGGGCTCTCCTAGGCTTAGGCTAGGGCATACCTAGGCTTTGGCTATGGCACCCCTAGGCTTAGGCTAGGGCTAGGGGACCCCTAGGCTTAGGCTTAGGCACCCCTAGGCTTAGGCTAGGGCACCCCTAGGCTTAGGCTAGGGCACCCCTAGGCTTAGGCTAGGGCACCCCTGGCTTAGGCTAAGGCTAGGGGACCCCTAGGCTTAGGCTAAGGCACCCCTAGGCTTAGGCTAGGGCACCACTTGGCTTAGGCTAGGGCACCCCTAGGCTTAGGCTAAGACTAGGGGACCCCTAGGCTTAGGCTAAGGCACCCCTAGGCTTAGGCTAGTGCACCCCTAGGCTTAGGCTGGGGCACCCCTAGGCTTTGGCTTAGGCTAGGGTACCCCTAAGCTTTGGCTACGGCACCCCTAGACTTAGGCTAGGGCACCCCTAGGCTTAGGCTAGGGTACCCCTAGGCTAAGGCTAAGTCTAGGGCTCCTCTAGCCTAACGCTAGGGCATCCCTAGGCTTGGGATAGGGAACCCCTAGGCTTAGGATAGGGCACCCCTAGGCTTAGGCTAGGGCACCCCAAGGCTTTGGCTAAGGCTAGGGCTCCCCTAGCCTAATGCTAGGGCACCCCTAGGTTTTGGCTAGAGCACCCCTAGCCTTAGGGTAGGGCACCCCTAGGCTTAGGATAGTTCACCCCTAGGCTTAGGATAGGGCACCCCTAGGCTTAGGATAGGGCACCCCTAGGCTTAGGCTAAGGCTAGGGCTCCACTAGACTAAGGCTAGGACACCCCTAGCCTTAGGCTGAGACAACCCTAGGCTTAGGCTAGGGCACCCCTAGGTTTAGGCTAGGGCACCCCTAGGCTTAGGCTAGGGCACCCCTAGGCTTAGGCTAGAACACCCGTAGGCTTAGCCTAGGGCACCCCTAGCCTCAGACTAGGGCACCCCTAGGCTCAGGCTAGGGCACCCCTAGGCTTAGACTAGGCCACCCCTAGGCTAAGGCTAAGGCTAGGGCTTCCCTAGCCTAAGGCTATGGCACCCCTAGGCTCAGGAAAGGGCACACCTAGGCTTAGACTAGGGCACCCATATGCTTAGGAAAAGGCTAGGGCTCCCCTAGCCTAAGGCTAGGGCACCCCTAGGCTTAGGCTTGGGCACCCCAAGGCTTTAGCTAGGGTTCCCCTTGGCTTACGCTAAGGCTAAGGCTCCCCTAGCCTCTGGCTACTGCACCCCTAGACTCAGGCTATGACACCCCTAGGCTTAGGCTAGGGCAATCCTAGGCTAGACTAACACTAGGGCTCCCCTATCCTCAGGTTAGGGCACCCGTAGGCTCAGGCTAGGGCACCTCTAGGCTCAGGCTAGGGCACCCCTAGGCTTAGGTTAGGGCACCCCTAGGCTTAGGCTAAGGCTAGGGCTTCCCTAGCCTAAGGCTAGAGCAACCCTAGGCTTAGGCTAGGGAACCCAAAAGCTTCAGCTAGGGCACCACTAGGCTTAGACGTAGGCTAGGGCTCCCCTAGGCTTACGCTAGGGCGCCGCTAGGCTTAGGCTAGGGCATCCCTAGGCTTAGGCTAGCGTACCCCTAGACTTAGGCTAGGGCACCCCTAAGCTTAGGCTAGGGCAACCCAAGGCTTAGGCTAGGGCACCCCTAGGCTTAGGCTAAGGCTACGGCTCCCCTAGCCACAGGCTAGGGCAAACCTAGACTCATTCTATGGCACCCCTAGGCTTAGGCTAGGGCAATCCTAGGCTAGACTAAGGCTAGGCCTCCCCTAGCCTCAGGCTAGGGTACCTGTAGGCTCAGGCTAGGGCACCCCTAGGCTCAGGCTAGGGCACCCCTAGGCTTAGGCTAGGGCACTCCTTCGCTTAGGCTAGGGCACCACTAGGCTTAGACTTAGGCTAGGGCTCCCCTAGGCTAAGGCTAGGGCACCCCTAGGCTTAGCTAGGGCACCCTTAGGCTCAGGCTAGGGCACCCCTAGGCTCAGGCTAGGGCACCCCTAGGCTTAGGCTAGGGCACTCCTTCGCTTAGGCTAGGGCACCACTAGGCTTAGACTTAGGCTAGGGCTCCCCTAGGCTAAGGCTAGGGCACCCCTAGGCTTAGCTAGGGCACCCTTAGGCTTAGGCTAGGGCACCCCTAGGCCTAGGCTAGGGCACCCCTAGACTTAGGCTAGGGCACCCCTAAGCTTAGGCTGGGGCACCCCAAGGCTTAGGCTAGGGCACCGCTAGGCTTAGGCTACGGCACCCCTAGGCTTAGGCTAGGGCACCCCTAGGCTTAGGCTAGGGCAAACCTAGGCTAGACTAAGGCTAGGGCTCCCCTAGCCTCAGGCTAGGGCACCTGTAGACTCAGGCTAGGGCACCCCTAGGCTTAGGCTAGGGCACCCGTAGACTTAGGCTAGGGCACCCCAAGGCTTAGGCTAAGGGTAGGGCTCCCCTAGCCTAAGGCTAGAGCACCCCTAGGCTTAGGCTAGGGCACCCCTAGGCTTAGGCTAGGGCACCCCAAGGCTTAGGCTAAGGCTAGGGCTCCCCTAGCCTAAGGCTAGAGCACCCCTAGGCTTAGGCTAGGGCACCCCTAGGCTTAGGCTAGGGCACCCCTAGGCTTAGGCTAAGGCTAGGGCCCCCTAACCTAAGGCTAGGGCACCCGTAGGCTTAGGCTAGGGCAACTCTAGGCTTAGGCTAGGGCACCCCCAGGCTTTGGGTAGGGTACCCCTAGGCTTAGGCTTGGGCACCCCTTGGTTTAGGCTAGGGCACCCCTAAGCTAAGGCTAAGGCTAGGGCTCCATTAGCCTAAGGCTAGGGCACCCCTAGGGTTAGGTTAGGGCACCCCTAGGTTTAGGCTAGGACACCCCTAGGCTTAGGCTAAGGCTAGTTCTCCCTAGCCTAAGGCTAGGCCTCCAAGTGGCTTAGGCTAGGGCACCCCTAGGCTTAGGCTAGGGCACCCCTAGGCTTAGGCTAGTGCACCCCTAGGCTTATGCTAGGGCACCCCTAGGCTTAGACTAGGACACACCTTGGCTTAGGTTAAAGCTAGGGCTCCCCTAGCCTAAGGCTAGGGCACCCGTAGGCTTAGGCTAGGGCAACTCTAGGCTTAGGATAGGGTACCCCTAGGCTTAGGCTAAGGCTAGGGCTCCATTAGCCTAAGGCTAGGGCACCCTTAGGCTTAGACGAGGGCACCCCTAGGCTTAGGCTAAGGCTAGGGCTCCCCTACGCTTAGGTTAGGGTACCCCAAGGCTTAGGGTAGGTCACCCCTAGTCTTAGGATAGGGCACCCCTAGGCTTAGGCTAGGGCACACCTAGGCTTCGGCTAAGGCTAGGGCTCCCCTAGGCTTAGGCTAGGGCACCCCTTGGCTTAGAATAAGGCACCCCTAGGCTTAGGCTAGGGCACCCCTAGGCTTAGGCTAAGGCTAGGGCTCCCCTAACCTAAGGCTAGGGCACCCCTAGGCTTAGGCTAGGGCACCCCTAGGCTTAGGCTAGGGCACAGCTAGGCTTAGGCTAAGGCTACGGCTCCATAGCCTCAGGCTAGGGCACCCCTAAACTCAGGATATGGCACCCCTAGGCTTAGGCTAGGGCAATCCTAGGCTAGACTAAGGAAAGGGCACCTGTAGGCTCATACTATGGCACCCCTAGGCTTAGGCTAGGGCAATCCTAGGCTAGACTAAGGCTAGGGCACCTGTAGGCTCAGGCTAGGGCACCCCTAGGCTCAGGCTAGGGCATCCCTAGGCTTAGGCTAGGGCAACCCTAGGCTTAGGCTAAAGCTAGAGCTCCCCTAGCCTCAGGCTAGGGCACCCCTAGGCTTAGGCTAGGGCACTCGTAGGCTTAGGTTAGGGAACCCCAGGTCTTAGGCTAAGGCTAGGGCTCCCCTAGCCTAAGGCTAGAGCACCCCTAGGCTTAGGCTAGGGCACCCCTAGGCTTAGGCTAGGGCACCCCTAGGCTTAGGCTAAAGCTAGGGCTCCCCTAGCCTAAGGCTAGGGCACCCGTAGGCTTAGGCTAGGGAAACTCTAGGCTTAGGCTAGGGCACCCCTAGGCTTAGGATAGGGTACCCCTAGGCTTAGGCTAAGGCTAGGGCTCCATTAGCCTAAGGCTAGGGCACCCCTAGGGTTAGGCTAGGGCACCCCTAGGCTTAGGCTAGGACACCCCTAGGCTTAGGCTAAGGCTAGTGCTCCCTAGCCTAAGGCTTGGCCTCTCCTAGGCTTAGGCTAGGGCACACCTAGGCTTAGGCTAGGGCACCCCTAGGCTTAGGCTAAGGCTAGGGCTCCCCTAGGCTTAGGCTAGGGCACCCCTTGGCTTAGAATAAGGCACCCCTAGGCTTAGGCTAGGGCACCCCTAGGCTTAGGCTAAGGCTAGGGCTCCCCTAACCTAAGGCTAGGGCACCCCTAGGCTTAGGCTAGGGCACCCCTAGGCTTAGGCTAGGGCACAGCTAGGCTTAGGCTAAGGCTACGGCTCCATAGCCTCAGGCTAGGGCACCCCTAAACTCAGGATATGGCACCCCTAGGCTTAGGCTAGGGCAATCCTAGGCTAGACTAAGGAAAGGGCACCTGTAGGCTCATACTATGGCACCCCTAGGCTTAGGCTAGGGCAATCCTAGGCTAGACTAAGGCTAGGGCACCTGTAGGCTCAGGCTAGGGCACCCCTAGGCTCAGGCTAGGGCATCCCTAGGCTTAGGCTAGGGCAACCATAGGCTTAGGCTAAAGCTAGGGCTCCCCTAGCCTCAGGCTAGGGCACCCCTAGGCTTAGGCTAGGGCACTCGTAGGCTTAGGTTAGGGAACCCCAGGTCTTAGGCTAAGGCTAGGGCTCCCCTAGCCTAAGGCTAGAGCACCCCTAGGCTTAGGCTATGGCACCCCTAGGCTTAGGCTAGGGCACCCCTAGGCTTAGGCTAAAGCTAGGGCTCCCCTAGCCTAAGGCTAGGGCCCCGTAGGCTTAGTCTAGGGAAACTCTAGGCTTAGGCTAGGGCACCCCTAGGCTTAGGATAGGGTACCCCGAGGCTTAGGCTAAGGCTAGGGCTCCATTAGCCTAAGGCTAGGGCACCCCTAGGGTTAGGCTAGGGCACCCCTAGGCTTAGGCTAGGACACCCCTAGGCTTAGGCTAAGGCTAGTGCTCCCTAGCCTAAGGCTTGGCCTCACCTAGGCTTAGGCTAGGGCACACCTAGGCTTAGGCTAGGGCACGCCTAGGCTTAGGCTAGGGCACCCCTAGGCTTAGGCTAGGGCACCCCTAGGCTTAGGCTAGTGCACCCCTAGGCTTAGGTTAGGGCACCCTTAGGCTTAGGCTAGGACACACCTTGGCTTAGGCTAGGGCACCCCTAGACTTAGGCTAGGGCACCCCTAGGCTTAGGCTAAGGCTAGGGCTCCTGTACGCTTAGGTTAGGGTACCCCAAGGCTTAGGGTAGGTCACCCCTAGGCTTAGGATAGGGCACCCCTAGGCTTAGGCTAGGGCACACCTAGGCTTAGGCTAGGGCACCCCTAGGCTTAGGCTAAGTCTAGGGCTCCCCTAGGCTTAGGCTAGGGCACCCCTTGGCTTAAGCTAAGGCACCCCTAGGCTTAGGCTAGGGCACCCCTAGGCTTGGGCTAAGGCTAGGGCTCCCCTAACCTAAGGCTAGGGCACCCCTAGGCTTAGGCTAGGGCACCCCTAGGCTTAGGCTAGGGCACAGCTAGGCTTAGGCTAAGGCTACGGCTCCATAGCCTCAGGCTAGGGCACCCCTTGACTCAGGATATGGCACCCCTAGGCTTGGGCTAGGGCAATCCTAGGCTAGATTAAGGAAAGGGCACCTGTAGGCTCAGGCTAGGGCACCCCTAGGTTCAGGCTAGGACACCCCTAGGCTTAGGCTAGGGCACCCCAGGGCTTAGGCTAAAGCTAGGGCTCCCCTAGCCTCAGGTTAGGGCACCCCTAGGCTTAGGCTAGGGCACCCCTAGGCTTAGGCAAAGCTAGGGATCCCCTAGCCTAAGGCTAGAGCACCCCTAGGCTTAGGCTAGGGCACCCCTAGGCTTAGGCTAGGGTACCACTAGGCTTAGGCTAAGGCTAGGGCTCCCCTACCCTAAGGCTAGGGCACCCCTAGGCTCAGGCTAGGGCACCCCTAGGCTCAGGCTAGGGCACCCCTAGGCTTAGGCTAGGGCACACCTAGGCTTAGGCAAAGGCTAGGGCTCCCCTAGCCTAAGGCTAGGGCACCCCTAGGCTTAGGCTAAGGCTAGGGCTCCCCTACCCTAAGGCTAGGGCACCCCTAGGCTCAGGCTAGGGCACCCCTAGGCTCAGGCTAGGGCACCCCTAGGCTTAGGCTAGGGCACACCTAGGCTTAGGCAAAGGCTAGGGCTCCCCTAGCCTAAGGCTAGGGCACCCCTAGGCTTAGGCTAGGGCACCCGTAGGCTTAGGCTAAGGCTAGGGCTCCCCTAGCCTTAGGCTAGGGGACCCCTAGGCTTAGGGTAAGATCAGGGCTCCCCTAGCCTAAGGTTAGGGCACCCCTAGGCTTAGTCTAGGGCACCCCTAGTTTAGGCTATGGCACCCCTAGGCTTAGGTTAGGCCACCCCTAGTCTTAGACTAGGGTACCCCTAGGCTTAGGCTAAGGCTAGGGCACCCCTAGGCTTAAGCTACGGCAATCCTAGGCTAGACTAAGGAAAGGGCACCTGTAGGCTCAGGATAGGGCACCCCTAGGCTCAGGCTAGGGCACCCCTAGGCTTAGGCTAGGGTACCCCAAGGCTAAAGCTATACCTAGGGCTCCCCTAGGCTCAGGTTAGGGCACCCCTAGGCTTAGGCTAGGGCACCCCTAGGCTTAGGCTAAGGCTAGGGTTCCCCTAGCCTAAGGATAGAGCACCCCTAGGTTTAGGCTAGGGCTCCCCTAGTCTTAGGCTAGGGTACCCCTAGGCTTAGGCTAAGGCTAGTGCTCCCCTAGCCTAAGGCTAGGGCACCCCTAGGCTTAGGCTAGGGCACACCTAGGCTTAGGCTATGGCACACCTAGGCTTAGGCTAAGGCTAGGGCTCCCCTAGGCTTAGGCTACGGCACCCCATGGCTTTGGCTAGGGCACACCTAGGCTTAGGCTAGGACTCCCCTAGGCTTAGGCTAAGGCTAGGTCTTCCCTAGCCTAAGGCTAGGGCACCCCTAGGCTTGGGCTAGGGTACCCCGAGGCTTCGGCGAGGGCACTCCTTCGCTTAGGCTAGGGCACCACTAGGCTTAGACTTAGGCTAGGGCTCCCCTAGGCTAAGGCTAGGGCACCCCTAGGCTTAGTTAGGGCACCCTTAGGCTCAGGCTAGGGCACCCCTAGGCTCAGGCTAGGGCACCCCTAGGCTTAGGCTAGGGCACTCCTTCGCTTAGGCTAGGGCACCACTAGGCTTAGACTTAGGCTAGGGCTCCCCTAGGCTAAGGCTAGGGCACCCCTAGGCTTAGCTAGGGCACCCTTAGGCTTAAGCTAGGGCACCCCTAGGCCTAGGCTAGGGCACCCCTAGACTTAGGCTAGGGCACCCCTAAGCTTAGGCTGGGGCACCCCAAGGCTTAGGCTAGGGCACCGCTAGGCTTAGGCTACGGCACCCCTAGGCTTAGGCTAGGGCACCCCTAGGCTTAGGCTAGGGCAAACCTAGGCTAGACTAAGGCTAGGGCTCCCCTAGCCTCAGGCTAGGGCACCTGTAGACTCAGGCTAGGGCACCCCTAGGCTTAGGCTAGGGCACCCGTAGACTTAGGCTAGGGCACCCCAAGGCTTAGGCTAAGGGTAGGGCTCCCCTAGCCTAAGGCTAGAGCACCCCTAGGCTTAGGCTAGGGCACCCCTAGGCTTAGGCTAGGGCACCCCAAGGCTTAGGCTAAGGCTAGGGCTCCCCTAGCCTAAGGCTAGAGCACCCCTAGGCTTAGGCTAGGGCACCCCTAGGCTTAGGCTAGGGCACCCCTAGGCTTAGGCTAAGGCTAGGGCCCCCTAACCTAAGGCTAGGGCACCCGTAGGCTTAGGCTAGGGCAACTCTAGGCTTAGGCTAGGGCACCCCCAGGCTTTGGGTAGGGTACCCCTAGGCTTAGGCTTGGGCACCCCTTGGTTTAGGCTAGGGCACCCCTAAGCTAAGGCTAAGGCTAGGGCTCCATTAGCCTAAGGCTAGGGCACCCCTAGGGTTAGGTTAGGGCACCCCTAGGTTTAGGCTAGGACACCCCTAGGCTTAGGCTAAGGCTAGTTCTCCCTAGCCTAAGGCTAGGCCTCCCCTAGGCTTAGGCTAGGGCACCCCTAGGCTTAGGCTAGGGCACCCCTAGGCTTAGGCTAGTGCACCCCTAGGCTTATGCTAGGGCACCCCTAGGCTTAGACTAGGACACACCTTGGCTTAGGTTAAAGCTAGGGCTCCCCTAGCCTAAGGCTAGGGCACCCGTAGGCTTAGGCTAGGGCAACTCTAGGCTTAGGATAGGGTACCCCTAGGCTTAGGCTAAGGCTAGGGCTCCATTAGCCTAAGGCTAGGGCACCCTTAGGCTTAGACAAGGGCACCCCTAGGCTTAGGCTAAGGCTAGGGCTCCCCTACGCTTAGGTTAGGGTACCCCAAGGCTTAGGGTAGGTCACCCCTAGTCTTAGGATAGGGCACCCCTAGGCTTAGGCTAGGGCACACCTAGGCTTCGGCTAAGGCTAGGGCTCCCCTAGGCTTAGGCTAGGGCACCCCTTGGCGTAGGCTAGGGCACACCTAGGCTTAGGCTAGGGCACCCCTAGGCTTAGGCTAAGGCTAGGGCTCCCCTAGGCTTAGGCTAGGGCACCCCTTGGCTTAGAATAAGGCACCCCTAGGCTTAGGCTAGGGCACCCCTAGGCTTAGGCTAAGGCTAGGGCTCCCCTAACCTAAGGCTAGGGCACCCCTAGGCTTAGGCTAGGGCACCCCTAGGCTTAGGCTAGGGCACAGCTAGGCTTAGGCTAAGGCTACGGCTCCATAGCCTCAGGCTAGGGAACCCCTAAACTCAGGATATGGCACCCCTAGGCTTAGGCTAGGGCAATCATAGGCTAGACTAAGGAAAGGGCACCTGTAGGCTCATACTATGGCACCCCTAGGCTTAGGCTAGGGCAATCCTAGGCTAGACTAAGGCTAGGGCACCTGTAGGCTCAGGCTAGGGCACCCCTAGGCTCAGGCTAGGGCATCCCTAGGCTTAGGCTAGGGCAACCCTAGGCTTAGGCTAAAGCTAGGGCTCCCCTAGCCTCAGGCTAGGGCACCCCTAGGCTTAGGCTAGGGCACTCGTAGGCTTAGGTTAGGGAACCCCAGGTCTTAGGCTAAGGCTAGGGCTCCCCTAGCCTAAGGCTAGAGCACCCCTAGGCTTAGGCTAGGGCACCCCTAGGCTTAGGCTAGGACACCCCTAGGCTTAGGCTAAAGCTAGGGCTCCCCTAGCCTAAGGCTAGGGCACCCGTAGGCTTAGGCTAGGGAAACTCTAGGCTTAGGCTAGGGCACCCCTAGGCTTACGATAGGGTACCCCTAGGCTTAGGCTAAGGCTAGGGCTCCATTAGCCTAAGGCTAGGGCACCCCTAGGGTTAGGCTAGGGCACCCCTAGGCTTAGGCTAGGACACCCCTAGGCTTAGGCTAAGGCTAGTGCTCCCTAGCCTAAGGCTTGGCCTCTCCTAGGCTTAGGCTAGGGCACACCTAGGCTTAGGCTAGGGCACGCCTAGGCTTAGGCTAGGGCACCCCTAGGCTTAGGCTAGGGCACCCCTAGGCTTAGGCTAGTGCACCCCTAGGCTTAGGTTAGGGCACCCTTAGGCTTAGGCTAGGACACACCTTGGCTTAGGCTAGGGCACCCCTAGACTTAGGCTAGGGCACCCCTAGGCTTAGGCTAAGGCTAGGGCTCCCGTACGCTTAGGTTAGGGTACCCCAAGGCTTAGGGTAGGTCACCCCTAGGCTTAGGATAGGGCACCCCTAGGCTTAGGCTAGGGCACACCTAGGCTTAGGCTAGGGCACCCCTAGGCTTAGGCTAAGTCTAGGGCTCCCCTAGGCTTAGGCTAGGGCACCCCTTGGCTTAAGCTAAGGCACCCCTAGGCTTAGGCTAGGGCACCACTAGGCTTGGGCTAAGGCTAGGGCTCCCCTAACCTAAGGCTAGGGCACCCCTAGGCTTAGGCTAGGGCACCCCTAGGCTTAGGCTAGGGCACAGCTAGGCTTAGGCTAAGGCTACGGCTCCATAGCCTCAGGCTAGGGCACCCCTTGACTCAGGATTTGGCACCCCTAGGCTTAGGCTAGGGCAATCCTAGGCTAGATTAAGGAAAGGGCACCTGTAGGCTCAGGCTAGGGCACCCCTAGGTTCAGGCTAGGACACCCCTAGGCTTAGGCTAGGGCACCCCAGGGCTTAGGCTAAAGCTAGGGCTCCCCTAGCCTCAGGTTAGGGCACCCGTAGGCTTAGGCTAGGGCACCCCTAGGCTTAGGCAAAGCTAGGGATCCCCTAGCCTAAGGCTAGAGCACCCCTAGGCTTAGGCTAGGGCACCCCTAGGCTTAGGCTAGGGTACCACTAGGCTTAGGCTAAGGCTAGGGCTCCCCTACCCTAAGGCTAGGGCACCCCTAGGCTCAGGCTAGGGCACCCCTAGGCTTAGGCTAGGGCACCCGTAGGCTTAGGCTAAGGCTAGGGCTCCCCTAGCCTTAGGCTAGGGGACCCCTAGGCTTAGGGTAAGATCAGGGCTCCCCTAGCCTAAGGTTAGGGCACCCCTAGGCTTAGTCTAGGGCACCCCTAGGCTTAGGCTATGGCACCCCTAGGCTTAGGTTAGGCCACCCCTAGTCTTAGACTAGGGTACCCCTAGGCTTAGGCTAAGGCTAGGGCACCCCTAGGCTTAAGCTACGGCAATCCTAGGCTAGACTAAGGAAAGGGCACCTGTAGGCTCAGGATAGGGCACCCCTAGGCTCAGGCTAGGGCACCCCTAGGCTTAGGCTAGGGTACCCCAAGGCTAAAGCTATAGCTAGGGCTCCCCTAGGCTCAGGTTAGGGCACCCCTAGGCTTAGGCTAGGGCACCCCTAGGCTTAGGCTAAGGCTAGGGTTCCCCTAGCCTAAGGATAGAGCACCCCTAGGTTTAGGCTAGGGCTCCCCTAGTCTTAGGCTAGGGTACCCCTAGGCTTAGGCTAAGGCTAGTGCTCCCCTAGCCTAAGGCTAGGGCACCCCTAGGCTTAGGCTAGGGCACCCCTAGGCTTAGGCTATGGCACACCTAGGCTTAGGCTAAGGCTCGGGCTCCCCTAGGCTTAGGCTACGGCACCCCATGGCTTTGGCTAGGGCACACCTAGGCTTAGGCTAGGACTCCCCTAGGCTTAGGCTAAGGCTAGGTCTTCCCTAGCCTAAGGCTAGGGCACCCCTAGGCTTAGGCTAGGGCACCCCTTGGCTTGGGCTAGGGCAGCCCTAGGCTTAGGGTAAGGCTAGGGCATCCCTAGCCTAAGGCTAGGGCACCCCTTGGCTTGGGCTAGGGTACCCCGAGGCTTCGGCGAGGGCACCCCTAGGCTTAGGCTAGGGCACACCTAGGCTTAGGCTAAGGCTAGGGCTCCCCTAGCCTAAGGAGAGGGCACCTCTAAGCTTAGGCTAGGGCACCCCTAGGCTTAGGGTAAGATTAGTGCTCCCCTAGCCTATTGTTATGGCACCACTAGACTTAGTCTAGGGCACCCCTAGACTTAGGCTATGGCACCCCTAGGCTTAGGCTAGGACACCCCTAGGCTTAGGCTTGGGCACCCCTAGGCTAAGGGTAGAGCACCCCTAGGCTTAGGCTAGGGCACCCCTACCCTTAGGCTAAGGCTAGGGCACCCCTAGGTTTAGGCTAGGGCACCCCTAGGCTTAGGCTAGGGCAAAGCTTGGCTTAGGCTAAGGCTACGGCTCCCCTAGCCTCAGGCTAGGGCACACCTAGACTCAGGCTATGACACCCCTAGGCTTAGGCTAGGGTAATCCTAGGCTAGACTAAGGAAAGGGCACCCATAGGCTCAGGCTAGGGCACCCCTAGGCTTAGGCTAGGGCACCCCTAGGCTTAGGCTAAGGCTAGCGTTGCCTTAGCCTAATGCTAGAGCACCGCTAGGCTTAGGTTAGGGCACCCCTAGGCTTAGGCTAGGGTACCCCTAGGCTTAGGCTAAGGCTAGGGCTCCCTTAGACTAAGGCTAGGGCACCCCTCGGCTTAGGCTATGGCACCCCTAGGCTTAGGGTAGGGCACACCTAGGCTTAGGCTATGGCTAGGGCTCCCCTAGGCTAAGGATAGGGCACCCCTAAGCTTAGGCTAGGGTACCCCGGGGCTTAGGCGAGGGCACCCCTAGGCTTAGGCTAGGGCACCCCTAGGCTTAGGCTAGGGCACCCCTTGGAGTAGGCTAGGGCACACCTAGGCTTAGGCTAGGGCACCCCTAGACTTAGGCTAAGGCAAGGGCTCCCCTAGGCTTAGGCTAGGGCACCCCTTGGCTTAGGCTAAGGCACCCCTAGGCTTAGGCTAGTGCACCCCTAGGCTTAGGCTAGGGCACAGCTAGGCTTAGGCTAAGGCTACGGTTCCATAGCCTCAGGCTAGGGCACCCCTTGACTCAGGATATGCACCGCTAGGCTTAGGCTAGGGCAATCCTAGGCTAGACTAAGGAAAGGGCACCTGTAGGCTCATGTTATGGCACCCCTAGGCTTAGGCTAGGGCAATCCTAGGCTAGACTAAGGTTAGGGCTCCCCTAGCCTCAGGCTAGGGCACCTGTATGCTCAGGCTAGGGCACCCCTAGGCTCAGGCTAGGACACCCCTAGGCTTAAGCTAGGGCACCCCTAGGCTTAGGCTAAAGCTAGGGCTCCCCTAGCCTCAGGCTAGGGCACCCCTAGGCTTAGTCTAGGGCACCCGTAGGCTTAGGTTAGGGAACCCCAAGGCTTAGGCTAAGGCTAGGGCTCCCCTAGCCTAAGGTTAGAGCACCCCTAGGCTTAGGCTAGGGCACCCCTAGGCTTAGGCTAGGGCACGCCTAGGCTTAGGCTAGGGCACCCCGAGGCTTAGGCTAGGGCACCCCTAGGCTTAGGCTAGTGCACACCTAGGCTTAGGCTAGGGCACCCCTAGGCTTAGGCTAGGGCACCCCAAGGCTTAGGCTAAAGCTAGGGCTCCATTAGCCTAAGGCTAGGGCAACCCTAGGGTTAGGCTAGGGCACCCCTAGGCTTAGGCTAGGACACCCCTAGGCTTAGGCTAAGGCTAGTAGTCCCTAGCCTTAGGCTAGGCCTCCCCTAGGCTTAGGCTAGGGCACCCCTAGGCTTAGGCTAGGGCACGCCAAGGCTTAGGCTAGGGCACCCCTAGGCTTAGGCTAGGGCACCCCTAGTTTAAGGCTAGTGCACCCCTAGGCTTAGGCTAGGGCACCCTTAGGCTTAGGCTAGGACACACCTTGGCTTAGGCTAGGGCACCCCTAGACTTAGGCTAGGGCACCCCTAGGCTTAGGCTAAGGCTAGGGCTCCCCTACGCTTAGGTTAGGGTACCCCAAGGCTTAGGGTAGGTCACCCCTAGGCTTAGGATAGGGCACCCCTAGGCTTAGGCTAGGGCACCCCTAGGCTTAGGCTAAGGCTAGGGCTCACCTAGGCTTAGGCTAGGGCACCCCTTGGCTTAAGCTAAGGCACCCCTAGGCTTAGGCTAGGGCACCCCTAGGCTTGGGCTAAGGCTAGAGCTCGCCTTACCTAAGGCTAGGGCACCCCTAGGCTTAGGCTAGGGCACCCCTAGGCTTATGCTAGGGCACAGCTAGGCTTAGGCTAAGGCTACGGCTCCATAGCCTCAGGCTAGGGCACCCCTTGACTCAGGATATGGCACCCCTAGGCTTAGGCTAGGGCAATCCTAGGCTAGACTAAGGAAAGGGCACCTGTAGGCTCAGGCTAGGGCACCCCTAGGTTCAGGCTAGGGCACCCCTAGACTTAGGCTAGGGCACCCCAGGGCTTAGGCTAAAGCTAGGGCTCCCCTAGCCTCAGGTTAGGGCACCCCTAGGCTTAGGCTAGGGCACCCCTAGGCTTAGGCAAAGCTAGGGTTCCCCTAGCCTAAGGCTAGAGCACCCCTAGCCTTAGGCTACGGCACCCCTAGGCTTAGGCTAGGGTACCCCTAGGCTTAGGCTAAGGCTAGGGCTCCCCTACCCTAAGGCTAGGGCACCCTTAGGCTCAGGCTAGGGCACCCCTAGGCTCAGGCTAGGGCACCCCTAGGCTTAGGCTAGGGCACACCTAGGCTTAGGCAAAGGCTAGTGCTCCCCTAGCCTAAGGCTAGGGCACCCCTAGGCTTAGGCGAGGGCACCCGTAGGCTTAGGCTAAGGCTAGGGCTCCCCTAGCCTTAGGCTAGGGCACCCCTAGGCTTAGGGTAAGATCAGGGCTCCCCTAGCCTAAGGGTAGGGCACCCCTAGGCTTAGTCTAGGCCACCCCTAGGCTTAGGCTATGGCACCCCTAGGCTTAGGCTAAGGCACCCCTAGGCTTAGGTTAGGCCACCCCTAGGCTTAGGCTAGGGCACCCCTAGGCTTAGGCTAAGGCTAGGGCACCCCTAGGCTTAAGCTACGGCAATCCTAGGCTAGACTAAGGAAAGGGCACCTGTAGGCTCAGGATAGGGCACCGCAAGGCTCAGGCTAGGGCACCCCTAGGCTTAGGCTAGAGTACCCCAAGGCAAAAACTAAAGCTAGGGCTCCCCTAGGCTCAGGTTAGGGCACCCCTAGGCTTAGGCTAGGGCACCCCTAGGCTTAGGCTAAGGCTAGGGTTCCCCTAGCCTAAGGATAGAGCACCCCTAGGCTTAGGCTAGGGCACCCCTAGTCTTAGGCTAGGGTACCCCTAGGCTTAGGCTAAGGCTAGTGCTCCCCTAGCCTAAGGCTAGTGCACCCCTAGGCTTAGGCTAGGGCACCCCTAGGCTTAGGCTAGGGCACACCTAGGCTTAGGCTAAGGCTAGGGCTCCCCTAGGCTTAGTCTACGGCACCCCATGGCTTAGGCTAGGGTACACCTAGGCTTAGGCTAGGACACCCCTAGGCTTAGGCTAATGCTAGGGCTTCCCTAGCCTAAGGCTAGGGCACCCCTAGGCTTAGGCTAGGGCACCCCTAGTCTTAGGCTAGTGCACCCCTAGGCTTAGGCTAGGGCACCCTTAGGCTTAGGCTAGGACACACCTTGGCTTAGGCTAGGGCACCCCTAGACTTAGGCTAGGGCACCCCTAGGCTTAGGCTAAGGCTAGGGCTCCCCTACGCTTAGGTTAGGGTACCCCAAGGCTTAGGGTAGGTCACCCATAGGCTTAGGATAGGGCACCCCTAGGCTTAGGCTAGGGCACACCTAGGCTTAGGCTAGGGCACCCCTAGGCTTAGGCTAAGGCTAGGGCTCCCCTAGGCTTAGGCTAGGGCACCCCTTGGCTTAAGCTAAGGCACCCCTAGGCTTAGGCTAGGGCACCCCTAGGCTTGGGCTAAGGCTAGGGCTCCCCTAACCTAAGGCTAGGGCACCCCTAGGCTTAAGCTAGGGCACCCCTAGGCTTAGGCTAGGGCACAGCTAGGCTTAGGCTAAGGCTACGGCTCCATAGCCTCAGGCTAGGGCACCCCTAGGCTTAGGCTAGGGCACCCCTAGGCTTAGGCTAGGGCACCCCTAGGCTTAGGCTAGGGCACACCTAGGCTTAGGCTAAGGCTAGGGCTCCCCTAGGCTTAGGCTACGGCACCCCATGGCTTAGGCTAGGGTACACCTAGGCTTAGGCTAGGACACCCCTAGGCTTAGGCTAACGCTAGGGCTTCCCTAGCCTAAGGCTAGGGCACCCCTAGGCTTAGGCTAGGGCACCCCTAGGCTTTGGCTAGGGCACCCCTAGGCTTAGGGTAAGGTTAGGACATCCCTAGCCTAAGGCTAGGGCACCCCTTGGCTTGGGCTAGGGTACCCAGAGGCTTAGGCGAGGGCACCCCTAGGCTTAGGCTAGGGCACACCTAGGCTTAGGCTAAGGCTAGCGCTCCCCTAGCCTAAGGAGAGGGCACCCCTAAGCTTAAGCTATGGCACCCCGAGTCTTAGGGTAAGATTAGTGCTCCCCTAGCCTATTGTTATGGCACCACTAGACTTAGTCTAGGGCACCCCTATACTTAGGCTATGGAACCCCTAGGCTTAGGCTAGGACACCCCTAGGCTTAGGCTAGGGCAATCCTAGGCTAGACTAAGGAAAGGGCACCCATAGGCTCAGGCGAGGGCACCCCTAGGCTCAGGCTAGGGCACCCCTAGTCTTAGGCTAGGGCACCAATAGGCTTAGGCTAAGGCTAGCGTTCCCTTTGCCTAAGGCTAGAGCACCGCTAGGCTTAGGTTAGGGCACCCCTAGGCTTAGGCTAGGGTACCCCTAGGCTTAGGCTAAGGCTAGGGCTCCCCTAGACTAAGGCTAGGGCATCCCTAGGCTTAGGCTAGGGCACCCCTAGGCTTAGGGTAGGGCACACCTAGGCTTAGGCTAAGGCTAGGGCTCCCCTAGTCTAAGGATAGGGCACCCCTAAGCTTAGGCTAGGGTACCCCGAGGCTTAGGCGAGGGCACCCCTAGGCTTAGGCTAGGGCACCCATAAGCTTAGGCTAGGTCACACGTAGGCTTAGGCTAAGGCACCCGTAAGCTTAGGCTATGGCACCCATAGGCTTAGGCTAGTGCACTTCTAAGCTTACGCTAGGGCACCCCTAGGCTTAGGCTAGGGTAATCCTAGGCTTAGGCTAAGGCTAGGGCTCCCCTAGCCTCATGCTAGGGAGCCCCTTGGCTTGGGCTAGGGTACCCCGAGGCTTAGGCGAGGGCACCCCTAGGCTTAGGCTAGGGCACACCTAGGCTTAGGCTAAGGTAGGGCTCCCCTAGCCTAAGGCTAGGGCACCCCAAGGCTTAGGCTAGGGTACCGCTGGGCTTAGGCTAGGGCACCCCTAGGCTTAGGCTAAGGCTATGGCTGCCCTAGCCTAAGGCTAGGGCACCCCGAGACTCAGGCTATGACACCCCTAGGCTTAGGCTAGGGCAATCCTAGGCTAGACTCAGGCTAGGACTCCCCTAGCCTCAGGCTAGGGCACCCGTAGGCTCAGGCTAGGGCACCCATAGGCTCAGGCTAGTGCACCCCTAGGCTTAGGCTAAGGCTAGGGCTCCCCTTGGCTTGGGCTAAGGTTCCCCGAGGCTTAGGCGAGGAAACCCCTAGGCTTAGGCTAGGGCACACCTAGGCTTAGGCTAAGGCTAGGGCTCCCCTAGTCTAAGGATAGGGCACCCCTATGCTTAGGCTAGGGTACCCCGAGGCTTAGGCGAGGGCACCCCTAGGCTTAGGCTAGGGCACCCCTAGGCTTAGGCTAGGGCACACCTAGGCTTAGGCTAAGGCACCCGTAAGCTTAGGCTATGGCACCCCTAGGCTTAGGCTAGTGCACCCCTAGGCTTAGGCTAGGGCACCCCTAGGCTTAGGCTAGGGCACCCGTAGGCTTAGGTTAGGGAACGCCAAGGCTTAGGCTAAGGCTAGGGCTCCCCTAGCCTAAGGTTAGAGCACCCCTAGGCTTAGGCTAGGGCACCCCTAGGCTTAGGCTAGGGCACCCCAAGGCTTAGGCTAAAGCTAGGGCTCCATTAGCCTAAGGCTAGGGCACCCCTAGGGTTAGGCTAGGGCACCCCTAGGCTTAGGCTAGGACACCCCTAGGCTTAGGCTAAGGCTAGTGATCCCTAGCCTTAGGCTAGGCCTCCCCTAGGCTTAGGCTAGGGCACCCCTAGGCTTAGGCTAGGGCACGCCTAGGCTTAGGCTAGGGCACCCCTAGGCTTAGGCTAGGGCACCCCTAGTCTTAGGCTAGTGCACCCCTAGGCTTAGGCTAGGGCACCCTTAGGCTTAGGCTAGGACACACCTTGGCTTAGGCTAGGGCACCCCTAGACTTAGGCTAGGGCACCCCTAGGCTTAGGCTAAGGCTAGGGCTCCCCTACGCTTAGGTTAGGGTACCCCAAGGCTTAGGGTAGGTCACCCCTAGGCTTAGGATAGGGCACCCCTAGGCTTAGGCTAGGGCACACCTAGGCTTAGGCTAGGGCACCCCTAGGCTTAGGCTAAGGCTAGGGCTCCCCTAGGCTTAGGCTAGGGCACCCCTTGGCTTAAGCTAAGGCACCCCTAGGCTTAGGCTAGGGCACCCCTAGGCTTGGGCTAAGGCTAGGGCTCCCCTAACCTAAGGCTAGGGCACCCCTAGGCTTAGGCTAGGGCACCCCTAGGCTTAGGCTTGGGCACAGCTAGGCTTAGGCTAAGGCTACGGCTCCATAGCCTCAGGCTAGGGCATCCCTTGACTCAGGATATGGCACCCCTAGGCTTAGGCTAGGGCAATCCTAGGCTAGACTAAGGAAAGGGCACCTGTAGGCTCAGGCTAGGGCACCCCTAGGTTCAGGCTAGGGCACCCTTAGGCTCAGGCTAGGGCACCCCTAGGCTCAGGCTAGGGCACCCCTAGGCTTAGGCTAGGGCACACCTAGGCTTAGGCAAAGGCTAGTGCTCCCCTAGCCTAAGGCTAGGGCACCCCTAGGCTTAGGCGAGGGCACCCGTAGGCTTAGGCTAAGGCTAGGGCTCCCCTAGCCTTAGGCTAGGGCACGCCTAGGCTTAGGGTAAGATCAGGGCTCCCCTAGCCTAAGGGTAGGGCACCCCTAGGCTTAGTCTAGACCACCCCTAGGCTTAGGCTATGGCACCCCTAGGCTTAGGCTAAGGCACCCCTAGGCTTAGGTTAGGCCACCCCTAGGCTTAGGCTAGGGCACCCCTAGGCTTAGGCTAAGGCTAGGGCACCCCTAGGCTTAAGCTACGGCAATCCTAGGCTAGACTAAGGAAAGGGCACCTGTAGGCTCAGGATAGGGCACCCCAAGGCTCAGGCTAGGGCACCCCTAGGCTTAGGCTAGAGTACCCCAAGGCTAAAGCTAAAGCTAGGGCTCCCCTAGGCTCAGGTTAGGGCACCCCTAGGCTTAGGCTAGGGCACCCCTAGGCTTAGGCTAAGGCTAGGGTTCCCCTAGCCTAAGGATAGAGCACCCCTAGGCTTAGGCTAGGGCACCCCTAGTCTTAGGCTAGGGTACCCCTAGGCTTAGGCTAAGGCTAGTGCTCCCCTAGCCTAAGGCTAGTGCACCCCTAGGCTTAGGCTAGGGCACCCCTAGGCTTAGGCTAGGGCACACCTAGGCTTAGGCTAAGGCTAGGGCTCCCCTAGGCTTAGTCTACGGCACCCCATGGCTTAGGCTAGGGTACACCTCGGCTTAGGCTAGGACACCCCTAGGCTTAGGCTAACGCTAGGGCTTCCCTAGCCTAAGGCTAGGGCACCCCTAGGCTTAGGCTAGGGCACCCCTAGTCTTAGGCTAGTGCACCCCTAGGCTTGGGCTAGGGCACCCTTAGGCTTAGGCTAGGACACACCTTGGCTTAGGCTAGGTCACCCCTAGACTTAGGCTAGGGCACCCCTAGGCTTAGGCTAAGGCTAGGGCTCCCCTACGCTTAGGTTAGGGTACCCCAAGGCTTAGGGTAGGTCACCCATAGGCTTAGGATAGGGCACCCCTAGGCTTAGGCTAGGGCACACCTAGGCTTAGGCTAGGGCACCCCTAGGCTTAGGCTAAGGCTAGGGCTCCCCTAGGCTTAGGCTAGGGCACCCCTTGGCTTAAGCTAAGGCACCCCTAGGCTTAGGCTAGGGCACCCCTAGGCTTGGGCTAAGGCTAGGGCTCCCCTAACCTAAGGCTAGGGCACCCCTAGGCTTAAGCTAGGGCACCCCTAGGCTTAGGCTAGGGCACAGCTAGGCTTAGGCTAAGGCTACGGCTCCATAGCCTCAGGCTAGGGCACCCCTTGACTCAGGATATGGCACCCCTAAGCTTAGGCTAGGGCAATCCTAGGCTAGACTAAGGAAAGGGCACCTGTAGGCTCAGGCTAGGGCACCCCTAGGTTCAGGCTAGGGCAACCCAAGACTTAGGCTAGGGCACCCCAGGGCTTAGGCTAAAGCTAGGGCTCCCCTAGCCTCAGGTTAGGGCACCCATAGGCTTAGGCTAGGGCACCCCTAGGCTTAGGCAAAGCTAGGGTTCCCCTAGCCTTAGGCTAGAGCACCCCTAGGCTTAGGCTAGGGCACCCCTATGCTTAGGCTAGGGTACCCCTAGGCTTAGGCTAAGGCTAGGGCTCCCCTACCCTAAGGCTAGGGCACCCTTAGGCTCAGGCTAGGGCACCCCTAGGCTCAGGCTAGGGCACCCCTAGGCTTAGGCTAGGGCACACCTAGGCTTAGGCAAAGGCTAGTGCTCCCCTAGCCTAAGGCTAGGGCACCCCTAGGCTTAGGCTAGGGCACCCCTAGGCTTTGGCTAGGGCACCCCTAGGCTTAGGGTAAGGCTAGGACATCCCTAGCCTAAGGCTAGGGCACCCCTTGGCTTGGGCTAGGGTACCCAGAGGCTTAGGCGAGGGCACCCCGAGGCTTAGGCTAGGGCACACCTAGGCTTAGGCTAAGGCTAGGGCTCCCCTAGTCTAAGGATAGGGCACCCCTAAGCTTAGGCTAGGGTACCCCGAGGCTTAGGCGAGGGCACCCCTAGGCTTAGGCTAGGGCACCCCTAAGCTTAGGCTAGGTCACACGTAGGCTTAGGCTAAGGCACCCGTAAGCTTAGGCTATGGCACCCATAGGCTTAGGCTAGTGCACTTCTAAGCTTACGCTAGGGCACCCCTAGGCTTAGGCTAGGGTAATCCTAGGCTTAGGCTAAGGCTAGGGCTCCCCTAGCCTCATGCTAGGGAGCCCCTTGGCTTGGGCTAGGGTACCCCGAGGCTTAGGCGAGGGCACCCCTAGGCTTAGGCTAGGGCACACCTAGGCTTAGGCTAAGGTAGGGCTCCCCTAGCCTAAGGCTAGGGCACCCCAAGGCTTAGGCTAGGGTACCGCTGGGCTTAGGCTAGGGCACCCCTAGGGTTAGGCTAAGGCTACGGCTGCCCTAGCTAAGGCTAGGGCACCCCGAGACTCAGGCTATGACACCCCTAGGCTTAGGCTAGGGCAATCCTAGGCTAGACTCAGGCTAGGACTCCCCTAGCCTCAGGCTAGGGCACCCGTAGCCTCAGGCTAGGGCACCCATAGGCTCAGGCTAGTGCACCCCTAGGCTTAGGCTAAGGCTAGGGCTCCCCTTGGCTTGGGCTAAGGTTCCCCGAGGCTTAGGCGAGGAAACGCCTAGGCTTAGGCTAGGGCACACCTAGGCTTAGGCTAGGGCACCCCAAGGCTTAGGCTAGGGCACACCTAGGCTTAGGCTAAGGCTAGGGCTCCCCTAGTCTAAGGATAGGGCACCCCTATGCTTAGGCTAGGGTACCCCGAGGCTTAGGCGAGGGCACCCCTAGGCTTAGGCTAGGGCACCCCTAGGCTTAGGCTAGGGCACACCTAGGCTTAGGCTAAGGCACCCGTAAGCTTAGGCTATGGCACCCCTAGGCTTAGGCTAGTGCACCCCTAGGCTTAGGCTAGGGCACCCCTAGGCTTAGGATAGGGCACCCGTAGGCTTAGGTTAGGGAACCCCAAGGCTTAGTCTAAGGCTAGGGCTCCCCTAGCCTAAGGTTAGAGCACCCCTAGGCTTAGGCTAGGGCACCCCTAGGCTTAGGCTAGGGCACCCCAAGGCTTAGGCTAAAGCTAGGGCTCCATTAGCCTAAGGCTAGGGCACCCCTAGGGTTAGGCTAGGGCACCCCTAGGCTTAGGCTAGGACACCCCTAGGCTTAGGCTAAGGCTAGTGATCCCTAGCCTTAGGCTAGGCCTCCCCTAGGCTTAGGCTAGGGCACCCCTAGGCTTAGGCTAGGGCACGCCTAGGCTTAGGCTAGGGCACCCCTAGGCTTAGGCTAGGGCACCCCTAGTCTTAGGCTAGTGCACCCCTAGGCTTAGGCTAGGGCACCCTTAGGCTTAGGCTAGGACACACCTTGGCTTAGGCTAGGGCACCCCTAGACTTAGGCTAGGGCACCCCTAGGCTTAGGCTAAGGCTAGGCCTCCCCTACGCTTAGGTTAGGGTACCCCAAGGCTTAGGGTAGGTCACCCCTAGGCTTAGGATAGGGCACCCCTAGGCTTAGGCTAGGGCACACCTAGGCTTAGGCTAGGGCACCCCTAGGCTTAGGCTAAGGCTAGGGCTCCCCTAGGCTTAGGCTAGGGCACCCCTTGGCTTAAGCTAAGGCACCCCTAGGCTTAGGCTAGGGCACCCCTAGGCTTGGGCTAAGGCTAGGGCTCCCCTAACCTAAGGCTAGGGCACCCCTAGGCTTAGGCTAGGGCACCCCTAGGCTTAGGCTTGGGCACAGCTAGGCTTAGGCTAAGGCTACGGCTCCATAGCCTCAGGCTAGGGCATCCCTTGACTCAGGATATGGCACCCCTAGGCTTAGGCTAGGGCAATCCTAGGCTAGACTAAGGAAAGGGCACCTGTAGGCTCAGGCTAGGGCACCCCTAGGTTCAGGCTAGGGCACCCATAGGCTTAGGCTAGGGCACCCCAGGGCTTAGGCTAAAGCTAGGGCTCCCCTAGCCTCAGGTTAGGGCACCCCTAGGCTTAAGCTAGGGCACCCCTAGGCTTAGGCAAAGCTAGGGTTCCCCTAGCCTAAGGCTAGAGCACCCCTAGGCTTAGGCTAGGGCACCCCTAGGCTTAGGCTAGGGTACCCCTAGGCTTAGGCTAAGGCTAGGGTTCCCCTACCCTAAGGATAGGGCACCCCTAGGCTCAGGCTAGGGCACCCCTAGGCTTAGGCTAGGGCACCCCTAGGCTTAGGGTAAGATCAGGGCTCCCCTAGCCTAAGGTTAGGGCACCGCTAGGCTTAGTCTAGGCCACCCCTAGGCTTAGGCTATGGCACCCCTAGGCTTAGGCTAAGGCACCACTAGGCTTAGGTTAGGCCACCCCTAGGCTTAGGCTAGGGCACCCCTAGGCTTAGGCTAAGGCTAGGGCACCCCTAGGCTTATGCTACGGCAATCCTAGGCTAGACTAAGGAAAGGGCACCTGTAGGCTCAGGATAGGGCACCCCTAGGCTCAGGCTAGGGCACCCCTAGGCTTAGGCTAGGGTACCCCAAGGCTAAATCTAAAGCTAGGGCTCCCCTAGGCTCAGGTTAGGGCACCCCTAGGCTTAGGCTAGGGTACCCCTAGGCTTAGGCTAAGGCTAGGGTTCCCCTAGCCTAAGGATAGAGCACCCCTAGGCTTAGGCTAGGGCACCCCTAGTCTTAGGCTAGGGTACCCCTAGGCTTAGGCTAAGGCTAGTGCTCCCCTAGCCTAAGGCTAGTGCACCCCTAGGCTTAGGCTAGGGCACCCCTAGGCTTAGGCTAGGGCACACCTAGGCTTAGGCTAAGGCTAGGGCTCCCGTAGGCTTAGGCTACGGCACCCCATGGCTTAGGCTAGGGTACACCTAGGCTTAGGCTAGGACACCCCTAGGCTTAGGCTAACGCTAGGGCTTCCCTAGCCTAAGGCTAGGGCACCCCTTGGCTTAGGCTAGGGCACCCCTAGGCTTTGGCTAGGGCACCCCTAGGCTTAGGGTAAGGCTAGGACATCCCTAGCCTAAGGCTAGGGCACCCCTTGGCTTGGGCTAGGGTACCCAGAGGCTTATGCGAGGGCACCCCTAGGCTTAGGCTAGGGCACACCTAGGCTTAGGCTAAGGCTAGCGCTCCCCTAGCCTAAGGAGAGGGCACCCCTAAGCTTAAGCTATGGCACCCCTAGGCTTAGGGTAAGATTAGTGCTTCCCTAGCCTATTGTTATGGCACCACTAGACTTAGTCTAGGGCACCCCTAGGCTTAGGCTATGGCACCCCTAGGCTTAGGTTAGGCCACCCCTAGGCTTAGGCTAGGGCACCCCTAGGCTTAGGCTAAGGCTAGGGCACCCCTAGGCTTAAGCTACTGCAATCCTAGGCTAGACTAAGGAAAGGGCACCTGTAGGCTCAGGATAGGGCACCCCAAGGCTCAGGCTAGGGCACCCCTAGGCTTAGGCTAGAGTACCCCAAGGCTAAAGCTAAAGCTAGGGCTCCCCTAGGCTCAGGTTAGGGCACCCCTAGGCTTAGGCTAAGGCTAGGGTTCCCCTAGCCTAAGGATAGAGCACCCCTAGGCTTAGGCTAGGGCACCCCTAGTCTTAGGCTAGGGTACCCCTAGGCTTAGGCTAAGGCTAGTGCTCCCCTAGCCTAAGGCTAGTGCACCCCTAGGCTTAGGCTAGGGCACCCCTAGGCTTAGGCTAGGGCACAACTAGGCTTAGGCTAAGGCTAGGGCTCCCCTAGGCTTAGTCTACGGCACCCCATGGCTTAGGCTAGGGTACACCTAGGCTTAGGCTAGGACACAACTAGGCTTAGGCTAACGCTAGGGCTTCCCTAGCCTAAGGCTAGGGCACCCCTAGGCTTAGGCTAGGGCACCCCTAGTCTTAGGCTAGTGCACCCCTAGGCTTAGGCTAGGGCACCCTTAGGCTTAGGCTAGGACACACCTTGGCTTAGGCTAGGGCACCCCTAGACTTAGGCTAGGGCACCCCTAGGCTTAGGCTAAGGCTAGGGCTCCCCTACGCTTAGGTTAGGGTACCCCAAGGCTTAGGGTAGGTCACCCATAGGCTTAGGATAGGGCACCCCTAGGCTTAGGCTAGGGCACACCTAGGCTTAGGCTAGGGCACCCCTAGGCTTAGGCTAAGGCTAGGGCTCCCCTAGGCTTAGGCTAGGGCACCCCTTGGCTTAAGCTAAGGCACCCCTAGGCTTAGGCTAGGGCACCCCTAGGCTTGGGCTAAGGCTAGGGCTCCCCTAACCTAAGGCTAGGGCACCCCTAGGCTTAAGCTAGGGCACCCCTAGGCTTAGGCTAGGGCACAGCTAGGCTTAGGCTAAGGCTACGGCTCCATAGCCTCAGGCTAGGGCACCCCTTGACTCAGGATATGGCACCCCTAGGCTTAGGCTAGGGCAATCCTAGGCTAGACTAAGGAAAGGGCACCTGTAGGCTCAGGCTAGGGCACCCCTAGGTTCAGGCTAGGGCACCCCTAGACTTAGGCTAGGGAACCCCAGGGCTTAGACTAAAGCTAGGGCTCCCCTAGCCTCAGGTTAGGGCACCCATAGGCTTAGGCTAGGGCACCCCTAGGCTTAGGCAAAGCTAGGGTTCCCCTAGCCTAAGGCTAGAGCACCCCTAGGCTTAGGCTAGGGCACCCCTATGCTTAGGCTAGGGTACCCCTAGGCTTAGGCTAAGGCTAGGGCTCCCCTACCCTAAGGCTAGGGCACCCTTAGGCTCAGGCTAGGGCACCCCTAGGCTCAGGCTAGGGCACCCCTAGGCTTAGGCTAGGGCACACCTAGGCTTAGGCAAAGGCTAGTGCTCCCCTAGCCTAAGGCTAGGGCACCCCTAGGCTTAGGCGAGGGCACCCGTAGGCTTAGGCTAAGGCTAGGGCTCCCCTAGCCTTAGGCAAGGGCACCCCTAGGCTTAGGGTAAGATCAGGGCTCCCCTAGCCTAATGGTAGGGCACCCCTAGGCTTAGTCTAGGCCACCCCTAGGCTTAGGCTATGGCACCCCTAGGCTTAGGCTGAGGCACCCCTAGGCTTAGGTTAGGCCACCCCTAGGCTTAGGCTAGGGCACCCCTAGGCTTAGGCTAAGGCTAGGGCACCCCTAGGCTTAAGCTACGGCAATCCTAGGCTAGACTAAGGAAAGGGCACCTGTAGGCTCAGGATAGGGCACCCCAAGGCTCAGGCTAGGGCACCCCTAGGCTTAGGATAGAGTACCCCAAGGCTAAAGCTAAAGCTAGGGCTCCCCTAGGCTCAGGTTAGGGCACCCCTAGGCTTAGGCTAGGGCACCCCTAGGCTTAGGCTAAGGCTAGGGTTCCCCTAGCCTAAGGATAGAGCACCCCTAGGCTTAGGCTAGGGCACCCCTAGTCTTAGGCTAGGGTACCCCTAGGCTTAGGCTAAGGCTAGTGCTCCCCTAGCCTAAGGCTAGTGCACCCCTAGGCTTAGGCTAGGGCACCCTAGGCTTAGGCTAGGGCACACCTAGGCTTAGGCTAAGGCTAGGGCTCCCCTAGGCTTAGGCTACGGCACCCCATGGCTTAGGCTAGGGTACACCTAGGCTTAGGCTAGGACACCCCTAGGCTTAGGCTAACGCTAGGGCTTCCCTAGCCTAAGGCTAGGGCACCCCTAGGCTTAGGCTAGGGCACCCCTAGGCTTTGGCTAGGGCACCCCTAGGCTTAGGGTAAGGCTAGGACATCCCTAGCCTAAGGCTAGGGCACCCCTTGGCTTGGGCTAGGGTACCCAGAGGCTTAGGCGAGCGCACCCCTAGGCTTAGGCTAGGGCACACCTAGGCTTAGGCTAAGGCTAGCGCTCCCCTAGCCTAAGGAGAGGGCACCCCTAAGCTTAAGCTATGGCACCCCGAGGCTTAGGGTAAGATTAGTGCTCCCCTAGCCTATTGTTATGGCACCACTAGACTTAGTCTAGGGCACCCCTATACTTAGGCTATGGCACCCCTAGGCTTAGGCTAGGACATCCTAGGCTTAGGCTAGGGCAATCCTAGGCTAGACTAAGGAAAGGGCACCCATAGGCTCAGGCGAGGGCACCCCTAGGCTCAGGCTAGGGCACCCTTAGGCTTAGGCTAGGGCACCCATAGGCTTAGGCTAAGGCTAGCGTTCCCTTTGCCTAAGGCTAGAGCACCGCTAGGCTTAGGTTAGGGCACCCCTAGGCTTAGGCTAGGGTACCCCTAGGCTTAGGCTAAGGCTAGGGCTCCCCTAGACTAAGGCTAGGGCATCCCTAGGCTTACGCTAGGGCACCCCTAGGCTTAGGGTAGGGCACACCTAGGCTTAGGCTAAGGCTAGGGCTCCCCTAGTCTAAGGATAGGGCACCCCTAAGCTTAGGCTAGGGTACCTCGAGGCTTAGGCGAGGGCACCCCTAGGCTTAGGCTAGGGCACCCCTAAGCTTAGGCTAGGTCACACGTAGGCTTAGGCTAAGGCACCCGTAAGCTTAGGCTATGGCACCCATAGGCTTAGGCTAGTGCACTTCTAAGCTTACGCTAGGGCACCCCTAGGCTTAGGCTAGGGTAATCCTAGGCTTGGGCTAAGGCTAGGGCTCCCCTAGCCTCATGCTAGGGAGCCCCTTGGCTTGGGCTAGGGTACCCCGAGGCTTAGGCGAGGGCACCCCTAGGCTTAGGCTAGGGCACACCTAGGCTTAGGCTAAGGTAGGGCTCCCCTAGCCTAAGGCTAGGGCACCCCAAGGCTTAGGCTAGGGTACCGCTGGGCTTAGGCTAGGGCACCCCTAGGCTTAGGCTAAGGCTACAGCTGCCCTAGCCTAAGGCTAGCGCACCCCGAGACTCAGGCTATGACACCCCTAGGCTTAGGCTAGGGCATACCTAGGCTAGACTCAGGCTAGGACTCCCCTAGCCTCAGGCTAGGGCACCCGTAGGCTCAGGCTAGGGCACCCATAGGCTCAGGCTAGTGCACCCCTAGGCTTAGGCTAAGGCTAGGGCTCCCCTTGGCTTGGGCTAAGGTTCCCCGAGGCTTAGGCGAGGAAACGCCTAGGCTTAGGCTAGGGCACACCTAGGCTTAGGCTAAGGCTAGGGCTCCCCTAGCCTAAGGCTAGGGCACCCCTAGGCTTAGGCTAGGGCACCCCTAGGCTTAGGCTAGGGCACACCTAGGCTTAGGCTAAGGCTAGGGCTCCCCTAGTCTAAGGATAGGGCACCCCTATGCTTAGGCTAGGGTACCCCGAGGCTTAGGCGAGGGCACCCCTAGGCTTAGGCTAGGGCACCCCTAAGCTTAGGCTAGGGCACACCTAGGCTTAGGCTAAGGCACCCGTAAGCTTAGGCTATGGCACCCCTAGGCTTAGGCTAGTGCACCCCTAGGCTTAGGCTAGGGCACCCCTAGGCTTAGGATAGGGCACCCGTAGGCTTAGGTTAGGGAACCCCAAGGCTTAGTCTAAGGCTAGGGCTCCCCTAGCCTAAGGTTAGAGCACCCCTAGGCTTAGGCTAGGGCACCCCTAGGCTTAGGCTAGGGCACCCCAGGGCTTAGGCTAAAGCTAGGGCTCCATTAGCCTAAGGCTAGGGCACCCCTAGGGTTAGGCTAGGGCACCCCTAGGCTTAGGCTAGGACACCCCTAGGCTTAGGCTAAGGCTAGTGATCCCTAGCCTTAGGCTAGGCCTCCCCTAGGCTTAGGCTAGGGCACCCCTAGGCTTAGGCTAGGGCACGCCTAGGCTTAGGCTAGGGCACCCCTAGGCTTAGGCTAGGGCACCCCTAGTCTTAGGCTAGTGCACCCCTAGGCTTAGGCTAGGGCACCCTTAGGCTTAGGCTAGGACACACCTTGGCTTAGGCTAGGGCACCCCTAGACTTAGGCTAGGGCACCCCTAGGCTTAGGCTAAGGCTAGGGCTCCCCTACGCTTAGGTTAGGGTACCCCAAGGCTTAGGGTAGGTCACCCCTAGGCTTAGGATAGGGCACCCCTAGGCTTAGGCTAGGGCACACCTAGGCTTAGGCTAGGGCACCCCTAGGCTTAGGCTAAGGCTAGGGCTCCCCTAGGCTTAGGCTAGGGCACCCCTTGGCTTAAGCTAAGGCACCCCTAGGCTTAGGCTAGGGCACCCCTAGGCTTGGGCTAAGGCTAGGGCTCCCCTAACCTAAGGCTAGGGCACCCCTAGGCTTAGGCTAGGACACCCCTAGGCTTAGGCTTGGGCACAGCTAGGCTTAGGCTAAGGCTACGGCTCCATAGCCTCAGGCTAGGGCATCCCTTGACTCAGGATATGGCACCCCTAGGCTTAGGCTAGGGCAATCCTAGGCTAGACTAAGGAAAGGGCACCTGTAGGCTCAGGCTAGGGCACCCCTAGGTTCAGGCTAGGGCACCCATAGGCTTAGGCTAGGGCACCCCAGGGCTTAGGCTAAAGCTAGGGCTCCCCTAGCCTCAGGTTAGGGCACCCCTAGGCTTAAGCTAGGGTACCCCTAGGCTTAGGCAAAGCTAGGGTTCCCCTAGCCTAAGGCTAGAGCACCCCTAGGCTTAGGCTAGGGCACCCCTAGGCTTAGGCTATGGTACCCCTAGGCTTAGGCTAAGGCTAGGGTTCCCCTACCCTAAGGATAGGGCACCCCTAGGCTCAGGCTAGGGCACCCCTAGGCTTAGGCTAGGGCACCCCTAGGCTTAGGGTAAGATCAGGGCTCCCCTAGCCTAAGGTTAGGGCACCCCTAGGCTTAGTCTAGGCCACCCCTAGGCTTAGGCTATGGCACCCCTAGGCTTAGGCTAAGGCACCACTAGGCTTAGGTTAGGCCACCCCTAGGCTTAGGCTAGGGCACCCCTAGGCTTAGGCTAAGGCTAGGGCACCCCTAGGCTTATGCTACGGCAATCCTTGGCTAGACTAAGGAAAGGGCACCTGTAGGCTCAGGATAGGGCACCCCTAGGCTCAGGCTAGGGCACCCCTAGGCTTAGGCTAGGGTACCCCAAGGCTAAATCTAAAGCTAGGGCTCCCCTAGGCTCAGGTTAGGGCACCCCTAGGCTTAGGCTAGGGTACCCCTAGGCTTAGGCTAAGGCTAGGGTTCCCCTAGCCTAAGGATAGAGCACCCCTAGGCTTAGGCTAGGGCACCCCTAGTCTTAGGCTAGGGTACCCCTAGGCTTAGGCTAAGGCTAGTGCTCCCCTAGCCTAAGGCTAGTGCACCCCTAGGCTTAGGCTAGGGCACCCCTAGGCTTAGGCTAGGGCACACCTAGGCTTAGGCTAAGGCTAGGGCTCCCGTAGGCTTAGGCTACGGCACCCCATGGCTTAGGCTAGGGTACACCTAGGCTTAGGCTAGGACACCCCTAGGCTTAGGCTAACGCTAGGGCTTCCCTAGCCTAAGGCTAGGGCACCCCTTGGCTTAGGCTAGGGCACCCCTAGGCTTTGGCTAGGGCACCCCTAGGCTTAGGGTAAGGCTAGGACATCCCTAGCCTAAGGCTAGGGCACCCCTTGGCTTGGGCTAGGGTACCCAGAGGCTTATGCGAGGGCACCCCTAGGCTTAGGCTAGGGCACACCTAGGCTTAGGCTAAGGCTAGCGCTCCCCTAGCCTAAGGAGAGGGCACCCCTAAGCTTAAGCTATGGCACCCCTAGGCTTAGGGTAAGATTAGTGCTTCCCTAGCCTATTGTTATGGCACCACTAGACTTAGTCTAGGGCACCCCTAGGCTTAGGCTATGGCACCCCTAGGCTTAGGTTAGGCCACCCCTAGGCTTAGGCTAGGGCACCCCTAGGCTTAGGCTAAGGCTAGGGCACCCCTAGGCTTAAGCTACTGCAATCCTAGGTTGGCTAAGGAAAGGGCACCTGTAGGCTCAGGATAGGGCACCCCAAGGCTCAGGCTAGGGCACCCCTAGGCTTAGGCTAGAGTACCCCAAGGCTAAAGCTAAAGCTAGGGCTCCCCTAGGCTCAGGTTAGGGCACCCCTAGGCTTAGGCTAGGGCACCCCTAGGCTTAGGCTAAGGCTAGGGTTCCCCTAGCCTAAGGATAGAGCACCCCTAGGCTTAGGCTAGGGCACCCCTAGTCTTAGGCTAGGGTACCCCTAGGCTTAGGCTAAGGCTAGTGCTCCCCTAGCCTAAGGCTAGTGCACCCCTAGGCTTAGGCTAGGGCACCCCTAGGCTTAGGCTAGGGCACACCTAGGCTTAGGCTAAGGCTAGGGCTCCCCTAGGCTTAGTCTACGGCACCCCATGGCTTAGGCTAGGGTACACCTAGGCTTAGGCTAGGACACCCCTAGGCTTAGGCTAACGCTAGGGCTTCCCTAGCCTAAGGCTAGGGCACCCCTAGGCTTAGGCTAGGGCACCCCTAGTCTTAGGCTAGTGCACCCCTAGGCTTAGGCTAGGGCACCCTTAGGCTTAGGCTAGGACACACCTTGGCTTAGGCTAGGGCACCCCTAGACTTAGGCTAGGGCACCCCTAGGCTTAGGCTAAGGCTAGGGCTCCCCTACGCTTAGGTTAGGGTACCCCAAGGCTTAGGGTAGGTCACCCATAGGCTTAGGATAGGGCACCCCTAGGCTTAGGCTAGGGCACACCTAGGCTTAGGCTAGGGCACCCCTAGGCTTAGGCTAAGGCTAGGGCTCCCCTAGGCTTAGGCTAGGGCACCCCTTGGCTTAAGCTAAGGGACCCCTAGGCTTAGGCTAGGGCACCCCTAGGCTTGGGCTAAGGCTAGGGCTCCCCTAACCTAAGGCTAGGGCACCCCTAGGCTTAAGCTAGGGCACCCCTAGGCTTAGGCTAGGGCACAGCTAGGCTTAGGCTAAGGCTACGGCTCCATAGCCTCAGGCTAGGGCACCCCTTGACTCAGGATATGGCACCCCTAGGCTTAGGCTAGGGCAATCCTAGGCTAGACTAAGGAAAGGGCACCTGTAGGCTCAGGCTAGGGCACCCCTAGGTTCAGGCTAGGGCACCCCTAGACTTAGGCTAGGGCACCCCAGGGCTTAGGCTAAAGCTAGGGCTCCCCTAGCCTCAGGTTAGGGCACCCATAGGCTTAGGCTAGGGCACCCCTAGGCTTAGGCAAAGCTAGGGTTCCCCTAGCCTAAGGCTAGAGCACCCCTAGGCTTAGGCTAGGGCACCCCTATGCTTAGGCTAGGGTACCCCTAGGCTTAGGCTAAGGCTAGGGCTCCCCTACCCTAAGGCTAGGGCACCCTTAGGCTCAGGCTAGGGCACCCCTAGGCTCAGGCTAGGGCACCCCTAGGCTTAGGCTAGGGCACACCTAGGCTTAGGCAAAGGCTAGTGCTCCCCTAGCCTAAGGCTAGGGCACCCCTAGGCTTAGGCGAGGGCACCCGTAGGCTTAGGCTAAGGCTAGGGCTCCCCTAGCCTTAGGCAAGGGCACCCCTAGGCTTAGGGTAAGATCAGGGCTCCCTTAGCCTAATGGTAGGGCACCCCTAGGCTTAGTCTAGGCCACCCCTAGGCTTAGGCTATGGCACCCCTAGGCTTAGGCTGAGGCACCCCTAGGCTTAGGTTAGGCCACCCCTAGGCTTAGGCTAGGGCACCCCTAGGCTTAGGCTAAGGCTAGGGCACCCCTAGGCTTAAGCTACGGCAATCCTAGGCTAGACTAAGGAAAGGGCACCTGTAGGCTCAGGATAGGGCACCCCAAGGCTCAGGCTAGGGCACCCCTAGGCTTAGGATAGAGTACCCCAAGGCTAAAGCTAAAGCTAGGGCTCCCCTAGGCTCAGGTTAGGGCACCCCTAGGCTTAGGCTAGGGCACCCCTAGGCTTAGGCTAAGGCTAGGGTTCCCCTAGCCTAAGGATAGAGCACCCCTAGGCTTAGGCTAGGGCACCCCTAGTCTTAGGCTAGGGTACCCCTAGGCTTAGGCTAAGGCTAGTGCTCCCCTAGCCTAAGGCTAGTGCACCCCTAGGCTTAGGCTAGGGCACCCCTAGGCTTAGGCTAGGGCACACCTAGGCTTAGGCTAAGGCTAGGGCTCCCCTAGACTAAGGCTAGGGCATCCCTAAGCTTAAGCTATGGCACCCCTAGGCTTAGGGTAAGATTAGTGCTTCCCTAGCCTATTGTTATGGCACCACTAGACTTAGTCTAGGGCACCCCTAGGCTTAGGCTATGGCACCCCTAGGCTTAGGCTAGGACACCCCTAGGCTTAGGCTAGGGCAATGCTAGGCTAGACTAAGGAAAGGGCACCCATAGGCTCAGGCGAGGGCACCCCTAGGCTCAGGCTAGGGCACCCCTAGGCTTAGGCTAGGGCACCCCTAGGCTTAGGCTAAGGCAAGCGTTCCCTTAGCCTAAGGCTAGAGCACCGCTAGGCTTAGGTTAGGGCACCCCTAGGCTTAGACTAGGGTACCCCTAGGCTTAGGCTAAGGCTAGGGCTCCCCTAGGCTAAGGCTAGGGCATCCCTAGGCTTAGGCTAGGGCACCCCTAGGCTTAGGGTAGGGCACACCTAGGCTTAGGCTAAGGCTAGGGCTCCTTTAGTCTAAGGATAGGGCACCCCTAAGCTTAGGCTAGGGTACCCCGAGGCTTAGGCGAGGGCACCCCTAGGCTTAGGCTAGGCCACCCCTAGGCTTAGGCTAGGGCACACCTAGGCTTAGGCTAAGGCTAGGGCTCCCCTAGCCTAAGGAGAGGGCCCCCCTAAGCTTAGGCTATGGCACCACTATGCTTAGGCTAAGGCTAGGGCTCCCCTAGCCTAAGGCGAGGGCACCCCAAGGCTTAGGCTAGGTTACCGCTGGGCTTAGGCTAGGGCACCCCTAGGCTTAGGCTAAGGCTACGGCTGCCCTAGCCTAAGGCTAGGGCACCCCGAGACTCAGGCTATGACACCCCCAGGCTTAGGCTAGGGCAATCCTAGGCTAGACTCAGGCTAGGACTCCCCTAGCCTCAGGCTAGGGCACCCGTAGGCTCAGGCTAGGGCAACCCTAGGCTCAGGCTAGTGCACCCCTAGGCTTAGGCTAAGGCTAGGGCTCCCCTTGGCTTGGGCTAAGGTTCCCCGAGGCTTAGGCGAGGAAACCCCTAGGCTTAGGCTAGGGCACACCTAGGCTTAGGCTAAGGCTAGGGCTCCCCTAGCCTAAGGCTAGGGCACCCCTAGGCTTAGGCTAGGGCACCCCTAGGCTTAGGCTAGGGCACACCTAGGCTTAGGCTAAGGCTAGGGCTCCCCTAGTCTAAGGATAGGGCACCCCTATGCTTAGGCTAGGGTACCCCGAGGCTTAGGCGAGGGCACCCCTAGGCATAGGCTAGGGCACCCCTAGGCTTAGGCTAGGGCACACCTAGGCTTAGGCTAAGGCACCCGTAAGCTTCGGCTATGGCACCCCTAGGCTTAGGCTAGTGCACCCCTAGGCTTAGGCTAGGGCACCCCTAGGCTTTGGCTAGGGCAATCCTAGGCTTAGTCTAAGGCTAGGGCTCCCCTAGCCTCAGGCTAGGGCATGCCTAGGCTCAGGCTAGGGTACCACTAGGCTTTGGCTAAGGCTAAGGCTCCCCTAGCCTAAGGCTAGGGCAGCCCAAGGCTTAGGCTAGGGCACCGCTGGGCTTAGGCTAGGGCACCCCTAGGCTTAAACTAGGGCACCCCTAGGCTTAGGCTAAGGCTACGGCTCCCCTAGCCTAAGGCTAGGCCACCCTGAGACTCAGGCTATGGCACCCCTAGGCTTAGGGTAGGGCAATCCTAGGCTAGACTCAGGCTAGGACTCCCTTAGCCTCAGGCTAGGGCACCCGTAGGCTCAGGCCTGGGCACCCCTAGGCTCAGGCTAGTGCCTCCCTAGGCTTAGGCTAAGGCTAGGGCTCCCCTTGGCTTGGGCTAGGGCACCCCGAGGCTTAGGCGAGGGCACCCCTAGGCTTAGGCTAGGGCACACCTAGGCTTAGGATTAGTCTAGGGCACCCCTAGGCTTAGGCTATGGCACCGCTAGGCTTAGGCTAGGGAACCCCTAGGCTTAGGCTAGGGCACCCCTAGGCTTAGGCTAGGGCACCCCTAGTCTTAGGCTAGGGCACCCCTAGGGTTAGGCTAAGGCTAGGGCTCCCCTAGCCTAAGGCTAGGGCACCCCTAGGCTTAGGCTAGGGCAATCCTAGGCTAGACTAAGGAAAGGGCACCTGCAGGCTCAGGCTAGGGCACCCATAGTCTTAGTCTAGGGCACACCAAGCCTTAGGCTAAAGCTAGGGCTCCCCTAGGCTCAGGTTAGGGCACCCCAAGGCTTAGGCTAGGGTACCCCTAGGCTTAGACTAAGGCTAGGCCTCCCCTAGCCTAAGGCTAGGGCACCCCTAGGCTTAGGCTAGGGCACCCCTAGGCTTAGGCTAGGGCACATATTGGCTTAGGCTAAGGCTAGGGCTACCCTAGGCTTAGGCTAGGGCACCCATTGGCTTAGGCTAGGGCACCCCTATGCTTAGGCTAAGGCTAGGGCTCCCCTAGGCTTAGGCTAGGGCACCCCATGGCTTAGGCTAGGGCACCCCTAGGCTTAGGCTAGGGCACCCCTAGGCTTAGGCTAAGGCTAGTGCTCCCCTAGCCTAAGGCTAGGGCACCCCTAGGCTTAGGCTAGGGCACCCCATGGCTTAGGCTAGGGCACCCCTAGGCTTAGGCTCGGGCACCCCTAGGCTTAGGCTAAGGCTAGTGTTCCCCTAGCCTAAGGCTAGTGCACCCCTAGGCTTAGGCTAGGGCACCCCTAGGCTTAGGCTAGGGCACACCTAGGCTTAGGCTAAGGCTAGGACTCCCCTAGGCTTAGGCTACGGCACCCCATGGCTTAGGCTAGGGTACACCTAGGCTTAGGCTAGGACACCCCTAGGCTTAGGCTAACGCTAGGGCTTCCCTAGCCTAAGGCTAGGGCACCCCTAGGCTTAGGCTAGGGCACCCCTAGGCTTTGGCTAGGGCACCCCTAGGCTTAGGGTAAGGCTAGGACATCCCTAGCCTAAGGCTAGGGCACCCCTTGGCTTGGGCTAGGGTACCCAGAGGCTTAGGCGAGGGCACCCCTAGGCTTAGGCTAGGGCACACCTAGGCTTAGGCTAAGGCTAGCGCTCCCCTAGCCTAAGGAGAGGGCACCCCTAAGCTTAAGCTATGGCACCCCTAGGCTTAGGGTAAGATTAGTGCTTCCCTAGCCTATTGTTATGGCACCACTAGACTTAGTCTAGGGCACCCCTAGGCTTAGGCTATGGCTCCCCTAGGCTTAGGCTAGGACACCCCTAGGCTTAGGCTAGGGCAATGCTAGGCTAGACTAAGGAAAGGGCACCCATAGGCTCAGGCGAGGGCACCCCTAGGCTCAGGCTAGAGCACCCCTAGGCTTAGGCTAGGGCACCCCTAGGCTTAGGCTAAGGCAAGCGTTCCCTTAGCCTAAGGCTAGAGCACCGCTAGGCTTAGGTTAGGGCACCCCTAGGCTTAGGCTAGGGTACCCCTAGGCTTAGGCTAAGGCTAGGGCTCCCCTAGACTAAGGCTAGGGCATCCCTAGGCTTAGGCTAGGGCACCCCTAGGCTTAGGGTAGGGCACACCTAGGCTTAGGCTAAGGCTAGGGCTCCTTTAGTCTAAGGATAGGGCACCCCTAAGCTTAGGCTAGGGTACCCCGAGGCTTAGGCGAGGGCACCCCTAGGCTTAGGCTAGGGCACCCCTAGGCTTAGGCTAGGTCACACCTAAGCTTAGGCTAAGGCACCCGTAAGCTTAGGCTATGGCACCCATAAGCTTAGGCTAGTGTACTTCTAAGCTTACGCTAGGGCACCCCTAGGCTTAGGCTAGGGTAATCCTAGGCTTAGGCTAAGGCTAGGGCTCCCCTAGCCTCATGCTAGGGCACCCCTTGGCTTGGGCTAGGGTACCCCGAGGATTAGGCGAGGGCACCCCTAGGCTTAGGCTAGGGGACACCTAGGCTTAGGCTAAGGCTAGGGCTCCCCTAGCCTAAGGAGAGGGCACCCCTAAGCTTAGGCTATGGCACCACTATGCTTAGGCTAAGGCTAGGGCTCCCCTAGCCTAAGGCTAGGGCACCCCAAGGCTTAGGCTAGGTTACCGCTGGGCTTAGGCTAGGGCACCCCTAGGCTTAGGCTAAGGCTACGGCTGCCCTAGCCTAAGGCTAGGGCACCCCTAGGCTCAGGCTAGAGCACCCCTAGGCTTAGGCTAGGGCACCCCTAGGCTTAGGCTAAGGCAAGCGTTCCCTTAGCCTAAGGCTAGAGCACCGCTAGGCTTAGGTTAGGGCACCCCTAGGCTTAGGCTAGGGTACCCCTAGGCTTAGGCTAAGGCTAGGGCTCCCCTAGACTAAGGCTAGGGCATCCCTAGGCTTAGGCTAGGGCACCCCTAGGCTTAGGGTAGGGCACACCTAGGCTTAGGCTAAGGCTAGGGCTCCTTTAGTCTAAGGATAGGGCACCCCTAAGCTTAGGCTAGGGTACCCCGAGGCTTAGGCGAGGGCACCCCTAGGCTTAGGCTAGGGCACCCCTAGGCTTAGGCTAGGTCACACCTAAGCTTAGGCTAAGGCACCCGTAAGCTTAGGCTATGGCACCCATAAGCTTAGGCTAGTGTACTTCTAAGCTTACGCTAGGGCACCCCTAGGCTTAGGCTAGGGTAATCCTAGGCTTAGGCTAAGGCTAGGGCTCCCCTAGCCTCATGCTAGGGCACCCCTTGGCTTGGGCTAGGGTACCCCGAGGATTAGGCGAGGGCACCCCTAGGCTTAGGCTAGGGGACACCTAGGCTTAGGCTAAGGCTAGGGCTCCCCTAGCCTAAGGAGAGGGCACCCCTAAGCTTAGGCTATGGCACCACTATGCTTAGGCTAAGGCTAGGGCTCCCCTAGCCTAAGGCTAGGGCACCCCAAGGCTTAGGCTAGGTTACCGCTGGGCTTAGGCTAGGGCACCCCTAGGCTTAGGCTAAGGCTACGGCTGCCCTAGCCTAAGGCTAGGGCACCCCGAGACTCAGGCTATGACACCCCTAGGCTTAGGCTAGGGCAATCCTAGGCTAGACTCAGGCTAGGACTCCCCTAGCCTCAGGCTAGGGCACCCGTAGGCTCAGGCTAGGGCACCCCTAGGCTCAGGCTAGTGCACCCCTAGGCTTAGGCTAAGGCTAGGGCTCCCCTTGGCTTGGGCTAAGGTTCCCCGAGGCTTAGGCGAGGAAACCCCTAGGCTTAGGCTAGGGCACACCTAGGCTTAGGCTAAGGCTAGGGCTCCCCTAGCCTAAGGCTAGGGCACCCCTAGGCTTAGGCTAGGGCACCCCTAGGCTTAGGCTAGGGCACACCTAGGCTTAGGCTAAGGCTAGGGCTCCCCTAGTCTAAGGATAGGGCACCCCTATGCTTAGGCTAGGGTACCCCGAGGCTTAGGCGAGGGCACCCCTAGGCTTAGGCTAGGGTACCCCGAGGCTTAGGCGAGGGCACCCCTAGGCTTAGGCTAGGGCACCCCTAGGCTTAGGCTAGGTCACACCTAGGCTTAGGCTAAGGAACCCGTAAGCTTAGGCTATGGCACCCATAGGCTTAGGCTAGTGCACTTCTAAGCTTACGCTAGGGCACCCCTAGGCTTAGGCTAGGGTAATCCTAGGCTTAGGCTAAGGCTAGGGCTCCCCTAGCCTCATGCTAGGGCACCCCTTGGCTTGGGCTAGGGTACCCCGAGGATTAGGCGAGGGCAACCCTAGGCTTAGGCTAGGGCACACCTAGGCTTAGGCTAAGTCTAGGGCTCCCCTAGCCTAAGGAGAGGGCACCCCTAAACTTAGGCTATGGCACCACTATGCTTAGGCTAAGGCTAGCGCTCCCCTAGCCTAAGGCTAGGGCACCCCAAGGCTTAGGCTAGGTTACCGCTGGGCTTAGGCTAGGGCACCCCTAGGCTTAGGCTAAGGCTACGGCTGCCCTAGCCTAAGGCTAGGGCACCCCGAGACTCAGGCTATGACACCCCTAGGCTTAGGCTAGGGCAATCCTAGGCTAGACTCAGGCTAGGACTCCCCTAGCCTCAGGCTAGGGCACCCGTAGGCTCAGGCTAGGGCACCCCTAGGCTCAGGCTAGTGCACCCCTAGGCTTAGGCTAAGGCTAGGGCTCCCCTTGGCTTGGGCTAAGGTTCCCCGAGGCTTAGGCGAGGAAACCCCTAGGCTTAGGCTAGGGCACACCTAGGCTTAGGCTAAGGCTAGGGCTCCCCTAGCCTAAGGCTATGGCACCCCTAGGCTTAGGCTAGGGCACCCCTAGGCTTAGGCTAGGGCACACCTAGGCTTAGGCTAAGGCTAGGGCTCCCCTAGTCTAAGGATAGGGCACCCCTATGCTTAGGCTAGGGTACCCCGAGGCTTAGGCGAGGGCACCCCTAGGCTTAGGCTAGGGCACCCCATGGCTTAGGCTAGGGCACCCCTAGGCTTAGGCTCGGGCACCCCTAGGCTTAGGCTAAGGCTAGTGTTCCCCTATCCTAAGGCTAGTGCACCCCTAGGCTTAGGCTAGGGCACCCCTAGGCTTAGGCTAGGGCACACCTAGGCTTAGGCTAAGGCTAGGACTCCCCTAGGCTTAGGCTACGGCACCCCATGGCTTAGGCTAGGGTACACCTAGGCTTAGGCTAGGACACCCCTAGGCTTAGGCTAACGCTAGGGCTTCCCTAGCCTAAGGCTAGGGCACCCCTAGGCTTAGGCTAGGGCACCCCTAGGCTTTGGCTAGGGCACCCCTAGGCTTAGGGTAAGGCTAGGACATCCCTAGCCTAAGGCTAGGGCACCCCTTGGCTTGGGCTAGGGTACCCAGAGGCTTAGGCGAGGGCACCCCTAGGCTTAGGCTAGGGCACACCTAGGCTTAGGCTAAGGCTAGCGCTCCCCTAGCCTAAGGAGAGGGCACCCCTAAGCTTAAGCTATGGCACCCCTAGGCTTAGGGTAAGATTAGTGCTTCCCTAGCCTATTGTTATGGCACCACTAGACTTAGTCGAGGGCACCCCTAGGCTTAGGCTATGGCACCCCTAGGCTTAGGCTAGGACACCCCTAGGCTTAGGCTAGGGCAATGCTAGGCTAGACTAAGGAAAGGGCACCCATAGGCTCAGGCGAGGGCACCCCTAGGCTCAGGCTAGAGCACCCCTAGGCTTAGGCTAGGACACCCCTAGGCTTAGGCTAAGGCAAGCGTTCCCTTAGCCTAAGGCTAGAGCACCGCTAGGCTTAGGTTAGGGCACCCCTAGGCTTAGGCTAGGGTACCCCTAGGCTTAGGCTCAGGCGAGGGCACCCCTAGGCTCAGGCTAGGGCACCCCTAGGCTTAGGCTAGGGCACCCCTAGGCTTAGGCTAAGGAAAGCATTCCCTTAGCCTAAGGCTAGAGCACCGCTAGGCTTAGGTTAGGGCACCCCTAGGCTTAGGCTAGGGTACCCCTAGGCTTAGGCTAAGGCTAGGGCTCCCCTAGACTAAGGCTAGGGCATCCCTAGGCTTAGGCTAGGGCACCCCTAGGCTTAGGGTAGGGCACACCTAGGCTTAGGCTAAGGCTAGGGCTACTTTTGTCTAAGGATAGGGCACCCCTAAGCTTAGGCTAGGGTACCCCGAGGCTTAGACGAGGGCACCCCTAGGCTTAGGCTAGGGCACCCCTAGGCTTAGGCTAGGGCACACCTAGGCTTAGGCTAAGGCACCCGTAAGCTTAGGCTATGGCACCCCTAGGCTTAGGCTAGTGCACCCCTAGGCTTAGGCTAGGGCACCCCTAGGCTTTGGCTAGGGCAATCCTAGGCTTAGTCTAAGGCTAGGGCTCCCCTAGCCTCAGGCTAGGGCATGCCTAGGCTCAGGCTAGGGCACCACTAGGCTTAGGCTAAGGCTAGGGCTCCCCTAGCCTAAGGCTAGGGCACCCCTAGGCTTAGGCTAGGGCAATCCTAGGCTTGACTAAGGAAAGGGCACCTGTAGGCTCAGGCTAGGGCACCCCTAGTCTTAGGCTAGGGCACACCAAGGCTTAGGCTAAAGCTAGGGCTCCCCTAGGCTCAGGTTAGGGCACCCCAAGGCTTAGGCTAGGGTACCCCTAGGCTTAGGCTAAGGCTAGGCCTCCCCTAGCCTAAGGCTAGGGCACCCCTAGGCTTAGGCTAGGGCACCCCTAGGCTTAGGCTAGGGCACATATTGGCTTAGGCTAAGGCTAGGGCTACCCTAGGCTTAGGCTAGGGCACCCATTGGCTTAGGCTAGGGCACCCCTATGCTTAGGCTAAGGCTAGGGCTCCCCTAGGCTTAGGCTAGGGCACCCCATGGCTTAGGCTAGGGCACCCCTAGGCTTAGGCTAGAGCACCCCTAGGCTTAGGCTAAGGCTAGTGCTCCCCTAGCCTAAGGCTAGTGCACCCCTAGGCTTAGGCTAGGGCACCCCTAGGCTTAGGCTAGGGCACACCTAGGCTTAGGCTAAGGCTAGGACTCCCCTAGGCTTAGGCTACGGCACCCCATGGCTTAGGCTAGGGTACACCTAGGCTTAGGCTAGGACACCCCTAGGCTTAGGCTAACGCTAGGGCTTCCCTAGCCTAAGGCTAGGGCACCCCTAGGCTTAGGCTAGGGCACCCCTAGGCTTTGGCTAGGGCACCCCTAGGCTTAGGGTAAGGCTAGGACATCCCTAGCCTAAGGCTAGGGCACCCCTTGGCTTGGGCTAGGGTACCCAGAGGCTTAGACCAGGGCACCCCTAGGCTTAGGCTAGGGCACACCTAGGCTTAGGCTAAGGCTAGCGCTCCCCTAGCCTAAGGAGAGGGCACCCCTAAGCTTAAGCTATGGCACCCCTAGGCTTAGGGTAAGATTAGTGCTTCCCTAGCCTATTGTTATGGCACCACTAGACTTAGTCTAGGGCACCCCTAGGCTTAGGCTATGGCACCCCTAGGCTTAGGCTAGGACACCCCTAGGCTTAGGCTAGGGCAATGCTAGGCTAGACTAAGGAAAGGGCACCCATAGGCTCAGGCGAGGGCACCCCTAGGCTCAGGCTAGGGCACCCCTAGGCTTAGGCTAGGGCACCCCTAGGCTTAGGCTAAGGAAAGCGTTCCCTTAGCCTAAGGCTAGAGCACCGCTAGGCTTAGGTTAGGGCACCCCTAGGCTTAGGCTAGGGTACCCCTAGGCTTAGGCTAAGGCTAGGGCTCCCCTAGACTAAGGCTAGGGCATCCCTAGGCTTAGGCTAGGGCACACCTAGGCTTAGGGTAGGGCACACCTAGGCTTAGGCTAAGGCTAGGGCTACTTTTGTCTAAGGATAGGGCACCCCTAAGCTTAGGCTAGGGTACCCCGAGGCTTAGACGAGGGCACCCCTAGGCTTAGGCTAGGGCACCCCTAGGCTTAGGCTAGGGCACACCTAGGCTTAGGCTAAGGCACCCGTAAGCTTAGGCTATGGCACCCCTAGGCTTAGGCTAGTGCACCCCTAGGCTTAGGCTAGGGCACCCCTAGGCTTTGGCTAGGGCAATCCTAGGCTTAGTCTAAGGCTAGGGCTCCCCTAGCCTCAGGCTAGGGCATGCCTAGGCTCAGGCTAGGGCACCACTAGGCTTAGGCTAAGGCTAGGGCTCCCCTAGCCTAAGGCTAGGGCACCCCTAGGCTTAGGCTAGGGCAATCCTAGGCTTGACTAAGGAAAGGGCACCTGTAGGCTCAGGCTAGGGCACCCCTAGTCTTAGGCTAGGGCACACCAAGGCTTAGGCTAAAGCTAGGGCTCCCCTAGGCTCAGGTTAGGGCACCCCAAGGCTTAGGCTAGGGTACCCCTAGGCTTAGGCTAAAGCTAGGCCTCCCCTAGCCTAAGGCTAGGGCACCCCTAGGCTTAGGCTAGGGCACCCCTAGGCTTAGGCTAGGGCACATATTGGCTTAGGCTAAGGCTAGGGCTACCCTAGGCTTAGGCTAGGGCACCCATTGGCTTAGGCTAGGGCACCCCTATGCTTAGGCTAAGGCTAGGGCTCCCCTAGGCTTAGGCTAGGGCACCCCATGGCTTAGGCTAGGGCACCCCTAGGCTTAGGCTAGAGCACCCCTAGGCTTAGGCTAAGGCTAGTGCTCCCCTAGCCTAAGGCTAGTGCACCCCTAGGCTTAGGCTAGGGCACCCCTAGGCTTAGGCTAGGGCACACCTAGGCTTAGGCTAAGGCTAGGACTCCCCTAGGCTTAGGCTACGGCACCCCATGGCTTAGGCTAGGGTACACCTAGGCTTAGGCTAGGACACCCCTAGGCTTAGGCTAACGCTAGGGCTTCCCTAGCCTAAGGCTAGGGCACCCCTAGGCTTAGGCTAGGGCACCCCTAGGCTTTGGCTAGGGCACCCCTAGGCTTAGGGTAAGGCTAGGACATCCCTAGCCTAAGGCTAGGGCACCCCTTGGCTTGGGCTAGGGTACCCAGAGGCTTAGACCAGGGCACCCCTAGGCTTAGGCTAGGGCACACCTAGGCTTAGGCTAAGGCTAGCGCTCCCCTAGCCTAAGGAGAGGGCACCCCTAAGCTTAAGCTATGGCACCCCTAGGCTTAGGGTAAGATTAGTGCTTCCCTAGCCTATTGTTATGGCACCACTAGACTTAGTCTAGGGCACCCCTAGGCTTAGACTATGGCACCCCTAGGCTTAGGCTAGGACACCCCTAGGCTTAGGCTAGGGCAATGCTAGGCTAGACTAAGGAAAGGGCACCCATAGGCTCAGGCGAGGGCACCCCTAGGCTCAGGCTAGGGCACCCCTAGGCTTAGGCTAGGGCACCCCTAGGCTTAGGCTAAGGCAAGCGTTCCCTTAGCCTAAGGCTAGAGCACCGCTAGGCTTAGGTTAGGGCACCCCTAGGCTTAGGCTAGGGTACCCCTAGGCTTAGGCTAAGGCTAGGGCTCCCCTAGACTAAGGCTAGGGCATCCCTAGGCTTAGGCTAGGGCACCCCTAGGCTTAGGGTAGGGCACACCTAGGCTTAGGCTAAGGCTAGGGCTCCTTTAGTCTAAGGTAGGGCACCCCTAAGCTTAGGCTAGGGTACCCCGAGGCTTAGGCGAGGGCACCCCTAGGCTTAGGCTAGGGCACCCCTAGGCTTAGGCTAGGTCACACCTAGGCTTAGGCTAAGGCACCCGTAAGCTTAGGCTATGGCACCCATAGGCTTAGGCTAGTGCACTTCTAAGCTTACGCTAGGGCACCCCTAGGCTTAGGCTAGGGTAATCCTAGGCTTAGGCTAAGGCTAGGGCTCCCCTAGCCTAAGGAGAGGGCACCCCTAAGCTTAGGCTATGGCACCACTATGCTTAGGCTAAGGCTAGGGCTCCCCTAGCCTAAGGCTAGGGCACCCCAAGGCTTAGGCTAGGTTACCGCTGGGCTTAGGCTAGGGCACCCCTAGGCTTAGGCTAAGGCTACGGCTGCCCTAGCCTAAGGCTAGGGCACCCCGAGACTCAGGCTATGACACCCCTAGGCTTAGGCTAGGGCAATCCTAGGCTAGACTCAGGCTAGGACTCCCCTAGCCTCAGACTAGGGCACCCGTAGGCTCAGGCTAGGGCACCCCTTGGCTCAGGCTAGTGCACCCCTAGGCTTAGGCTAAGGCTAGGGTTCCCTTGGCTTGGGCTAAGGTTCCCCGAGGCTTAGGCGAGGAAACCCCTAGGCTTAGGCTAGGGCACACCTAGGTTTAGGCTAAGGCTAGGGCTCCCCTAGCCTAAGGCTAGGGCACCCCTAGGCTTAGGCTAGGGCACCCCTAGGCTTAGGCTAGGGCACCCCTAGGCTTAGGCTAGGGCACACCTAGGCTTAGGCTAAGGCTAGGGCTCCCCTATGCTTAGGCTAGGGTACCCCGAGGCTTAGGCGAGGGCACCCCGAGGCTTAGGCGAGGGCACCCCTAGGCTTAGGCTAGGGCACCCCTAGGCTTAGGCTAGGGCACACCTAGGCTTAGGCTAAGGCACCCGTAAGCTTAGGCTATGGCACCCCTAGGCTTAGGCTAATGCACCCCTAGGCTTAGGCTAGAGCACCCCTAGGCTTTGGCTAGGGCAATCCTAGGCTTAGTCTAAGGCTAGGGCTCCCCTAGCCTCAGGCTAGGGCATGCCTAGGCTCAGGCTAGGGCACCACTAGGCTTTGGCTAAGGCTAAGGCTCCCCTAGCCTAACGCTAGGGCACCCCAAGGCTTAGGCTAGGGCACCGCTGGGCTTAGGCTAGGGCACCCCTAGTCTTAAACTTGGGGACCCCTAGGCTTAGGCTAAGGCTACGGCTCCCCTAGCCTAAGGCTAGGCCACCCTGAGACTCAGGCTATGGCACCCCTAGGCTTAGGGTAGGGCAATCCTAGGCTAGACTCAGGCTAGGACTCCCTTAGCCTCGGCTAGGTCACCCGTAGGCTCAGGCCAGGGCACCCCTAGGCTCAGGCTAGTGCCTCCCTAGGCTTAGGCTAAGGCTAGGGCTCCCCTTGGTTTGGGCTAGGGCACCCCGAGGCTTAGGCGAGGGCACCCCTAGGCTTAGGCTAGGGCACACCTAGGCTTAGGCTTAGTCTAGGGCACCCCTAGGCTTAGGCTATGGCACCTCTAGGCTTAGGCTAGGGCACCCCTAGGCTTAGGCTATGGCAACCCTAGTCTTAGGCTAGGGCACCCCTAGGCTTAGGCTAAGGCTAGTGCTCCCCTAGCCTAAGGCTAGGGCAACCCTAGGCTTAGGCTAGGGTAATCCTAGGCTAGACTAAGGAAAGGGCACCTGTAGGCTCAGGCTAGGGCACCCCTAGTCTTAGGCTAGGGCACACCAAGGCTTAGGCTAAAGCTAGGGCTCCCCTAGGCTCAGGTTAGGGCACCCCAAGGCTTAGGCTAGGGTACCCCTAGGCTTAGGCTAAGGCTAGGCCTCCCCTAGCCTAAGGCTAGGGCACCCCTAGGCTTAGGCTAGGGCACCCCTAGGCTTAGGCTAGGGCACATATTGGCTTAAGCTAGGGCTACCCTAGGCTTAGGCTAGGGCACCCATTGGCTTAGGCTAGGGCACACCTAGGCTTAGGCTAGGGCACCTCTATGCTTAAGCTATGGCTAGGGCTCCCCTAGGCTTAGGCTAGGGCACCCCATGGCTTAGGCTAGGGCACCCCTAGGCTTATGCTAGGGCACCCCTAGGCTTAGGCTAAGGCTAGTGCTCCCCTAGCCTAAGGCTAGGGCACCCCTACGCTTAGGCTAGGGCACCCCATGTCTTAGGCTAGGGCACCCTTAGGCTTAGGCTAGGGCACCCCTAGGCTTAGGCTAAGGCTAGTGCTCCCCTAGCCTAAGGCTAGGGCACCCCTAGGCTTAGGCTAGGGCACACCTAGGCTTAGGCTAAGGCTAGGGCTCCGCTAGCCTAAGGCTAGGGCACCCCTAGGCTTAGGCTAGGGCACCCATAGGCTTAGGCTAAGTCTAGGGCTCCCCTAACCTAAGGCTAGGGCTCCCCTAGGCTTAGGGTAAGATTAGTGCTCCCCTAGCCTATTGTTATGGCACCCCTAGGCTTATTCTACGGCACCCCTAGGCTTAGGGTATGGCACCCATAGGCTTAGGCTGGGGCACCCCTAAGCTTAGGCTAAGGCTAGGGCACCCCTATGTTTAGGCTAGGGCACCCCTAGGCTTAGGCTAGGGTAAAGCTAGACTTAGGCTAAAGCTACGGCTCCCCTCGCCTCAGGCTAGGGCACACCTAAACTCAGGCTATGACACCCCTAGGCTTAGGCTAGGGCAAACCTAGGCTAGACTAAGGAAAGGGCACCCGTAGGCTCAGGCTAGGGCACCCCTAGGCTCAGGCTAGGGTACCCCTAGGCTTAGGCTAGGGCACCCCTAGGCTTAGGCTAAGGCTGGCGTTCCCTTAGTCTAAGGCTAGAGCACCGCTAGGCTTAGGCTGGGGCACCCCTAGGCTTAGGCAAAGCTAGTGTTCCCCTAGCCTAAGGCTAGAGCACCCCTAGGCTTAGGCTAGGGCACCCCTAGGCTAGGCTAGGGTACCCCTAGGCTTAGGCTAAGGCTAGGGCTCCCTACCCTAAGGCTAGGGCACCCCTAGGCTCAGGCTAGGGCACCCCTAGGCTCAGGCTAGGGCACACCTAGGCTTAGGCTAGGGCACACCTAGGCTTAGGCTAAGGCTAGGGCTCCCCTAGGCTTAGGCTACGGCACCCCTAGGCTTAGGCTATGGCACCCCTAGGCTTAGGCTAGGGCACCCCTAGGCTTAGGCTATGGCACCCCTAGGCTTAGGCTAAGGCACCCCTAGGCTTAGGTTAGGCCACCCCTAGGCTTAGGCTAGGGCACAGCTAGGCTTAGGCTAAGGCTACGGCTCCATAGCCTCAGCCTAGGGCACCCCTTGACTCAGGATATGGCACCCCTAGGCTTAGGCTAGGGCAATCCTAGGCTAGACTAAGGAAAGGGCACCTATAGGCTCATGCTATGGCACCCCTAGGCTTAGGCTAGGGTAATCCTAGGCTAGATAGACTAAGGTAAGGGCTCCCCTTGCCTCAGGCTAGGGCACCTGTAGGCTCAGGCTAGGGCACCCCTAGGCTCAGGCTAGGGTACCCCTAGGCGTAGGCTAGGGCACCCCTAGGCTTAGGCTAAAGCTAGGGCTCCCATAGCCTCAGGCTAGGGCACCCCTAGGCTTAGGCTAGGGCACCCGTAGGCTTAGGTTAAGGAACCCCAAGGCTTAGGCTAAGGCTAGGGCTCCCCTAGCCTAAGGTTAGAGCACCCCTAGGCTTAGGCTAGGGCACCCCTAGGCTTAGGCTAGGGCACCCCAAGGCTTAGGCTAAAGCTAGGGCTCCATTAGCCTAAGGCTAGGGCACCCCTAGGGTTAGGCTAGGGCACCCCTAGGCTTAGGCTAGGACACCCCTAGGCTTAGGCTAAGGCTAGTGCTCCCTAGCCTAAGGCTAGGCCTCCCCTAGGCTTAGGCTAGGGCACCCCTAGGCTTAGGCTAGGGCACGCCTAGGCTTAGGCTACGGCACCCCTAGGCTTAGGCAAGGGCACCCCTAGGCTTAGGCTAGGGCACCCCTAGGCTTAGGCTAGGGCACCCTTAGTCTTAGGCTAGGACACACCTTGGCTTAGGTTAGGGCACCTCTAGACTTAGGCTAGGGCACCCCTAGGCTTAGGCTAAGGCTAGGGCTCCCCTACACTTAGGTTAGGGTACCCCAAGGCTTAGGGTAGGTCACCCCTAGGCTTAGGATAGGGCACCCCTAGGCTTTGGCTAAGGCACACCTAGGCTTAGGCTAGGCCACCCCTAGGCTTAGGCTAAGACTAGGGCTCCCCTAGGCTTAGGCTAGGGCACCCCTTGGCTTAAGCTAAGGCACCCCTAGGCTTAGGCTAGGGCACCCCTAGGCTTGGGCTAAGGCTAGGGCTCCCCTAACCTAAGGCTAGGGCACCCCCAGGCTTAGGCTAGGGCACCCCTAGGCTTAGGCTAGGGCACAGCTAGGCTTAGGCTAAGGCTACGGCTCCATAGCCTCAGGCTAAGGCATCCCTTGACTCAGGATATGGCAACACTAGGCTTAGGCTAGGGCAATCCTAGGCTAGACAAAGGAAAGGGCACCTGTAGGCTCAGGCTAGGGCACCCCTAGGTTCAGGCTAGGGCACCCCTAGGCTTAGGCTAGGGCACCCCAGGGCTTAGGCTAAAGCTAGGGCTCCCCTAGCCTCAGGTTAGGGCACCCCTAGGCTTAGGCTAGGGCACCCCTAGGCTTAGGCAAAGCTAGGGTTCCCCTAGCCTAAGGCTAGAGCACCCCTAGGCTTAGGCTAGGGCACCCCTAGGCTTAGGCTTGGGTACCCCTAGGCTTAGGCTAAGGCTACGGCTCCCCTACCCTAAGGCTAGGGCACCCCTAGGCTCAGGCTAGGGCACCCCTAGGCTCAGGCTAGGGCACCCCTAGGCTTAGGCTAGGGCACACCTAGGCTTAGGCAAAGGCTAGGGCTCCCCTAGGCTTAGGCTACGGCACCCCTAGGCTTAGGCTATGGCACCCCTAGGCTTAGGCTAGGGCACCCCTAGGCTTAGGCTATGGCACCCCTAGGCTTAGGCTAAGGCACCCCTAGGCTTAGGTTAGGCCACCCCTAGGCTTAGGCTAGGGCACAGCTAGGCTTAGGCTAAGGCTACGGCTCCATAGCCTCAGCCTAGGGCACCCCTTGACTCAGGATATGGCACCCCTAGGCTTAGGCTAGGGCAATCCTAGGCTAGACTAAGGAAAGGGCACCTATAGGCTCATGCTATGGCACCCCTAGGCTTAGGCTAGGGTAATCCTAGGCTAGATAGACTAAGGTAAGGGCTCCCCTTGCCTCAGGCTAGGGCACCTGTAGGCTCAGGCTAGGGCACCCCTAGGCTCAGGCTAGGGTACCCCTAGGCGTAGGCTAGGGCACCCCTAGGCTTAGGCTAAAGCTAGGGCTCCCATAGCCTCAGGCTAGGGCACCCCTAGGCTTAGGCTAGGGCACCCGTAGGCTTAGGTTAAGGAACCCCAAGGCTTAGGCTAAGGCTAGGGCTCCCCTAGCCTAAGGTTAGAGCACCCCTAGGCTTAGGCTAGGGCACCCCTAGGCTTAGGCTAGGGCACCCCAAGGCTTAGGCTAAAGCTAGGGCTCCATTAGCCTAAGGCTAGGGCACCCCTAGGGTTAGGCTAGGGCACCCCTAGGCTTAGGCTAGGACACCCCTAGGCTTAGGCTAAGGCTAGTGCTCCCTAGCCTAAGGCTAGGCCTCCCCTAGGCTTAGGCTAGGGCACCCCTAGGCTTAGGCTAGGGCACGCCTAGGCTTAGGCTACGGCACCCCTAGGCTTAGGCAAGGGCACCCCTAGGCTTAGGCTAGGGCACCCCTAGGCTTAGGCTAGGGCACCCTTAGTCTTAGGCTAGGACACACCTTGGCTTAGGCTAGGGCACCTCTAGACTTAGGCTAGGGCACCCCTAGGCTTAGGCTAAGGCTAGGGCTCCCCTACACTTAGGTTAGGGTACCCCAAGGCTTAGGGTAGGTCACCCCTAGGCTTAGGATAGGGCACCCCTAGGCTTTGGCTAAGGCACACCTAGGCTTAGGCTAGGCCACCCCTAGGCTTAGGCTAAGACTAGGGCTCCCCTAGGCTTAGGCTAGGGCACCCCTTGGCTTAAGCTAAGGCACCCCTAGGCTTAGGCTAGGGCACCCCTAGGCTTGGGCTAAGGCTAGGGCTCCCCTAACCTAAGGCTAGGGCACCCCCAGGCTTAGGCTAGGGCACCCCTAGGCTTAGGCTAGGGCACAGCTAGGCTTAGGCTAAGGCTACGGCTCCATAGCCTCAGGCTAAGGCATCCCTTGACTCAGGATATGGCAACACTAGGCTTAGGCTAGGGCAATCCTAGGCTAGACAAAGGAAAGGGCACCTGTAGGCTCAGGCTAGGGCACCCCTAGGTTCAGGCTAGGGCACCCCTAGGCTTAGGCTAGGGCACCCCAGGGCTTAGGCTAAAGCTAGGGCTCCCCTAGCCTCAGGTTAGGGCACCCCTAGGCTTAGGCTAGGGCACCCCTAGGCTTAGGCAAAGCTAGGGTTCCCCTAGCCTAAGGCTAGAGCACCCCTAGGCTTAGGCTAGGGCACCCCTAGGCTTAGGCTTGGGTACCCCTAGGCTTAGGCTAAGGCTACGGCTCCCCTACCCTAAGGCTAGGGCACCCCTAGGCTCAGGCTAGGGCACCCCTAGGCTCAGGCTAGGGCACCCCTAGGCTTAGGCTAGGGCACACCTAGGCTTAGGCAAAGGCTAGTGCTCCCCTAGCCTAAGGCTAGGGCACCCCTAGGCTTATGCGAGGGCACCTGTAGTCTTAGGCTAAGGCTAGGGCTCCCCTAGCCTTAGGCTAGGGCACCCCTAGGCTTAGGGTAAGATCAGGGCTCCCCTAGCCTAAGGTTAGGGCACCCCTAGGCTTAGTCTAGGCCACCCCTAGGCTTAGGCTATGGCACCCCTAGGCTTAGGCTAAGGCACCCCTAGGCTTAGGTTAGGCCACCCCTAGGCTTAGGCTAGGGCACCCCTAGGCTTAGGCTAAGGCTGGGGCACCCCTAGCCTTAAGCTACGGCAATCCTAGGCTAGACTAAGGAAAGGGCACCTGTAGGCTCAGGATAGGGCACCCCTAGGCTCAGGCTAGGGCACCCCTAGGCTTAGGCTAGGGTACCCCAAAGCTAAAGCTAAAGCTAGGGCTCCCCTAGGCTCAGGTTAGGGCACCCCTAGGCTTAGGCTAGGCCACCCCTAGGCTTAGGCTAAGGCTAGGGTTCCCCTAGCCTAAGGATAGAGCACCCCTAGGCTTAGGCTAGAGTACCCCTAGTCTTAGGCTAGGGTACCCCTATGCTTAGGCTAAGGCTAGTGCTCCCCTAGCCTAAGGCTAGTGCACCCCTAGGCTTAGGCTAGGGCACCCCTAGGCTTAGGCTAGGGCACACCTAGGCTTAGGCTAAGGCTTGGGCTCCCCTAGGCTTAGGCTACGGCACCCCATGGCTTAGGCTAGGGTACACCTAGGCTTAGGCTAGGGCACCCCTAGGCTTAGGCTAGGGTACCCCTAGGCTTAGGCTAAGGCTACGGCTCCCCTACACTAAGGCTAGGGCACCCCTAGGCTTAGGCTAGGGCACCCCTAGGCTTAGGCTAGGGCACACCTAGGCTTAGGCTAAGGCTAGGGCTCCCCTAGCCTAAGGCTAGGGCACACCTAGGCTTAGGCTAGGGCACCCCTAGGGTTAGGCTAGGGCACCATTAGGCTTAGGTTAGGGCACCCCTAGTCTTGGGCTAAGGTTAATGCTCCCCTAGCCTAAGGCTAGAGCACCCCTAGGCTTAGGCTAGGGCACCCCTAGGCTTAGGCTAGGGTACCCCTAGGCTTAGGCTAAGGCTACGGCTCCCCTAGACTAAGGCTAGGGCACCCCTAGGCTTAGGCTAGGGCACCCCTAGGCTTAGGCTAGGGCACACCTAGGCTTAGGCTAAGACTAGGGCTCCCCTAGTCTAAGGGTAGGGCACGCCTATGCTTAGGCTAGGGTACCCCGAGGCTTAGGGGAAGGCACCCCTAGGCTTAGGTTAGGGCACCCCTAGGCTTAAGCTAGAGCACACCTAGGTTTAGGCTAAGGCACCCGTAAGCTTAGGCTATGGTACCCCTAGGCTTAGGCTAGTGCACCCCTAGGCTTAGGCTAGTGCACCCCTAGGCTTAGGCTAAGGCTAGGACTCCCCTAGCCTCAGGCTAGGGCACCCCTAGGCTTAGGCTAGGACACCTCTAGGCTCAGGATAGGGCACCCCTAGGCTTAGGCTGGGCACCCCTAGTCTTAGGCTAAAGCTAGGGCTCCCCTAGCCTCAGGCTAGGGCACCCCTAGGCTTAGGCTAAGGCACCCCTAGCCTAAGGCTAGAGCACCCCTAGGCTTAGGCTGGGCACCCCTAGGCTTAGGCTAAGGCTAGGACTCCCCTAGCCTAAGGCTAGGGCAGCCCCTGGCTTAGGCTAGGATACCCCTAGGCTTAGGGTAGGGCATCCCTAGGCTAAGGCTAAGGCTAGGGCTTCTCTAGCCTAAGGCTAGGGCACCCCTAGGCTTATGTTAGGGCACGTCTAGGCTTAGGCTTGGGCACCCCTAGGCTTAGGCTAGGGCACCCCTAGGCTTAGGCTAGGGCACCCCTAGGCTAAGGCTAAGGCTAGGGCTTCTCTAGCCTAAGGCTAGGGCACCCCTAGGCTTAGGCTAGGGCACCCTAGGCTTAGCCTAGGGCACCCCTAGTGTTAGGCTAGGGCAATCCTAGGCTTACGCTAGGGCACCCCTAGGCTTAGGCTAAGGCAAGGTTTCCCCTAGCCTAAGGCTAGGGCACCTCTAGGCTTAGGCTAGGGCACCCATATTCTTAGGCTAGGGCACCCCTAGGCTTAGGCTAAGGCTAGGGCTCCCAGAGCCTAAGGCTAGGGCACAACTAGGCTTAGGCTAGGGCATCCATAGGCTTAGGCTAGGGCACCCCTAGGCTTAAACTATGGCACCGCTAGACTTAGGCTAAGGCTAGGGCTTCCCTAGCCTAAGGCTAGGGCACCCCTAGGCTTAGGTTAGAGCACCCCTAGACTTAGGCTAGGGCACCCCTAGGCTTAGGCTATGGCGAGGGCTCCCTAACCTAAGGCTAGAGCATGCCTAGGCTTAGGCTAGGTAATCCTAGGCTTAGGCTAAGGCTACGGCTCCCCTAGTCTAAGGCTAGGGCACCCCGAGACTCAGGCTATGGCACCCCTAGGCTTAAGCTAGGGCAATCCTAGGCTAGACTCAGGCTATGACTCCCCTACTCTCAGGCTAGGGCACCCGTAGGCTCAGGCTAGGGCACCCCTAGGCTCAGGCTAGTGCACCCCTAGGCTTAGGCTAAGGCTAGGGCTCCCCTTGGCTTGGGCTAGGGTACCCCGAGGCTTAGGCGAGGGCACCCCTAGGCTTAGGCTAGGTCACCCCTATGCTTAGGCTAAGGCTAGGGCTCCCCTAGGCTTAGACTAGGGCACCCCATGGCTTAGGCTAGGGCACACCTAGGCTTAGGCTAGGGCACCCCTAGGCTTAGGCTAAGGCTAGGGCTCCCCTAGCCTAAGGCTAGGGCACCCCTAGGCTTAGGCTAGGGCACCCCTAGGCTTTGGCTAGGGCACCCCTAGGGTTAGGCTAAGGCTAGGGCATCCCTAGCCTAAGGCTAGGGCACCCCTTGGCTTGGGCTAGGGTACCCCGAGGTTTAGGCGAGGGCACCCCTAGGCTTAGGCTAAGTCTAGGCCTCCCCTAGCCTAAGGCTAGGGCTCGCCTAAGCTTAGGGTAAGATTAGTGCTCCCCTAGCCTATTGTTATGGCACCCCTAGGCTTAGTCTAGGGCACCCCTAAGCTTAGGCTAAGGCTAGGGCACCCCTAGGTTTAGGCTAGGGCACCCCTAGGCTCAGGCTAGGGCACCACTAGGCTTAGGCTAAGGCTAAGGCTCCCCTAGCCTAAGGCTAGGGCACCACAAGGCTTGGGCTAGGGCACCGCTGCGCTTAGGCTAGGGCACCCCTAGGCTTAAACTAGGGCTCCCCTAGGCTTAGGCTAAGGCTACGGCTCCCCTAGCCTAAGGCTAGGCCACCTCGAGACTCAGGCTATGGCACCCCTAGTCTTAGGCTAGGGCAATCCTAGGCTAGACTCAGGCTAGGACTCCCTTAGCCTCAGGCTAGGGCACCCGTAGGCTCAGGCTAGGACACCCCTAGGCTCAGGCTAGTGCACCCCTAGGCTTAGGCTAAGGCTAGGGCTCCCCTTGGCTTGGGCTAGGGTACCCCGTGGTTTAGGCGAGGGCACCCCTAGGCTTAGGCTAGGGCACCCCTAGGCTTAGGCTAAGGCTAGGACTCCCCTAGCCTTAGGCTAGGGCTTCCCTAGGCTTAGGCTAGGGCATCCCTAGGCTTAGGGTAAGATTAGGGCTCCCCTATCCTAAGGTTAGGGCACACCTAGGCTTAGGCTAAAGCTAGGGCTCCACTAAGCTCAGGTTAGGACACCCCAAGGCTTAGGCTAGGGCACCCCTAAGCTTAGGCTAAGGCTAGAGTTCCCCTAGACTAAGGCTAGAGCACCCCTAGGCTTAGGCTAGGGCACCCCTAGGCTTAGGCTAGGGTACCCCTAGGCTTAGGCTAAGGCTAGGCCTCCCCTAGCCTAAGGCTAGGGCACCCCTAGGCTAAGGCTAGGGCACCCCTAAGCTTAGGCTAGGGCACCCATTGGCTTAGGCTAGGGCACACCTAGGCTTAGGCTAGGGCACCCCTATGCTTAGGCTAAGGCTAGGGCTACCCTAGGCTTAGGCTAGGGCACCCCATGGCTTAGGCTAGGGCACACCTAGGCTTAGCCTAGGACACACCTAGGCTTAGGCTAAGGCTAGGGCTCCCCTAGCCTAAGGCTAGTGCACCCCTAGGCTTAGGCTAGGGCACTCCTAGGCTTTGGCTAGGGCACCCCTAGGCTTAGGCTAAGGCTAGGGCATCCCTAGCCTAAGGCTAGGGTACCCCTTGGCTTGGGCTAGGGCACACCTAGGCTTAGGCTAAGGCTAGGGCTCCCCTAGCCTTAGGCTAGGGCACCCCTAGGCTTAGGGTAAGATTAGAGCTTCCCTAGCCTAAGGTTATGGCACCCCTAGGTTTAGTCTAGGGCACCCCTAGGCTTAGGCTATGGCACCCCTAGGCTTAGGCTAGGAAACCCCTAGGCTTAGGCTAGGGCACCCCTAGGCTTAGGCTAAGGCTAGGGCTCCCCTAGCCTAAGGCTTTAGCACACCTTGGCTTAGGCTAAGGCTAGGGCTCCCCTAGCCTTAGGCTAGGGCACACCTAGGCTTAGGGTAAGATTAGAGCTTCCCTAGCCTAAGGTTATGGCACCCCTAGGTTTAGTCTAGGGCACCCCTAGGCTTAGGCTATGGCACCCCTAGGCTTAGGCTAGGAAACCCCTAGGCTTAGGCTAGGGCACCCCTAGGCTTAGGCTAAGGCTAGCGTTCCCTTAGCCAAAGGCTAGAGCACCACTAGGCTTAGGCTAGGGCACCCCTAGGCTTAGGCTAGGGTACCCCTAGGCTTAGGCTAAGGCTAGGGATCCCCTAGCCTAAGGCTCGGGCACCCATAGGCTTAGGTTAGGGCACCCCTAGGCTTAGGCTAGGGCACCCTTAGTCTTTGGCTAGGGCAACCCTAGGCTTAGGCTAGGGCACCCATAGGCTTAGGCTAAGGCTAGGGCTCCCCTACCCTAAGGCTAGGGCACCCGTAGGCTCAGGCTAGGGCACCCCTAGGCAAAGGCTAGGGCACCCCTAGGCTTAGGCTTGGGCACCCCAGGCTTAGGCTAGGGCACCCCTAGGCTAGACTAAGGTTAGTGCTCCCCTAGCCTCAGGCTAGGGCATCCGTAGCCTCAGGCTAGGGCACCCCTAGGCTTAATCTAAGGCTAGGGCACCCCTAGGCTTAGGCTAGGGCACCCCTAGGCTTAGGCTAAAGCTAGGGCTCCCCTACCCTAAGGCTAATGCACCCCTAGGCTCAGGCTAGGGCACCAGTATGCTCAGGCTAGAGCACCCCTAGGCTCAGGCTAGGGCACCTCTAGGCTTAGGCTAAGGCTAGGGCTCCCCTAGCCTCAGGCTAGGGCACCCCTAGGCTTAGGCTAGGCCACCCCTAGGCTTAGGCTTGGGCACCACTAGGCTTAGGCTAGGGCACCCCTAGTCTTGGGCTAAGGTTAATGCTCCCCTAGCCTAAGGCTAGAGCACCCCTAGGCTTAGACTAGGGCACCCCTAGGCTTAGGCTAGTGCACCCCTAGTTTTAGGCTAGGGCACCCCTAGGCTTAGGCTAGGACACACCTTGGTTTAGGCTAGGGTACCCCTAGGCTTAGGCTAGGGCACCCCTAGGCTTAGGCTAAGGCTAGGGCTCCCCTAGCCTAAGGTTAGAGCACCCCTAGGCTTAGGCTAGGGCACCCCTACACTTAGGCTAAGGCTAGGGCTCCCCTAGCCTGGCTAGGCCTCCCCTACGCTTAGGTTAGGGTACCCCGAGGCTTAGGTTAGGGCACACCTAGGCTTAGGCTAAGGCTATGGCTCCCCTAGGCTTTGGATAGGGCACACCTAGGCTTAGGCTAGGGCACCCTTGGCTTAGGCTAACGCTAGTGCTCCCCTAGGCTTAGGCTAGGGCACGCCTTGGCTTAGGCTAGGGCACACGTAGGCTTAGGCTAGGGCACCCCTAGGCTTAGGCTAGGGCACCCCTAGGCTTAGGGTAAGATTAGGGCTCCCCTAGCCTAAGGTTATGGCACCCCTAGGCTTAGTTCAGGGCACCCCTAGGCTTAGGCTATGGCACCCCTAGGCTTAGGCTAGGACACCCCTAGGCTAAGGCTAGGGTACCCCTAGGCTTAGGCTAGGGCACCCCTAGGCTTAGGCTAAGGCTAGGGCTCCCCTAGCCTAAGGTTAGAGCACCCCTAGGCTTAGGCTAGGGCACCCCTACACTTAGGCTAAGGCTAGGGCTCCCCTAGCCTGGCTAGGGCACCCCTAGGCTTAGGCTAGGGCACCCCTAGGCTTAGACTAGGGCACAGCTAAGCTTAGGCTAAGGCTACTGCTCCCCTAGCCTCAGGCTAGGGCACCCCTAGACTCAGGCTATGGCACCCCTAGGCTTAGGCTAGGGCAATCCTAGGCTAGACTAAGGAAAGGGCACCTGTAGGCTTAGGCTAGGGCACCCCTAGGCTTAGGCTAAGGCTATGGTTCCCCTAGCCTAAGGCTAGAGCACCCGTTGGCTTAGGCTACGGCACCCCTAGGCTTAGGCTAAGGCTAGGGCTCCCCTAGCCTAAGGCTAGGGCACCCCTAGGCTTAGGTTAGGGCACCCCTTGGCTTAGGCTAGGGCACCCTTAGGCTTAGGCTAGGGAAACCCTAGGCTTAGGCTAGGGCACCCCTAGGATTAGGCTAAAACTTGGGCTCCCCTACCGTAAGGCTAGGGCACGCCTAGGCTCTGGCTAGGGCACCCCTAGGCTTAGGCTAGGGCACCCCTAGGCTTAGGCTTGGGCACCCCTAGGCTTAGGCTAAGGCTAGGGCTCCCCTACGCTTAGGTTAGGGTACCCTGAGACTTAGGGTAAGTCACCCCTAGGCTTATACTAGGGGACCCCTAGGCTTAGGCTAGGGCACACGTAGCCTTAGGCTAGCGCACCCCTAGGCTTAGGCTAAGGCGAGGGCTCCCCTAGCCTTAGGCTAGGGCACCACTTGGCTTAGGCTAGGGCACACCTAGGCTTAGGCTATGGCACCCCTAGGCTTAGGCTCAGGCTAGGGCTCCCCTAGCCTAAGGCTAGGGCACCCCTAGGCTTAGGCTAGGGCACCCCTAGGCTAAGGCTAAGGCTAGGGCATTCCTAGCCTAAGGCAGGGCACCCCTTGGCTTGGGCTAGGGTAACCCGAGGCTTAGGCGAGGGCACCCCTAGGCTTAGGCTAGGGTACACCTAGGCTTAGGCTAAGGCTAGGGCTCCCATAGCCTAAGGCTAGGGCACCCTTGTCTTAGGCTAGGGCACAACTAGGCTTAGGCAAGGGCACCCCTGGGCTTAGGCTAAGGCTAGGGCTCCCCTAGCCTTAGGCTAGGGCACCCCTAGGCTTAGGCTAGGGCACCCCTAGACTTAGGCTAGGGCACCCCTAGGCTTAGGCTAAGGCTAGGGCATCCCTAGCCTAAGGCTAGAGCACCCCTTGACTTGGGCTAGGGTACCCCGAGGCTTAGGCGAGGGCACCCTTAGGCTTAGGCTAGGGCACACCTAGGCTTGGGCTAAGCCTAGGGATCCCCTAGCCTAAGCCTAGGGCACTCCTAGGCTTAGGCTAGGGCACCCCTAGGCTTAGGCTAAGGCTAGGGCTCCCCTAGCCTTAGGCTAGGGCACCCCTAGGTTTAGGGTAAGATTAGTGCTCCCCTATCCTATTGTTAAGGAACCCCTAGGCTTAGGCTATGGCACCCCTAGGCTTAGGCTAGGACAACCCTAGGCTTAGGCTAGGGCACCCCTAGGCTTGGGCTAGAGCACTCCTAGGCTTAGGCTAGGGCACCCCTACGCTTAGGCTAAGGCTAGGGCTCCCCTAGCCTAAGGCTAGGGCACCAGCTTAGGCTAGGGCACCCCTAGGCTTTGGCTAGGGCACCCGTAGGCTTAGACTAGGGCACCCCTAGGCTTAGGCTAAAGGTAGGGCTCCCCTACCCTAAGCCTAGGGCACCCCTAGGCTCAGGCTAGGGCACCCCTAGGCTCAGGCTAGGGCACCCTTAGGCTCAGGCTAGGGCACCCCTTGGCTAGACTAAGGCTAGTGCTCCTCTAGCCTCAGGTTAGAGCACCCCTAGGCTCAGGCTAGGGCACGCCTAGGCTTAGGCTAAGGCTAGGGCGCCCCTGGCCTCAGGTTAGGGCACCCCTAGGCTTATGCTAGGGCACCCCTAGTCTTGGGCTAAGGTTAAGGCTCCCCTAGCCTAAGGCTAGAGTACCCCTAGGCTTAGACTAGGGCACCCCCAGATTAGGCTAGGGTACCCCTAGGATTAGGCTAAGGCTAGGTCTCCCCTAGCCTATGGCTAGGGCACCCCTAGGCTTAGGCTAGGGCACCAGTACGCTTAGGATAGGGCACCCCTAGGCTTAGGCTAAGGCTAGGGCTCCCCTACTGTAGGATAGGGCACCCCTAGGATTAGGATAGGGTACCCCGAGGCTTAGGCGAGGGCACCCCTAGGCTTAGGCTAGGGCACCCCTAGACTTAGGCTAGGGCACACCTAGGCTTATTCTAAGGCACCCGTAAGCTTAGGCTATGGCACCCCTAGACTTAGGCTAGTCCACCCCTTGGCTTAGGCTAGGGCACCCCTAGGGTTAGGCTAGGGCACCCCTAGGCTTTGGCTAAGGCTAGGCCTCCCCTAGCCTAAGGCTAGGGCACCCCTAGGCTTAGGCTAGGGCACCCCTAGGCTTAGGCTAAGGCTAGGGCTCCCCTAGCCTTAGGGTAGGGCACCCCTAGGCTTAGGGTAAGATTAGGGCTCCCCTAGCCTATGGTTAGGGCACCCCTAGGCTTAGTCTACGGCACCCCTAGGCTTAGGCTATGGCACCCCTAGGCTTAAGCTAAGGCTAGGGCTCCCCTAGCCTTAGGCAAGGGCACCCCTAGGCTTAGGGTAAGATTAGGGCTCCCCTAGCCTAAGGTTAGGGCACCCCTAGGCTTAGTCTAGGGCACCCCTAGGCTTAGGCTATGGCACCCCTAGGATTAGGCTAGGGCACCCCTAAGCTTAGGCTAGGGCACCCCTAGGCCTAGGCTAGGGCACCCCTAGGCTTAGGCTAAGGCTAGGGCTCCCCTAGCTTAAGGCTACAGCACTCCTAGGCTTAGGCTAGGGCACCCCTACGCTTAGGCTAAGGCTAGGGCTCCCCTACCCTAAGGCTAGGAGACCCCTAGGCTTAGGCTAGGGCACCTCTAGGCTTAGGCTAGGGCACAGCTAGGCTGAGGCTAAGGCTACGGCTCCCCTAGCCTCAGGCTAGGGCACCCCTAGACTCAGGCTATGGCACCCCTAGGCTTAGGCTAGGGCAATCCTAGGCTAGACCAAGGAAAGGGAACCTGTAGGCTCAGGCTAGGGCACCCCTAGGTTCAGGCTAGGGCACCCCTAGACTTAGGCTAGGGCACCCCAGGGCTTAGGCTAAAGCTAGGGCTCCCCTAGCCTCAGGTTAGGGCACCCCTAGGCTTAGACTAGGGCACCCCTAGGCTTAGGCTAGGGTACCCCTAGGCTTAGGCTAAGGCTAGGGCTCCCCTAGCCTAAGGCTAGGGCTCCCCTAGGCTTAGGTTAGGGCACCCCTAGGCTTAGGCTAGGGCACCCTTAGGCTTTGACTAGGGCAACCCTAGCCTTAGGCTAGGGCACCCCTATGATTAGGCTAAGGCTAGGGCTCCCCTCCCCTAAGGCTAGGGCACCACTATGCTCAGGCTAGGGCACCCCTAGGCTCAGGCTAGGGCACCCCTAGGCTTAGGCTAGGGCACCCCTAGGATTAGGATCAAGCTAGGGCTCCCCTAGCCTAAGGCTAGGGCACCCGTAGGCTTAGGCTAGGCCAACTCTAGGCTTAGGCTAGGTCACCCCTAGGCTTAGGCTAGTGCACCCCTAGGCTAAGGCTAAGGCTAGGGATCCACTAGGCTAAGGCTACGGCACCCCTAGTCTTAGGCTAGGGCACCCCTAGAGTTAGGCTAAGGCACCCCTAGGCTTAGGCTAGGACACCCCTAGGCTTAGGCTAAGGCTAGTGCTCCCCTAGGCTTAGGCTAGGGCACCCCTTGGCTTAGCCTAGTGCACACCTAGGCTTAGACTAGGGCACCCCTAGGCTTAGGCCAAGGCTAGGGCTCCCCTAGCCTAAGGCTAGGGCACCCCTAGGCTTAGGCTAAGGCACTCATAGGCTTAGGCTAGGGCACCCCTAGGCTTAGGCTAAGATTAGGGCTCCCCTAGCCTTAGGCTAGGGCACCCCTAGGCTTAGGGTAAGATTAGGGCTCCCCTAGCCTAAGGTTAGGGCACCCCTAGGCTAAGGCTATGGCACCCCTAGGCTTAGGCTAGGACAACCCTAGGCTTAGGCTAGGGCACCCCTAGGCTTGGGCTAGAGCACTCCTAGGCTTAGGCTAGGGCACCCCTACGCTTAGGCTAAGGCTAGGGCTCCCCTAGGCTTAGGCTAGGGCACCAGCTTAGGCTAGGGCACCCCTAGGCTTTGGCTAGGGCACCCGTAGGCTTAGACTAGGGCACCCCTAGGCTTAGGCTAAAGGTAGGGCTCCCCTACCCTAAGCCTAGGGCACCCTTAGGCTCAGGCTAGGGCACCCCTAGGCTCAGGCTAGGGCACCCTTAGGCTCAGGCTAGGGCACCCCTTGGCTAGACTAAGGCTAGTGCTCCTCTAGCCTCAGGTTAGGGCACCCCTAGGCTCAGGCTAGGGCACGCCTAGGCTTAGGCTAAGGCTAGGGCGCCCCTGGCCTCAGGTTAGGGCACCCCTAGGCTTATGCTAGGGCACCCCTAGTCTTGGGCTAAGGTTAAGGCTCCCCTAGCCTAAGGCTAGAGTACCCCTAGGCTTAGACTAGGGCACCCCTCGGATTAGGCTAGGGTACCCCTAGGATTAGGCTAAGGCTAGGTCTCCCCTAGCTTAAGGCTACAGCACTCCTAGGCTTAGGCTAGGGCACCAGTAGGCTTAGGATAGGGCACCCCTATGATTAGGCTAAGGCTAGGGCTCCCCTCCCCTAAGGCTAGGGCACCACTAGGCTCAGGCTAGGGCACCCCTAGGCTCAGGCTAGGGCACCCCTAGGCTTAGGCTAGGGCACCCCTAGGATTAGGATCAAGCTAGGGCTCCCCTAGCCTAAGGCTAGGGCACCCGTAGGCTTAGGCTAGGCCAACTCTAGGCTTAGGCTAGGTCACCCCTAGGCTTAGGCTAGGGTACCCCTAGGCTTATGCTAGGGCACCCCTAGGCTAAGGCTAAGGCTAGGGATCCACTAGGCTAAGGCTACGGCACCCCTAGTCTTAGGCTAGGGCACCCCTAGAGTTAGGCTAAGGCACCCCTAGGCTTAGGCTAGGACACCCCTAGGCTTAGGCTAAGGCTAGTGCTCCCCTAGCCTAAGGCTAGGGCTCCCCTAGGCTTAGGCTAAGGCTAGGGCTCCCCTAGGCTTAGGCTAGGGCACCCCTTGGCTTAGGCTAGGGCACACCTAGGCTTAGGCTAGGGCACCCCTAGGCTTAGGCTAAGATTAGGGCTCCCCTAGCCTTAGGCTAGGGCACCCCTAGGCTTAGGCTAAGGCTAGTGCTCCCCTAGGCTTAGGCTAGGGCACCCCTTGGCTTAGCCTAGTGCACACCTAGGCTTAGGCTAGGGCACCCCTAGGCTTAGGCCAAGGCTAGGGCTCCCCTAGCCTAAGGCTAGGGCACCCCTAGGCTTAGGCTAAGGCACTCATAGGCTTAGGCTAGGGCACCCCTAGGCTTAGGCTAAGATTAGGGCTCCCCTAGCCTTAGGCTAGGGCACCCCTAGGCTTAGGGTAAGATTAGGGCTCCCCTAGCCTAAGGTTAGGGCACCCCTAGGCTAAGGCTATGGCACCCCTAGGCTTAGGCTAGGACAACCCTAGGCTTAGGCTAGGGCACCCCTAGGCTTGGGCTAGAGCACTCCTAGGCTTAGGCTAGGGCACCCCTACGCTTAGGCTAAGGCTAGGGCTCCCCTAGGCTTAGGCTAGGGCACCAGCTTAGGCTAGGGCACCCCTAGGCTTTGGCTAGGGCACCCGTAGGCTTAGACTAGGGCACCCCTAGGCTTAGGCTAAAGGTAGGGCTCCCCTACCCTAAGCCTAGGGCACCCTTAGGCTCAGGCTAGGGCACCCCTAGGCTCAGGCTAGTGCACCCTTAGGCTCAGGCTAGGGCACCCCTTGGCTAGACTAAGGCTAGTGCTCCTCTAGCCTCAGGTTAGGGCACCCCTAGGCTCAGGCTAGGGCACGCCTAGGCTTAGGCTAAGGCTAGGGCGCCCCTGGCCTCAGGTTAGGGCACCCCTAGGCTTATGCTAGGGCACCCCTAGTCTTGGGCTAAGGTTAAGGCTCCCCTAGCCTAAGGCTAGAGTACCCCTAGGCTTAGACTAGGGCACCCCTCGGATTAGGCTAGGGTACCCCTAGGATTAGGCTAAGGCTAGGTCTCCCCTAGCTTAAGGCTACAGCACTCCTAGGCTTAGGCTAGGGCACGAGTAGGCTTAGGATAGGGCACCCCTATGATTAGGCTAAGGCTAGGGCTCCCCTCCCCTAAGGCTAGGGCACCACTAGGCTCAGGCTAGGGCACCCCTAGGCTCAGGCTAGGGCACCCCTAGGCTTAGGCTAGGGCACCCCTAGGATTAGGATCAAGCTAGGGCTCCCCTAGCCTAAGGCTAGGGCACCCGTAGGCTTAGGCTAGGCCAACTCTAGGCTTAGGCTAGGTCACCCCTAGGCTTAGGCTAGGGTACCCCTAGGCTTATGCTAGGGCACCCCTAGGCTAAGGCTAAGGCTAGGGATCCACTAGGCTAAGGCTACGGCACCCCTAGTCTTAGGCTAGGGCACCCCTAGAGTTAGGCTAAGGCACCCCTAGGCTTAGGCTAGGACACCCCTAGGCTTAGGCTAAGGCTAGTGCTCCCCTAGCCTAAGGCTAGGGCTCCCCTAGGCTTAGGCTAAGGCTAGGGCTCCCCTAGGCTTAGGCTAGGGCACCCCTTGGCTTAGGCTAGGGCACACCTAGGCTTAGGCTAGGGCACCCCTAGGCTTAGGCTAAGATTAGGGCTCCCCTAGCCTTAGGCTAGGGCACCCCTAGGCTTAGGGTAAGATTAGGGCTCTCCTAGCCTAAGGTTAGGGCACCCCTAGGCTAAGGCTATGGCACCCCTAGGCTTAGGCTAGGGCACCCCTAGGCCTAGGCTAGGGCACACCTAGGCTTAGGCTAAGGCTAGGGCTCCCCTAGCCTAAGGCTAGCGCACTCCTAGGCTTAGGTTAGGGCACCCCTACGCTTAGGCTAAGGCTAGCACTCCCCTAGCCTAAGGCTAGGGCACCCCTAGGCTTGGCTAGGGCACAGCTAGGCTTAGGCTAAGGCTACGGCTCCCCTAGCCTCAGGCTAGGGCACACCTAGACTCAGGCTATGGCATCCCTAAGCTTAGGCTAGGGCTATCCTTGGGTAGACTAAGGAAAGGGCACCTGTAGGCTCAGGTTTGGGCACCCCTAGGTTCAGGCTAGGCACCCCTAGGCTTAAGCTAGGGCACCACAGGGCTTAGGTTAGGGCACCCCTAGGCTTAGGCTAGGGCACCCCTAGGCTCAGGCTAGGGCACCCCTAGGCTCAGGCTAGGGCACCCCAAGGCTTAGGCTAGGGCACCCTTAGGCTTAGGCTAAAGCTAGGGCTCTCCTAGCCTCAGGCCAGGGCACCTCTAGGCTTAAGCTAGGGCACCCGTAGGCTTAGCCTAGGACACCCCTAGGCTTAGGCTAAGGCTAGGGCTCCCCTAGCCTAAGGCTAGAGCACCCCTAAGCTTAGGGTAGGGCACCCCTAGGCTTAGGCTAAAGCTAGGGCTCCCCTAGCCTAAGGCTAGGGCACCTGTAGGCTTAGGTTAGGGCAACTCTAGGCTTAGGCTAGGGCACCCCTAGGCTTTGGCTAGGGCACCCTTAGGCTTAGGCTAGGGCACCCCTAGGCTAAGGCTAAGGCTAGGGCTCCACTAGCCTAAGGCTAGGGCACCCCTAGGCTTAGGCTAGTGCACCCCTAGGCTTAGGCTAGGTCACCCCTAGGCTTAGGCTAGGACACACCTTGGCTTAGGCTAGTGCACCCCTAGGCTTAGGCTAGGGCACCCCTAGGCTTAGGCTAGGGCAACTCTAGGCTTAGGCTAGGGCACCCCTTGGCTTTGGCTAGGGCACCCTTAGGCTTAGGCTAGGGTACCCCTAGGCTAAGGCTAAGGCTAGGGCTCCACTAGCCTAAGGCTAGGGCACCCCTAGGCTTAGGCTAGTGCACCCCTAGGCTTAGGCTAGGGCACCCCTAGGCTTAGGTTAGACACACCTTGGCTTAGGCTAGTGCACCCCTAGGCTTAGGCTAGACCACCCCTAGGCTTAGGCTAGGACACACCATGGCTAGGCTAGGGCAACCCTAGCCTTAGGCTAGGGCACCCCTAGGCTTAGGCTAAGGCTAGGGCTCCCCTACGCTTAGGTTAGGGTACCCCGAGGCTTAGGCTAGGGCACCCTTAGGCTTAGGCTAGGGCACACCTAGGCTTAGGCTAAGGCTAGTGCTCCCCTAGACTTAGGTTAGGGCACCCCATGGCTTAGTCTAGGGCACCCCTAGGCTTAGGCTAGGGCACCCCTAGGCTTAGGCTAAGGCTAGGGCATCCCTAGCCTAAGGCTAGGGCACCCCTTGGCTTGGGCTAGGGTACCCCGAGGCTTAGGCGAGGGCACCCCTAGGCTTAGGCTAGGGCACACCTAGGCTTAGGCTTAGGCTAGGGCTCCCCTAGCCTAAGGCTAGGCCACCCCTAGGCTTGGGCTAGGGCACCCCTAGGCTTAGGCTAAGGGTAGGGCTCCCCTAGCCTTAGGCTAGGGCGCCCCTAGGCTTATGGTAAGATGAGGGCTCCCCTAGCCTAAGGTTATGGCACCCCTAGGCTTAGTATAGGGCACCCCTAGGCTTGGGCTATGGCACCCCTAGTCTTAGGCTAGGACACCCCTAGGCTTAGGCTAGGGCACCCCTAGGCTTAGGCTAGGGCACCCCTACACTTAGGCTAAGGCAAGGGTTCCCCTAGCTGGCTAGGGCACCCCTAGGCTTAGGCTAGTGCACCCGTAGGCTTAGGCTAGCGCACAGCTAGGCTTAGGCTAAGGCTTCCGCTCCCCTAGCCTCAGGCTAGGGCACCCCTAGACTCAGGCTATGGCACCCCTAGGCTTAGGCTAGGGCAATCCTAGGCTAGACTAAGGAAAGGGCACCTGTAGGCTCAGGCTAGGGCACCCCTAGGCTCAGGCTAGGGCACCCCTAGGCTTAGGGTAGGGCACCCCAAGGCTTAGGCTAAAGCTAGGTCTCCTATAGGCTCAGGTTAGAGCACCCCTAGGCTTAGGCTAGGGCACCCCTAGGCTTAGTCTAAGGCTATGGTTCCCCTAGCCTATGGCTAGAGCACCCCTAGGCTTAGGCTACGGCACCCCTAGGCTTAGGTTAAGGCTAGGGATCCCCTAGCCTAAGGCTAGGGCACCCCTAGGCTTAGGTTAGGGCACCCCTAGGCTTAGACTAGGGCAACCTTAGGCTTTGGCTAGGGCAACCCTAGGCTTAGGCTAGGGCACCCCTAGGATTAGGCTAAGGCTAGGGCTCCCCTAGACTAAGGCTAGGGCACCCCTAGGCTTAGGCTAGGGCACCCCTATGCTTAGGCTAAGGCTAGGGCTCCCCTAGACTAAGGCTAGGGCACCCCTAGGCTTAGGCTAGGGCACCCCTACGCTTAGGCTAAGGCTAGGGCTCCCCTAGCCTTAGGCTAGGGCACAAGCTTAGGCTAGGGCACCCCTAGGCTTTGGCTAGGGCACCCGTAGGCTTAGACTAGGGCACCCCTAGGCTTAGGCTAAAGGTACGGCTCCCCTACCCTAAGCCTAGGGCACCCTTAGGCTCAGGCTAGGGCACCCCTAGGCTCAGGCTAGGGCACCCTTAGGCTCAGGCTAGGGCACCCCTTGGCTAGACTAAGGCTAGTGCTCCTCTAGCCTCAGGTTAGGGCACCCCTAGGCTCAGGCTAGGGCACGCCTAGGCTTAGGCTAAGGCTAGGGCGCCCCTGGCCTCAGGTTAGGGCACCCCTAGGCTTATGCTAGGGCACCCCTAGTCTTGGGCTAAGGTTAAGGCTCCCCTAGCCTAAGGCTAGAGTACCCCTAGGCTTAGACTAGGGCACCCCTCGGATTAGGCTAGGGTACCCCTAGGATTAGGCTAAGGCTAGGTCTCCCCTAGCTTAAGGCTACAGCACTCCTAGGCTTAGGCTAGGGCACCAGTAGGCTTAGGATAGGGCACCCCTATGATTAGGCTAAGGCTAGGGCTCCCCTCCCCTAAGGGTAGGGCACCACTAGGCTCAGGCTAGGGCACCCCTAGGCTAAAAGGGCACCCCTAGGCTTAGGCTAGGGCACCCCTAGGATTAGGATCAAGCTAGGGCTCCCCTAGCCTAAGGCTAGGGCACCCGTAGGCTTAGGCTAGGCCAACTCTAGGCTTAGGCTAGGTCACCCCTAGGCTTAGGCTAGGGTACCCCTAGGCTTATGCTAGGGCACCCCTAGGCTAAGGCTAAGGCTAGGGATCCACTAGGCTAAGGCTACGGCACCCCTAGTCTTAGGCTAGGGCACCCCTAGAGTTAGGCTAAGGCACCCCTAGGCTTAGGCTAGGACACCCCTAGGCTTAGGCTAAGGCTAGTGCTCCCCTAGCCTAAGGCTAGGGCTCCCCTAGGCTTAGGCTAAGGCTAGGGCTCCCCTAGGCTTAGGCTAGGGCACCCCTTGGCTTAGGCTAGGGCACACCTAGGCTTAGGCTAGGGCACCCCTAGGCTTAGGCTAAGATTAGGGCTCCCCTAGCCTTAGGCTAGGGCACCCCTAGGCTTAGGGTAAGATTAGGGCTCTCCTAGCCTAAGGTTAGGGCACCCCTAGGCTAAGGCTATGGCACCCCTAGGCTTAGGCTAGGGCACCCCTAGGCCTAGGCTAGGGCACACCTAGGCTTAGGCTAAGGCTAGGGCTCCCCTAGCCTAAGGCTAGCGCACTCCTAGGCTTAGGTTAGGGCACCCCTACGCTTAGGCTAAGGCTAGCACTCCCCTAGCCTAAGGCTAGGGCACCCCTAGGCTTAGGCTAGGGCACAGCTAGGCTTAGGCTAAGGCTACGGCTCCCCTAGCCTCAGGCTAGGGCACACCTAGACTCAGGCTATGGCATCCCTAAGCTTAGGCTAGGGCTATCCTTGGGTAGACTAAGGAAAGGGCACCTGTAGGCTCAGGTTTGGGCACCCCTAGGTTCAGGCTAGGCACCCCTAGGCTTAGGCTAGGGCACCACAGGGCTTAGGTTAGGGCACCCCTAGGCTCAGGCTAGGGCACCCCTAGGCTCAGGCTAGGGCACCCCTAGGCTCAGGCTAGGGCACCCCAAGGCTTAGGCTAGGGCACCCTTAGGCTTAGGCTAAAGCTAGGGCTCTCCTAGCCTCAGGCCAGGGCACCTCTAGGCTTAAGCTAGGGCACCCGTAGGCTTAGGCTAGGACACCCCTAGGCTTAGGCTAAGGCTAGGGCTCCCCTAGCCTAAGGCTAGAGCACCCCTAAGCTTAGGCTAGGGCACCCCTAGGCTTAGGCTAAAGCTAGGGCTCCCCTAGCCTAAGGCTAGGGCACCTGTAGGCTTAGGTTAGGGCAACTCTAGGCTTAGGCTAGGGCACCCCTAGGCTTTGGCTAGGGCACCCTTAGGCTTAGGCTAGGGCACCCCTAGGCTAAGGCTAAGGCTAGGGCTCCACTAGCCTAAGGCTAGGGCACCCCTAGGCTTAGGCTAGTGCACCCCTAGGCTTAGGCTAGGTCACCCCTAGGCTTAGGCTAGGACACACCTTGGCTTAGGCTAGTGCACCCCTAGGCTTAGGCTAGGGCACCCCTAGGCTTAGGCTAGGGCAACTCTAGGCTTAGGCTAGGGCACCCCTTGGCTTTGGCTAGGGCACCCTTAGGCTTAGGCTAGGGCACCCCTAGGCTAAGGCTAAGGCTAGGGCTCCACTAGCCTAAGGCTAGGGCACCCCTAGGCTTAGGCTAGTGCACCCCTAGGCTTAGGCTAGGGCACCCCTAGGCTTAGGTTAGACACACCTTGGCTTAGGCTAGTGCACCCCTAGGCTTAGGCTAGACCACCCCTAGGCTTAGGCTAGGACACACCATGGCTAGGCTAGGGCAACCCTAGCCTTAGGCTAGGGCACCCCTAGGCTTAGGCTAAGGCTAGGGCTCCCCTACGCTTAGGTTAGGGTACCCCGAGGCTTAGGCTAGGGCACCCTTAGGCTTAGGCTAGGGCACACCTAGGCTTAGGCTAAGGCTAGTGCTCCCCTAGACTTAGGTTAGGGCACCCCATGGCTTAGTCTAGGGCACCCCTAGGCTTAGGCTAGGGCACCCCTAGGCTTAGGCTAAGGCTAGGGCATCCCTAGCCTAAGGCTAGGGCACCCCTTGGCTTGGGCTAGGGTACCCCGAGGCTTAGGCGAGGGCACCCCTAGGCTTAGGCTAGGGCACACCTAGGCTTAGGCTTAGGCTAGGGCTCCCCTAGCTTAAGGCTAGGCCACCCCTAGGCTTGGGCTAGGGCACCCCTAGGCTTAGGCTAAGGGTAGGGCTCCCCTAGCCTTAGGCTAGGGCGCCCCTAGGCTTATGGTAAGATGAGGGCTCCCCTAGCCTAAGGTTATGGCACCCCTAGGCTTAGTATAGGGCACCCCTAGGCTTGGGCTATGGCACCCCTAGTCTTAGGCTAGGACACCCCTAGGCTTAGGCTAGGGCACCCCTAGGCTTAGGCTAGGGCACCCCTACACTTAGGCTAAGGCAAGGGTTCCCCTAGCTGGCTAGGGCACCCCTAGGCTTAGGCTAGTGCACCCGTAGGCTTAGGCTAGCGCACAGCTAGGCTTAGGCTAAGGCTTCCGCTCCCCTAGCCTCAGGCTAGGGCACCCCTAGACTCAGGCTATGGCACCCCTAGGCTTAGGCTAGGGCAATCCTAGGCTAGACTAAGGAAAGGGCACCTGTAGGCTCAGGCTAGGGCACCCCTAGGCTCAGGCTAGGGCACCCCTAGGCTTAGGGTAGGGCACCCCAAGGCTTAGGCTAAAGCTAGGTCTCCTATAGGCTCAGGTTAGAGCACCCCTAGGCTTAGGCTAGGGCACCCCTAGGCTTAGGCTAAGGCTATGGTTCCCCTAGCCTATGGCTAGAGCACCCCTAGGCTTAGGCTACGGCACCCCTAGGCTTAGGTTAAGGCTAGGGATCCCCTAGCCTAAGGCTAGGGCACCCCTAGGCTTAGGTTAGGGCACCCCTAGGCTTAGGCTAGGGCAACCTTAGGCTTTGGCTAGGGCAACCCTAGGCTTAGGCTAGGGCACCCCTAGGATTAGGCTAAGGCTAGGGCTCCCCTAGACTAAGGCTAGGGCACCCCTAGGCTTAGGCTAGGGCACCCCTATGCTTAGGCTAAGGCTAGGGCTCCCCTAGACTAAGGCTAGGGCACCCCTAGGCTTAGGCTAGGGCACAACTAGGCTTAGGCTAAGGCTACGGCTCCCCTAGCCTCAGGCTAGGGCACACCTAGACTCAGGCTATGGCATCCCTAGGCTTAGGCTAGGGCAATCCTAGGCTAGACCAAGGAAAGGGCACCTGTAGGCTCAGGCTAGGGCACCCCAAGGTTCAGTCTAGGGCACCCCTAGGCTTAGGCTAGGGCACCCCAGGGCTTAGGTTAGGGCACCCCTAGGCTTAGGCTAGGGCACCCCTAGGCTTAGGCTAGGGCACCCTTAGGCTTTGGCTAGGGCAACCCTAGGCTTAGGCTAGGGCACCCCTATGATTAGGCTAAGGCTAGGGCTCCCCTACCTAAGGCTAGGGCACCCCTAGGCTCAGGCTAGGGCACCCCTAGGCTCAGGCTAGGACACCCCAAAACTTAGGCTAGGGCACCCCTAGGCTTAGGCTAAAGCTAGGGTTCCACTAGCCTCAGGCTAGGGCACCTCTAAGCTTAAGCTAGGGCACCCGTAGGCTTAGGCTAGGGCACCCCAAGGCTTAGGCTAAACCTATGGATCCCCTAGCCTAAGGCTAGGGCACCCGTAGGCTTAGGCTAGGGCAACTCTAGGCTTAGGCTAGGGCACCCCTAGGCTTTGACTAGGGCACCCTTAGGCTTAGGCTAGGGCACCCCTAGGCTAAGGCTAAGGCTAGGGCTCCACTAGCCTAACTAGGGCACCCCTAGGCTTAGGCTAGTACACCCCTAGGCTTAGGCTAGGGCACCCCTAGGCTTAGGCTAGGACACAACTTGGCTTAGGCTAGTGCACGCCTAGGCTTAGGCTAGGGCACCCCTAGGCTTAGGCTATATCTATGGCTCCCAACGCTTAGGTTAGGGTACCCCGAGGCTTAGGCTTGGGCACCCTTAGGCTTAGGCTAGGGAACATCTAGGCTTAGGCTAAGGCTAGGGCTCCCCCAGGCTTAGGCTAGGGCACACCTAGGCTTAGGCTAGGGCACCCCTAGGCTTAGGCTAAGGCTAGTGCTCCCCTAGGCTTAGGCTAGGGCACCCCTTGGCTTAGGCTAGGGCACCCCTAGGCTTAGGCTAGGGCACCCCTAGGCTTAGGCTAAGGCTAGGGCATCATTAGCCTAAGGCTAGGGCACCCCTTGGCTTGGGCTCGGGTACCCCGAGGCTTAGGCGAGAGCACCCCTAGGCTTAGGCTAGGGCACACCTAGGCTTAGGCTAAGGCTAGGGATCCCCTAGCCTAAGGCTAGGCCACCCCTAGGCTTAGGCTAGGGCACCCCTAGGCTTAGGCTAGGGCAACCCTAGGCTTAGGGTAAGATTAGGGCTCCCCTAGCCTAAGGTTATGGCACCCCTAGGCTTAGTCTAGGACACCCCTAGGCTTAGGCTAGGGCACCCCTAGGCTTAGGCTGGGCACCCCTACACTTAGGCTAAAGCTAGGGCTCCCCTAGCCTGGCTAGGGAACACCTAGGCTTAGGCTAGGGCACCCCTAGGCTTAGGCTTGGGCACAGCTAGGCTTAGGCTAAGGCTTCGGCTCCCCTAGCCTCAGGCTAGTGCACCCCTAGACTCAGGCTATGGCACCCCTAGGCTTAGGGAAGGGCAATCCTAGGCTAGACTAAGGATAGGGCACCTGTAGGCTCAGGCTAGGGCACCCCTAGGCTCAGGCTAGGGCACCCCTATTCTTAGGCTAGGGCACCCCAAGGCTTAGGCTAAAGCTAGGGCTCCCCTAGGCTCAGGTTAGGGCAACCCTAGGCTTAGGCTAAGGCACCCCTAGGCTTAGGCTAAGGCTATGGTTCCCCTAGCCTAAGGCTAGAGCACCCCTAGGCTTCGGCTACGGCACCCCTAGGCTTAGGTTAAGGCTAGGGCTCCCCTAGCCTAAAGCTAGGGCACCCCTAGGATTAGGCTAAGGCACCCCTAGGCTTAGGCTAGGGCATCCCTAGGCTTAGGCTAATTATAGGGCTCCCCTAGCCTAAGGCTAGAGCACCCCTAGGCTTAGGCTAGGGCAACCTTAGGCTTTGGCTATGGCAACCCTAGGCTTAGGCTAGGGCACCCCTAGGATTAGGCTGAAGCTAGGGTTCCCCTACCCTAAGGCTAGGGCACCCCTAGGCTTAGGGTAGGTCACCCCTAGGCTTAGGCTAGGGCACCCCTAGGCTTAGGCTAGGGCACACCTAGGCTTAGGCTAGGGCACCCCTAGGCTTAGGCTAAGGCTAGGTCTCCCCTAGCCTTAGGCTAGGGCACCCCTTGGCTTAGGCTAGGGCACACCTAGGCTTAGGCTACGGCACCCCTAGGCTTAGGCTAACGCTAGGGCTCCCCTAGCCTAAGGCTAGGGCACCCCTAGGCTTAGGCTAGGGCACCCCTAGGCTTAGGCTAAGGCTAGGGCATCCCTAGCCTAAGGCTAGGGCACCCCTTGGCTTGGGCTAGGGTACCCCGAGGCTTAGGTGAGGGCACCCCTAGGCTTAGGCTAGGGCACCCCTAGGCTTAGGCTAAGGCTATGGTTCCCCTAGCCTCAGGCTAGTGCACCCCTAGACTCAGGCTATGGCACCCCTAGGCTTAGGGTAGGGCAATCCTAGGCTAGACTAAGGATAGGGCACCTGTAGGCTCAGGCTAGGGCACCCCTAGGCTCAGGCTAGGGCACCCCTATTCTTAGGCTAGGGCACCCCAAGGCTTAGGCTTAAGCTAGGGCTCCCCTAGCCTAAGGTTATGGCACCCCTAGGCTTAGTCTAGGGCACCCCTAGGCTTAGGCTATGGCACCCCTAAGCTTAGGCTAGGACACCCCTAGGCTTAGGCTAGGGCACCCCTAGGCTTAGGCTAGGGCACCCCTACACTTAGGCTAAGGCAAGGGCTCCCCTAACATCAGGCTAGGGCACCCCTAGACTCAGGCTATGGCACCCCTAGGCTTAGGCTAGGGCAATCCTAGGCTAGACTATGGAAAGGGCACCTGTAGGCTCAGGCTAGGGCACCGCTAGGCTTAGGCTAGGGCACCCCAAGGCTTAGGCTAAAGCTAGGGCTCCCCTAGGCTCAGGTTAGGGCACCCCTAGGCTTAGGCTAGGGCACCCCTAGGCTTAGGCTAAGGCTATGGTTCCCCTAGCCTAAGGCAAGAGCACACCTAGGCTTAGGCTACGGCACCCCTAGGCTGAGGTTAAGGCTAGGGCTCCCCTAGCCTAAGGCTAGGGCACCCCTAGGCTTAGGTTAGGGCACCCCTAGGCTTAGACTAGGGCAACCTTAGGCTTTGGCTAGGGCAACCCTAGGCTTAGGCTAAAGCTAGGGCTCCCCTAGGCTCAGGTTAGGGCACCCCTAGGCTTAGGCTAGGGCACCCCTTGGCTTAGGCTAAGGCTATGGTTCCCCTAGCCTAAGGCTAGAGCACCCCTAGGCTTCGGCTACGTCACCCCTAGGCTTAGGTTAAGGCTAGGGCTCCCCTAGCCTAAAGCTAGGGCACCCCTAGGATTAGGCTAAGGCACCCCTAGGCTTAGGCTAGGGCATCCCTAGACTTAGGCTAATTATAGGGCTCCCCTAGCCTAAGGCTAGAGCACCCCTAGGCTTAGGCTAGGGCAACCTTAGGCTTTGGCTAGGGCAACCCTAGGCTTAGGCTAGGGCACCCCTAGGATTAGGCTGAAGCTAGGGTTCCCCTACCCTAAGGCTAGGGCACCCCTAGGCTTAGGGTAGGTCACCCCTAGGCTTAGGCTAGGGCACCCCTAGGCTTAGGCTAGGGCACATCTAGGCTTAGGCTAGGGCACCCCTAGGCTTAGGCTAAGGCTAGGGCTCCCCTAGCCTAAGGCTAGGGCACCCCTAGGCTTAGGCTAGGGCACCCCTAGGCTTAGGCTAAGGCTAGGGCATCCCTAGCCTAAGGCTAGGGCACACCTTGGCTTAGGCTAGGGCACCCCTAGGCTTAGGCTATGGCACAAAAGGCTTAGGCTAAACTAGGGCTCCCCTATCCTAAGGTTAGGGCACCCGTAGGCTTAGGCTAGGGTATCCCTAGGCTTAGGCTAGGGCACCCCCAGGCTTAGGCTAGGATACCCCTAGGCTTAGGCTAGGGCACCCCTAGGCTAAGGCTAAGGCTAGGGCTTCTCTAGCCTAAGGCTAGGGCAACCCTAGGCTTAGGCTAGGGCACCCCTAGGCTTAGGCTAGGGCACCCCTAGGCTTAGGCTAGGGCACCCCTAGGCTAAGGCTAAGGCTAAGGCTTCTCTAGCCTAAGGCTAGGGCACCCCTAGGCTTAGGTTAGGGCACCCCTAGGTTTAGGCTAGGGCACCCCTAGGGTTAGGATAGGGCACTCCTAGGCTTAGGCTAAGGCTAGGGTTCCCCTAGCCTAAAGCTAGGGCACCCCTAGGCTTAGGCTAGGGCACCCCTAGTCTTAGGCTAGGGCACCCCTAGGCTTAGGCTATGGCGAGGGCTCCCCAAACCTAAGGCTAGGGCACGCCTAGGCTTAGGCTAGGGCACCCTAGGCTTAGGCTCGGGCACCCCTATGCTTACGCAAGGGCACCCCTAGGCTTAGGCTAGGGCACCCCGTGTTTAGGCTAAGGCATTGGCTCCCCTAGCCTAAGGCTAGGGCACCCCTAGGCTTAGGCTAGGGCACACCTAGGCTTAGGCTAGGGCACCCCTAGGCTTAGGCTATGGCTAGGGCTCCCCTAGCCTAAGGCTAGGGCACCCCTAGGCTTAGGCTAGGGCACCCCTACGCTTAGGCTAGGTCACCCCAAGGCTTAGGCTAGGGCACCCCTAGGCTTAGGCTAGGGCACACCTAGGCTTAGGCTAAAGCTCCGGCTCCCCTAGCCTCAGGCTAGGGCACCCCTAGACTCAGGCTATGGCACCCCTAGGCTTAGGCTAGGGCAATCATAGGCTAGACTAAGGCTAGGGCTCCCCTAGCCTCAGGCTAGGGCACCTGTAGGCTTAGGCTAGGGCACCCCTAGGCTAAGGCTAGGGTACACTTGGGTTAGGCTAGGGCACACCTAGGCTTAGGCTAAGGCTAGGGCTCCCCTAGCCTAAGGCTAGAGCACCTCTAGGCTTAGGCTAGGGCACCCCTAGGCTTAGATTATGGTACCCCTAGGCTTAGGCTAAATCTAGGGATCCCCTAGCCTAAGGCCAGGGCACCCGTAGCCTTAGGCTAAGGCACCTCTAGGCTTAGGCTAAAGCTAGGGCTCCCCTAGCCTAAGGCTAGGGCACCGCTAGGCTTAGGCTAGGGCACCCCTAGGCTAAGGCTAACGCTAGGGCTCCTCTAGCCTACGGCTACGGCACCCCTAGGCTTAGGCGAGGGCACCCTTAGGCTAAGGCTAGGGCTCCCCTAGCTTAAGGCTAGGGCACCCCTAGGCTTAGGCTAGGGCACCCCTAGGCTTAGGCTAGGGCACCCCTAGTCTTAGGCTAGGGCACCCCTAGCCTTAGGCTAAGGCTAGGGCTCCCATAGCCTAAGGCTAGGGCACCCCTAGGCTTAGGGTAGGGCACCCCTAAGCTTAGGCTAGGGCACCGCTAGGCTTAGGCTAAGGCTAGGGCTCCACTAGCCTAAGGCTAGGGCACCCCTAGCCTTAGGTTAGGGTACACCTAGGCTTAGGCTAGGTAACCCTAGGCTTAAGCTAGGGCACCCCTAGCCTTAGGCTAAGGCTAGGGCTCACCTCGCCTAATGCTACGGCACTCCTAGGCTTAGGCTAGGGCACCCCTAGGCTTAGGCTAGGGCACCCCGTGCTTAGGCTAAGGCATTGGCTGCCCTAGTCCAAGTCTATGGCACCCCTTGGCTTAGGCTAGGGCACACCTAGGCTTAGGCTAGGGCACTCTTCGGCTTAGGCAAAGGCTAGGGCTCCCCTAGCCTAAGGATAGGGCACCCCTAGGCTTAGGCTAGGGCACCCCTACGCTTAGGCTAGGGCACCCCAAGGCTTAGGCTAGGGCACCCCTAGGCTTAGGCTAGGGCACACCTAGGCTTAGGCTAAGGCTACGGCTCCCCTAGCCTCAGGCTAGGGCACCCCTAGACTCAGGCTATGGCACCCCTAGGCTTAGGCTAGGGCAATCATAGGCTAGACTAAGGCTAGGGCTCCCCTAGCCTCAGGCTAGGGCACCCGTAGACTTAGGCTAGGGCACCCCTAGGCTAAGGCTAGGGTACACTTGGCTTAGGCTAGGGCACACCTAGGCTTAGGCTAAGTTTAGGGCTCCCCTAGCCTAGGGCTAGAGCACCTCTAGGCTTAGACTAGGGCACCCCTAGGCTTAGATTAGGGTACCCCTAGGCTTAGGCTAAAGCTAGGGCTCCCATAGCCTAAGGCTAGGGCACCCCTAGGCTTTGGCAAGGGCAGCCCAAGTCTTAGGCTAGTGCACCCCTAGGCTAAGGCTAAGGCTAGGGCTCCTCTAGCCTACGGCTACGGCACCCCTAGGCTTAGGCGAGGGCACCCCTAGGCTTAGGCTAGGGCACCCCTAGGGTTAGGCTAGGACACCCCTAGGCTTACGCTAGGGCACCCCTAGGCTTAAGCTAAGGCTAGGGCTCCCCTAGCTTAAGGCTAGGGCACCCCTAGGCTTAGGCTAGGGCACCCCTAGGCTTAGGCTAGGGCACTTCTAGTCTTAGGCTAGGGCACCCCTAGCCTTAGGCTAAGGCTAGGGCTCCCATAGCCTAAGGCTGGACACCCCTAGGCATAGGGTAGGGCACCCCTAAGCTTAGTCTAGGGCACCGTTAGGCTTAGGCTAAGGCTAGGGCTCCACTAGCGTAAGGCTAGGGCACCCCTAGGCTTAGGTTAGGGCACCACTAGGCTTAGGCTAGGGCACCCCTAGGCTTAGGCTTAGGCTAGGCTCCCCAAACCTAAGGCTAGGGCACGCCTCGGCTTAGGCTAGGTAACCCTAGGCTTAAGCTTGGGCACCCCTAGCCTTAGGCTAAGGCTAGGGCTCACCTCGCCTAATGCTACGGCACTCCTAGGCTTAGGCTAGGGCCCCCGTAGGCTTAGGCTAGGGCACCCGTAGGCTTAGGCTAGGATACCCCTAGGCTTAGGCTAGGACACCCCTAGGCTTAGACTAAGGCTAGGGCTCCCCTAGCCTAAGGCTAGGGCACCCCTAGGTTTAGGCTAGGGCACCCCAAGGCTTAAGCTAAAGCTAGGGCTCCCCTAGCCTAAGGCTAGGCCACCCCTAGGCTTAGGTTAGGGCACCCCAAGGCTTAGGCTAGGGCACACCTAGTCTTAGGCTAAGGCTAGGGCTCCCCTAGGCTTAGGCTACGGCATCTCTAGGCTCAGGCTAAGGCTAGGGCTCCACTAGCCGAAGGCTAGGGCACACCTAGGCTTAAGCTAGGGCACCCCATGGCTTAGGCTAGGGCACCCCAAGGCTTAAGCTAAAGCTAGGGCTCCCCTAGCCTAAGGCTAGGGCACCCCTAGGCTTAGGTTATGGTACCCCGAGGCTTAGGCTAGGCCACCCCTAGGCTTAGGTTAGGGCACCCCAAGGCTTAGGCTAGGGCACACCTAGTCTTAGGCTAAGGCTAGGGCTCCCCTAGCCGAAGGCTAGGGCACACCTAGGCTTTAGCTAGGGCACCCCATGGCTTAGGCTAAGGCTAGGGCTTCCCTAGGCTAAGGCTAGGGCACCCCTAGGCTTTGGTTAGGGCACCCTTAGACTTAGGCTAGGGCAATCCTAGGCTTAGGCTAAGGCTAGGATTCCCCTAGCCTCAGGCTAGGGCACCCCAGGCTCAGGTTAGGGCACACCTAGTCTCAGGCTAGGGCACCCCTAGGCTTAGGCTAAGGCTAGGGCTCCCCTATCCTAAGGCTAGGGCACCCCTAGGCTTAGGCTAGGGCACCGCTTGGCTTAGGCCAGGGCACCCCTAGGCTTAAACTAGGGCGCCCCTAGGCTTATGCTAAGGCCACGGCTCCCCAAGCCTAAGGCTTGGGCACCCCTAGACTCAGGCTATGGAACACCTAGGCTTAGGCTAGGGCAATCCTAGGCTAGACTCAGGCTAGGACTCCCTTAGCCTCAGGCAAGGGCACCCGTAAGCTCAGGCTAGGGCACCCCTAGGCTCAGGCTAGTGCACCCCCAGGCTTAGGCTAAGGCTAGGGCTCCCCTAGCCTCAGGCTAGGGCACCCCTAGCCTTAGGCTAGTGCACCCCTAGGCTCAGGCTCGGGCACCCTTAGGCTTAGGCTAGGGTACCACTAGGCTTAGGCTAAGGCTAGGGCTCCCCTACCCTAAGGCTAGGGCACCCCTAGGCTTAGGCTAGGGCACCCCTAGGCTTTGGCTAAGGCTAGGGCTCCCCTAATCTAAGGATAGGGCACCCCTAGGCTTAGGCTAGGTTACCTCGAGGCTTAGGCGAGGGCACCCCTAGGCTTAGGCTAGGGCACCCCCAGGCTTAGGCTAAAGGTAGGGCTCCCCTACCCTAAGGCTAGGGCACCCCTAGGCTTTTGTTAGGGCACCCGTAGACTTAGGCTAGGGCAATCCTAGGCTTACGCTAAGTCTAAGGCTCTCGTAGCCTAAGGCTAGGGCACCCCTAGACTTAGGCTAGTGCTCCCCTAGGCTTAGGCTAAGGCACCCCTAGGCTTAGGCTAGGGCACCCCTAGGCTTAGGCTAAAGGTAGGGCTCCCCTACCCTAAGGCTAGGGCACCCCTAGGCTTTTGTTAGGGCACCCGTAGACTTAGGCTAGGGCAATCCTAGGCTTACGCTAAGTCTAAGGCTCTCGTAGCCTAAGGCTAGGGCACCCCTAGACTCAGGCTATGGCACCCCTAGGCTTAGGCTAGGGCAATCCTAGGCTAGACTCAGGCTAGGACTCCCCTAGCCTCAGGCTAGGGCACCGATAGGCTTAGGCTAGGGCACCCCTTGACTCAGGCTAGGGCACCCCTAGGCTTAGGCTAGGGCACCCCTATGCTAAGGCTAAGGCTAGGGCTTCTCTAGCCTAAGGCTAGGGAACCCTTAGGCTTAGGCTAGGGCACCCCTAGGGTTAGGCTAGGGCACCCCTAGGTTTAGGCTAGGGCACTCGTAGGCTTACGCTAGGGCACCCCTAGGCTTAGGCTAAGGCTAGGGTTCCGCTAGCCTAAGGCTAGGGCACCCCTAGGCTTAGGCTAGGGCACCCCTAGTCTTAGGCTAGGGCACCCCTAGTCTTAGGCTAGGGCACCCCTAGGCTTAGGCTAAGGCTAGGGCTCCCCTAGCTTAAGGCTGGGGCACCCCTAGGCTTAGGTTAGAGCACCCCTAGGCTTAGGCTAGGGCACCTCTAGGCTTAGGCTATGGCGAGGGCTCCCCAAACCTAAGGCTAGGGCACGCCTGGGCTTAGGCTAGGTAACCCTAGGCTTAGGCTAGGGCACCCCTAGCCTTAGGCTAAGGCTAGGGCTCTCCTCCCCTAATGCTAGGGCACCCCAAGGCTTACGCTTGGCCACCCCTAGGCTTAGGCTAGGGCACCCCTAGCTTAGGTTAAGGCTTTGGCTCCCCTAGCCTAAGGCTAGGGCACCCCTAGGCTTAGGCTAGGGCACACCTAGGCTTAGGCTAGGGAACCCCTAGGCTTAGGCTAAGGCTAGGGCTCCCCTAGCCTAAGGCTAGGGACCCCTAAGCTTAGGCTAGCGCACCCCAAGTATAGGCTAGGGCACCCCAAGGCTTAGGCTAGGGCAACCCTAAGCTTAGGCTAGGGCACCGCTAGGCTTAGGCTAAGGCTAGGGCTCCACTAGCCTAAGGCTAGGGCACCCGTAGGCTTAGGTTAGGGCACCCCTAGGATTAGGCTAGGGCACCCCTAGGCTTAGGCTAAGGCTAGCGCTCCCCAAACCTAAGGCTAGGGTACGCCTAGGCTTAGGTTAGGTAACCCTAGGCTTAAGCTAGGGCACCCCTAGCCTTAGGCTAAGGCTAGGGCTCACCTCGCCTAATGCTAGGGCACCCCTAGGCTTAGGCTAGGGCACCCATAGGCTTAGGCTAGTGCACCCTTAGGCTTATTCTAGGGCACCCCTAGGCTTAGGCTAGGACACACCTAGGCTTAGGCTAGGGCACACCTAGGCTTAGGCTTGGGCACCCCTAGGCTTAGGCTAAGGCTAGGGCTCCCCAAGCCTCAGGCTAGGGCACCCCTAGGCTTAGGCTAGGGCACCCCTAGGCTCAGGCTAGGGCACCCCTAGGTTTAGGCTAAGGCTAAGGCTCCCGTAGCTTAAGGCTAGGGCACCCTTAGACTCAGGCTTTGGCACCGCTAGGCATAGGCTAGGGCAATCCTAGGCTAGACTCAGGCTAGGATTCCCCTACCCTCAGGCTAGGGCACCCCTAGGCTTAGGCTAGGGCACCCCTAGGCTCAGGCTAGGGCACCCCTAGGCTTAGCCTAAGGCTAAGGCTCCCGTTGCCTAAGGCTAGAGCACCCCAAGGCTTAGGCTAGGGCACCCCTATGTTAAGGCTAGGGCACCCCTAGACTTAGTCTAAGGCTAGGGCTCACCTAGCCTCAGGCTAGGTCACCCCTAGTCTTAGGCTTGGTTACCCCTTGGCTTAGGCTAGGGCACCCCTAGACTTAGTCTAAGGCTAGGGCTCACCTAGCCTCAGGCTAGGGCACCCCTAGGCTCAGGCTAGGGCACCACTAGGCTTCGTCTAGGGCACCCCTAGCCTTAGGCTAAGGCTAGGGTTCCCATAGCCTCAGGCTAGGGCAACCCAGACTCAGGCTAAGGCACACCTAGTCTCAGGCAAGAGCATCCCTAGACTTAGGCTAAGGCTAGAGCACCCCAAGGCTTAGGCTAGGGCACCCCTAGACTTAGGCTAGGGCACCCCTAGGCTTAGGCTAAGTCTAGGGCTCACCTAGCCTCAGGCTAGGGCACCCCTAGGCTTAGGCTTGGGCACCCTTTGGCTTAGGCTAGGGCACCCCTAGGCTTAGGCTAAGGCTAGGGCTCCCCTAGCCTAAATGTAGAGCACCCCTAGACTTAGGCTAGGGCATCCCTAGGCTTAGGCTAAGGCTAGGGCTCCCCTAGCCTAAGGCTTAGGCACCCCAAAGCTTAAGCTAGGGCACCCCTAGGCTTAGGCTAGGGCACCCCTAGGCTTAGGCTAAGGCTACGGCTCCCCTAGCCTCAGGCTAGGGCACCCCTAGACTCATGCTGAGTCACCCCTAGGCTTAGGCTAGGGCAATCCTAGGCTAGAGTAAGGCAAGGGATTCCCTAGCCTCAGGCTAGGGCACCCGTAGGTTCAGGCTAGGGCACCCCTAGGCTTAGGCTAGGGCACCCCTAGGCTTAGGCTAAAACTAGGGCTCCCCTAGCCTCAGGCTAGGGCACCCGTAGGCTTAGGCTAAGGCACCCCTAGCCTAAGGCTAGACCACCCCTAGGCTTAGGCTAGGGCACCCCTAGGCTTAGGCTAGGGCACAACTAGGCTTAGGCTAAACTAGGGCTCCCCTATCCTAAGGTTAGGGCACCCGTAGGCTTAGGCTAGGGTATCCCTAGGCTTAGGCTAGGGCACCCCCAGGCTTAGGCTAGGATACCCCTAGGCTTAGGCTAGGGCACCCCTAGGCTAAGGCTAAGGCTAGGGCTTCTCTAGCCTAAGGCTAGGGCAACCCTAGGCTTAGGCTAGGGCACCCCTAGGCTTAGGCTAGGGCACCCCTAGGCTTAGGCTAGGGCACCCCTAGGCTAAGGCTAAGGCTAAGGCTTCTCTAGCCTAAGGCTAGGGCACCCCTAGGCTTAGGTTAGGGCACCCCTAGGGTTAGGCTAGGGCACCCCTAGGGTTAGGATAGGGCACTCCTAGGCTTAGGCTAAGGCTAGGGTTCCCCTAGCCTAAAGCTAGGGCACCCCTAGGCTTAGGCTAGGGCACCCCTAGTCTTAGGCTAGGGCACCCCTAGGCTTAGGCTATGGCGAGGGCTCCCCAAACCTAAGGCTAGGGCACGCCTAGGCTTAGGCTAGGGCACCCTAGGCTTAGGCTCGGGCACCCCTATGCTTACGCAAGGGCACCCCTAGGCTTAGGCTAGGGCACCCCGTGTTTAGGCTAAGGCATTGGCTCCCCTAGCCTAAGGCTAGGGCACCCCTAGGCTTAGGCTAGGGCACACCTAGGCTTAGGCTAGGGCACCCCTAGGCTTAGGCTATGGGTAGGGCTCCCCTAGCCTAAGGCTTGGGCACCCCTAGGCTTAGGCTAGGGCACACCTAGGCTTAGGCTAGGGCACCCCTAGGCTTAGGTTAAGGCACCCCTAGGCTTACGCTAGAGTACACCTCAGCTTAGGCTCGGGCACCCCTAAGCTTAGGCTAGGCCACCACTAGGCTTAGGCTTGGACACCCCTAGGCTTAGGCTAGGGAACCCCTAGGCTTAAGGTAAGGCTAGGGCTCCACTAGCCTAAGGCTAGGGCACCCCTAGGCTTAGGCTAGGGCACCCCTAGGCTTAGGCTAAGGCTAGGGCTCCCCTAGCCTAAGAGTAGGGCACTCCTAGGCTTAGGTCAGGCCAACCCTAGGCTTAGGCCAGGGCACCCCTAGGCTTAGGCTAGGGCACCCCTAGGCTTAGGCTAAGGCTAGGGCTCCCATAGCCTAAGGCTAGGGCACCCGTACGCTTAGGCTAGGGCACCCCTAGACTTAGGCTTGGGCAACCCTAGGCTTAGGCTAGGGCACCCCTAGGCTTAGCTTAATACTAGTGTTCCCCTAGCCTAATGCTAGGGCACCACTAAGCTTAAGCTAGGGCACCCCTAAGCTTAGGCTAGGGCATCTCTAGCTTAGGCTAAGGCTAGGGCTCCCCTAGCCTAAGAACAGGGCACCCCGAGGCTTAGGCTAGGGTACACCTAGGCTTAGGCTAAGGCTAGGGCTCCCCTAGCCTAAGGCTTGGGCACCCCTAGGCTTGGGCTAGGGCACCCCTAGGCTTAGGTTAGAGCACCCCTAGGCTTAGGCTTAGGCTAGGGCTCCCGTAGCCTAAGGCTAGCGCACCCTTAGGCTTAGGCTATGGCACCCCTAGGCTTAGGCTAGGGCACCCATAGGCTTAGGCTAAGGCTAGGGCTCCCCTAGCCTAAGGCTAGGGCACCCCTAGACTTAGGCTATGGCACCCCTAGGCTTAGGCTAGAGCACCCCTAGGCTTAGGCTACGGCACCCCAAGGCTTAAGCTAAGGCTAAGGCTCCTATAGCCTAAGGCTAGGGCACCCGTAGGCTTAGGCTAGGGCACCCCTTGGCTTAGGCAAGGGCACCCCTAGGCTTAAGCTAAGGCTAGGGCTCCCCTAACCTAAGGCTAGGGCACCCCTAACCTAAGGCTAGGGCACCCCTAGGCTTAGGCTAGGGCACCCCTAGGCTTAGGCTAGGGCACCCCTAGGCTTAGGCTAAGGCTACGGCTTCCCTAGCCTAAGGCTAGGGAACCCCTACTCTTAGGCTTGGGCACTCCTAGTCTTAGGCTAGGGCACCCCTAGGCTTAGGCTAAGGCTAGGGCTCCCCTAGGCTTAGGCTAAGGCTAGGGCTCCCCTAGCCTAAGGCTAGGGCACCCCTAGGCTTAGGCTAGGGCTCTCCTAGCCTAATGCTTGGGAACCCCTAACTTAAGCTAAGGTACCCTAGGTTTAGGCTAGGGAACCCCTAGGCTTAGGCTAAGGCTAGGGCTCCCTAGCCAAGGCTAGGGCACCCGTAGGCTTAGCTAGGAAACCCAGGTCTTAGGCTAAGGCTAGGGCTCTCATAGCCTAAGGCTGGGGCACCCCTAGGCTTAGGCTAGGGCAACCCTAGGCTTAGACTAGGACACCCCTAGGCTTAGGCTAGGACACCCCTAGGCTTAGGCTAAGGCTAGGGTTCCCATAGCCTAAGGCTAGGGCACCCCTAGGCTTAGGCTAAGGCACCCCAAGGCTTAGGCTAAGGCTAGGGCTCCCCTAGCCTAAGGCTAGGGCACCCCTATGCTTACGCTAGGGTACCCCTTGGCTTAGGCTAGGGCACCCCTAATTTAGCCTAGGGCACCACTAGGCTTAGGCTAAGGCAACGGCTCCCCTAGCCTAAAGTTAGGGCACCACTAGGCTTAGGCTAGGGCACCACTAGGCTTACTAGGGCACCCCTAGGCTTAGGCTAGGGCTAGGGCTCCCATAGCCTAAGGCTAGGGAACCCCTAGGCATAGGCTAGGGCACCCTTAGGCTTACGATAGGGCACCCCTAGGCTTAGGCTAGGGCACCCCTAGGCTTAGGCTAAGGCTAGGGCTCCCCTAGCCTAAGCCTAGGGCACCCCTAGGCTTAGGCTAGGGCACCCCTAGGCTTAGGGTAGGGCACCCCTAGGCTTAAGCTAAGGCTAGGGCACCCATAGGCTAAGGCTAAGGCACCCCTAGGCTTAGGCTACGGCACCCCTAGGCTTAGGCTCGTGCACCCCTAGGCTTAGGCTAGGGCGCCCCTAAGCTTAGGCTAGGGCACCCCTAGGCTTAGGCTAAGGCTAGGGCTCCCTAGCCTAAGGCTAGGGCACCACTAGGCCTAGGCTAGGGCACCCCTAGGCTTACTAGGGCACCCCTACGCTTAGGTTAGGGCACCCCTAATGTTAGTCTAGGGCACCCCTAGGCTTAGGATAGGGCACCCCTAGGCTTAGGCTAAGGGTAGGGCTCCCCTAGCCTAAGACTAGGGCACCCCAAGCATAGGCTAGGGTACCCTTAGGCTTACGATAGGGCACCCCTAGGCTTAGGCTAGGGCACTCCTAGGCTTAGGGTAGGGCACCACTAGGCTTAGGCTAGGGCACCCCTAGGCTTAGGCTAGGGCACCCCTAGTCTTAAGCTAAGGCTAGGGCTCCCCTAGCCTAAGGCTAAGGCACGCCTAAGCTTTGGCTAGGGCATCCCTAGGCTTAGGCTAAGGCTAGAGCTCCCCTAGCCTAATGCTTGGGAACCCCTAACTTAAGCTAGGGTACCCTAGGTTTAGGCTAGGGAACCCCTAGGCTTAGGCTAAGGCTAGGGCTCCCTAGCCAAGGCTAGGGCACCCGTAGGCTTAGCTAGGGCACCCCTAGTCTTAGGATAAGGCTAGGGCGCTCCTAGCCAAAGGCTGGGGCACCCCTAGGCTTAGGCTAGAGCAACCCTAGGCTTAGACTAGGACACCCCTAAGCTTAGGCTAGGACACCCCTAGGCTTAGGCTAAGGCTAGGGTTCCCATAGCCTAAGGCTAGGGCACCCCTAGGCTTAGGCTAAGGCACCCCAAGGCTTAGGCTAAGGTTGGGCTCCCCTAGCCTAAGGCTAGGGCACCCCTATGCTTACGCTAGGGTACCCCTTGTCTTAGGCTAGGGCACCCCTAAGATAGGCTAGGGCACCACTAGGCTTAGGCTAAGGCAACGGCTCCCCTAGCCTAAGGTTTGGGCACCACTAGGCTTAGGCTAGGGCACCCCTAGGCTTACTAGGGCACCCCTAGGCTTAGGCTAGGGCTAGGGCTCCCCTAGCTTAAGGCTAGGGAACCCCTAGGCATAGGCTAGGGCACCCTTAGTCTTATGATAGGGCACCCCTAGGCTTAGGCTAGGGCACCCCTAGGCTTAGGCTAAGGCTAAGGCTCCCCTAGCCTAAGGCTTGGGCACCCCTAGGCTTAGGCTAGGGCACCCCTAGGTTTAGGCTAGGCCACCCATAGTATTAGGCTTAGGCTAGGGCTCCCCTAGCCTAAGGCTAGGGCACCCTTAGGCTTAGGCTATGGCACCCCTAGGCTTAGGCTAGCGCACCCCTAAGCTTAGGCTAAGGCTAGGGCTCTCCTAGCCTAAGGCTAGGGGACCCCTAGGTTTAGGCTCGGGCACACCTAGGCTTAGGCTAGGGCACCCCTAAGCTTAGATTAAGGCACCCCTAGGTTTACGCTAGAGTACCCCTCTGCTTAGGCTCGGGCACCCCTAAGCTTAGGCAAGGGCACCACTAGGCTTAGGCTTGGGCACCCCTAGGCTTAGGCTAGGGCATCCCTAGGCTTAGGGTAAGGCTAGGGCTCCACTAGCCTAAGGTTAGGGCACCCCTAGGCTTAGGCTAGGGCACCCCTAGGCTTAGGCTAAGGCTAGGGCTCCCCTAGCCTAAGAGTAGGGAACCCCAAGCTTAGGTCAGGCCACCCCTAGGCTTAGGCCAGGGCACCCCTAGGCTTAGGCCAGGGCACCCCTAGGCTTAGGCTAGGGCACTCCTAGGCTTAGGTTAAGGCTAGGGCTCCCATAGCCTAAGGCTAGGGCACCCGTAGGCTTCGGCTAGGGCACCCATAGGCTTAGGCTTGGGCACCCCTAGGCTTAGGCTATGGCACCCCTAGGCTTAGCCTAAGACTAGGGCTCCCCTAGCCTAATGCTAGAGCACCCCTAAGCTTAAGCTAGGGCACCCCTAAGCTTAGGCTAGGGCATCTCTAGCTTAGGCTAAGGCTAGGGCTCCTCTAGCCTAAGGCTAGGGCACCCCTAGGCTTAGGCTAGGGCACCCCTACGCTTAGGCTAAGGCTAGGGCTCCCCTAGCCTAAGGCTAGGGCACCCCTACGCTTAGGCTAGGGCACCCCTAGGTTTAGGCTATGACACCCCTAGGCTTAGGCTAGGACACCCATAGGCTTAGGCTAAGGCTAGGGCTCCCCTAGCCTAAGGCTAGGGCACTCCTAGGCTTAGGCTAGGGCACCCCTAGTCTTAGGCGAGGGCACCCCTAGGCTTAGGCGAGGGCACCCTTAGGCTTAGGCTAGGGCACCCCTAGGCTTAAGCTACGGCTAGGGCTCCCCTAGCCTAAGGCTAGGGCACCCCTAGGCTTAGGCTAGGGCACCACTAGGCTTAGGCTAGGGCACCACTAGGCTTAGACTTAGGCTAGGGCTTCCCTAGCCTAAGGCTCGGGCACCCTTAGGCTTAGGCTATGGCACACCTAGGCTTAGGATATGGCACCCCTAGGCTTAGGCTAGGGCACCCCTAGGCTTACTAGGGCACCCCTAGGCTTAGGCTAGGGCTAGGGCTCCCCTAGCCTAAGGCTAGGGAACCCCTAGGCATAGGCTAGGGCACCCTTAGGCTTACGATAGGGCACCCCTAGGCTTAGGCTAGGGCACCCCTAGGCTTAGGCTAAGGCTAGGGCTCACCTAGCCTAAGGCTTGGGCACCCCTAGGCTTAGGCAAGGGCACTCCTAGGTTTAGGCTAGGCCACCCATAGTATTAGGCTTAGGCTAGGGCTCCCCTAGCCTAAGGCTAGGGCACCCTTAGGCTTAGGCTATGGCACCCCTAGGCTTAGGCTAGCGCACCGCTAGGCTTAGGCTAAGACTAGGGCTCCCCTAGCCTAAGGTTAGGGCACCCCTAGTTTTAGGCTAGGGCACACCTAGGCTTAGGCTAGGGCACCCCTACGCTTAGGCTAAGGCACCCGTAGGCTTACGCTAGAGTACCCCTCGGCTTAGGCTCGGGCACCCCTAAGCTTAGGCTAGGGCACCACTAGGCTTAGGCTTGGGCACCCCTAGCCTAAGGCTAGGGAACCCCTAGGCATAGGCTAGGGCATCCTTAGGCTTACGATAGGGCACCCCTAGGCTTAGGCTAGGGCACCCCTAGGTTAGGCTAAGGCTAGGGCTCCCCTAGCCTAAGGCTTGGGCACCCCTAGGCTTAGGCTAGGGCACTCCTAGGTTTAGGCTAGGCCACCCCTAGTATTAGGCTTAGGCTAGGGCTCCCCTAGCCTAAGGCTAGGGCTCCCCTAGCCTAAGGCTAGGGCACCCTTAGGCTTAGGCTATGGCACCCCTAGGCTTAGGCTAGCGCACCCCTAGGCTTAGGCTAAGGCTAGGGCTCCCCTAGCCTAAGGATAGGGCATCCCTAGGTTTAGGCTAGGGCACACCTAGGCTTAGGCTAGGGCACCCCTAGGCTTAGGCTAAGGCACCCCTAGGCTTACGCTAGAGTACCCCTCGGCTTACTCGGACACCCCTAAGCTTAGGCTAGGGCACCACTAGGCTTAGGCTTGGGCACCCATAGGCTTAGGCTAGGGCACCCCTAGGCTTAAGGTAATGCTAGGGCTCCACTAGCCTAAGGCTAGGGCACCAATAGGCTTAGGCTTGGGCACTCCTAGGCTTAGGCTAAAGCTAGGGCTCCCCTAGCCTAAGAGTAGGGCACCCCTAGGCTTAGGTCAGGCCACCCCTAGGCTTAGGCCAGGGCAGCCCTAGGCTTAGGCTAGGGCACCCCTAGGCTTAGGCTAAGGCTAGGGCTCCCCTAGCCTAATGCTAGGGCACCCCTAAGCTTAAGCTAGGGCACCCCTAAGCTTAGGCTAGGGCATCTCTAGCTTAGGCTAAGGCTAGGGCTCCCCTAGCCTAAGGCTAGGACAACCCTAGGCTTAGGCTAGGGCACCCCTAGGCTTAGGCTAAGGCTAGGGCTCCCCTACCCTATGCTAGGGCACCCCTAGGCTTAGGCTAGGGCACCCCTAGGTTTAGGCTATGACACCCCTAGGCTTAGGCTAGGACACCCATAGGCTTAGGCTAAGGCTAGGGCTCCCCTCGCCTAAGGCTAGGGCACTCCTATGCTTAGGCTAGGGCACCCCTAGGCTTAGGCGAGGGCACCCCTAGGCTTAGGCGAGGGCACCCTTAGGCTTAGGCTAGGGCACCCCTAGGCTTAGGCTACGGCTAGGGCTCCCCTAGCCTAAGGCTAGGGCACCCCTAGGCTTAGGCTAGGTCACCACTAGGCTTAGGCTAGGGCACCACTAGGCTTAGACTTTGGCTAGGGCTCCCCTAGCCTAAGTCTAGGGCACCCTTAGGCTTAGGCTATGGCACACTTAGGCTTAGGATATGGCACCCCTAGGCTTAGGCTAGGGCACCCCTAGGCTTAGGCTAGGGCACCCCTAGGCTTAAGCTAAGGCTAGGGCTCCCATAGGCTAAGGCTAAGGCACCCCTAGGCTTAGGCTACGGCACCCCTAGGCTTAGGCTCGTGCACCCCTAGGCTTAGGCTAGGGCGCCACTAAGCTTAGGCTAGGGCACACCTAGGCTTAGGCTACGGCTAGGGCTCCCTAGCCTAAGGCTAGGGCACCACTAGGCCTAGGCTAGGTCACCCCTAGGCTTACTAGGGCACACCTACGCTTAGGTTAGGGCACCCCTAATGTTAGTCTAGGGCACCCCTAGGCTTAGGATAGGGCACCCCTAGGCTTAGGCTAAGAGTAGGGCTCCCCCAGCCTAAGACTAGGGCACCCCTAGGCATAGGCTAGGGCACCCTTAGGCTTACGATAGGGCACCCCTAGCCTTAGGCTAGGGCACCCCTAGGCTTAGGGTAGGGCACCACTAGGATTAGGCTAGGGCACCCCAAGGCTTAGGCTAGGGCACCCCTCGTCTTAAGCTAAGGCTAGGGCTCCCCTAGCCTAAGGCTAAGGCACACCTAAGCTTTGGCTAGGGCATCCCTAGGCTTAGGCTAAGGCTAGAGCTCCCCTAGCCTAATGCTTGGGAACCCCTAACTTAAGCTAGGGTACCCTAGGTTTAGGCTAGGGAACCCCTAGGCTTGGGCTAAGGCTAGGGCTCCCTAGCCAAGGCTAGGGCACCCGTAGGCTTAGGCTAGGACACCCCTAGGCTTAGGCTAAGGCTAGGGTTCCCATAGCCTAAGGCTAGGGCACCCCTAGGCTAAGGCTAAGGCACCCCAAGGCTTAGGCTAAGGTTGGGCTCCCCTAGCCTAAGGCTAGGGCACCCCTATGCTTACGCTAGGGTACCCCTTGGCTTAGGCTAGGGCACCCCTAAGTTAGGCTAGGGCACCACTAGGCTTAAGCTAAGGCAACGGCTCCCCTACCCTAAAGTTAGGGCACCACTAGGCTTAGGCTAGGGCACCCCTAGGCTTACTAGGGCACCCCTAGCCTTAGGCTAGGGCTAGGGCTCCCCTAGCCTAAGGCTAGGGAACCCCTAGGCATAGGCTAGGGCACCCTTAGGCTTACGATAGGGCACCCCTAGGCTTAGGCTAGGGCACTCCTAGGTTTAGGCTAGGCCACCCCTAGTATTAGGCTTAGGCTAGGGCTCCCCTAGCCTAAGGCTAGGGCACCCTTAGGCTTAGGCTATGGCACCCCTAGGCTTAGGCTAGCGCACCCCTAGGCTTAGGCTAAGGCTAGGGCTCCCCTAGCCTAAGGCTAGGGCACCCCTAGATTTAGGCTAGGGCACACCTAGGCTTAGGCTAGGGCACCCCTAAGCTTAGATTAAGGCACCCCTAGGTTTACGCTAGAGTACCCCTCGGCTTAGGCTCGGGCACCCTTAAGCTTAGGCTAGGGCACCTCTAGGCTTAGGCTTGGGCACCCGTAGGCTTAGGCTAGGGCACCCATAGGCTTAGGGTAAGGCTAGGGCTCCACTAGCCTAAGGCTAGGGCACCCCTAGGCTTAGGCTAGGGCACCCCTAGGCTTAGGTTAAGGCTAGGGCTCCCCTAGCCTAAGAGTAGGGCTCCCCTAGGCTTAGGTCAGGCCACCCCTAGGCTTAGGCCAGGGCACCCCTAGGCTTAGGCTAGGGCACCCCTAGGCTTAGGCTAAGGCTAGGGCTCCCATAGCCTAAGGCTAGGGCACCCATAGGATTAGGCTAGGGCACCCCTAGGCTTAGGCTTGGGCACCCCTAGGCTTAGGCTAGGGCACCCCTAGGTTTAGGCTAAGGCTAGGGCTCCTTAGCCAAGGCTAGGGCACCCCTAAGCTTAAGCTAGGGCACCCCTAAGCTTAGGCTAGGGCATCTCTAGCTTAGGCTAAGGCTAGGGCTCCCCTAGCCTAAGGCTAGGGCACCCCTAGGCTTAGGCTAGGCACCCCTAGGCTTAGGCTAAGGCTAGAGCTCCCCTAGCCTAAGGCTAGGGCACCCCTAGGCTTAGGCTAGGGCACCCCTAGGTTTAGGCTATGACACCCCTAGGCTTAGGCTAGGACACCCATAGGCTTAGGCTAAGGCTAGGGCTCCCCTAGCCTAAGGCTAGGGCACTCCTAGGCTTAGGCTAGGGCACCCCTAGTCTTAGGCGAGGGCACCCCTAGGCTTAGGCGAAGGCACCCTTAGGCTTAGGCTAGGGCACCCCTAGGCTTAGGCTACGGCTACGGCTCCCCTAGCCTAAGGCTAGGGCACCCCTAGGCTTAGGCAAGGGCTCCACTAGGCTTAGACTAGGGCACCACTAGTCTTAGACTTAGGCTAGGGCTTCCCTAGCCTAAGGCTAGGGCAGCCTTAGGCTTAGGCTATGGCACACCTAGGCTTAGGATATGGCACCCCTAGGCTTAGGCTAGGGCACCACTAGGCTTAGACTTAGGCTAGGGCTCCACTAGCCTAAGGCTAGGGCACCCCTAGGCTTAGGCTAGGGCACCCCTAGGCTTAGGATATGGCACCCCTAGGCTTAAGCTAAGGCTAGGTCTCCCATAGGCTAAGGCTAAGGCACCCCTAGGCTTAGGCTATGGCACCCCTAAGCTTAGGCTCGGGCACCCCTAGGCTTAGGCTAGGGCGCCCCTAAGCTTAGGCAAGGGCACCCCTAGGCTTAGGCTAGGGCACCCCTAGGCTTAGGCTAAGGCTAGGGCTCCCCTAGCCTAAGGCTAAGGAACGCCTAAGCTTAGGCTAGGGAACCCCTAGGCTTAGGCTAAGGCTAGGGCTCCTTAGCCAAGGCTAGGGCACCCGTAGGCTTAGCTAGGGCACCCCTAGGCTTAGGCTAAGGCTAGGGCTCTCCTAGCCTAAGACTGGGGCACCCCTAGGCTTAGGCTAGAGCAACCCTAGGCTTAGACTAGGACACCCCTAGCTTAGGCTAGGACACCCCTAGGCTTAGGCTAAGGCTAGGGTTCCCATAGCCTAAGGCTAGGGCACCCCTAGGCTTAGGCTAAGGCACCACAAGGCTTAGGCTAAGGTTGGGCTCCCCTAGCCTAAGGCTAGGGCACCCCTATGCTTACGCTAGGGTACCCCTTGGCTTAGGCTAGGGCACCCCTAAGTTAGGCTAGGGCACCACTAGGCTTAGGCTAAGGCAACGGCTCCCCTAGCCTAAGGTTAGGGCACCACTAGGCTTAGGCTAGGGCACCCCTAGGCTTACTAGGGCACCCCTAGGCTTAGGCTAGGGCTAGGGCTCCCCTAGCCTAAGGCTAGGGAACCCCTAGGCATAGGCTAGGGCACCCTTAGGCTTATGATAGGGCACCCCTAGGCTTAGGCTAGGGCACCCCTAGGCTTAGGCTAAGGCTAGGGCTCCCCTAGCCTAAGGCTTGGGTACCCCTAGGCTTAGGCTAGGGCACTCCAAAGTTTAGGCTAGGCCACCCCTAGTATTAGGCTTAGGCTAGGGCTCCCTTAGCCTAAGGCTAGGGCACCCTTAGGTTTAGGCTATGGCACCCCTAGGCTTAGGCTAGCGCACCCCTAGGCTTAGGCTAAGGCTAGGGCTCCCCTAGCCTAAGGCTAGGGCACCCCTAGGTTTAGGCTAGGGCACACCTAGGCTTAGGCTAGTGCACCCCTAGGCCTAGGTTAAGGCACCCCTAGGCTTACGCTAGAGTACCCCTCGGCATAGGCTCGGGCACCCTTAAGCTTAGGCTAGGGCACCACTAGGCTTAGGCTTGGGCACCCCTAGGTTTAGGCTAGGGCACCCCTAGGCTTAGGGTAAGGATAGGGCTCCACTAGCCTAAGGCTTGGGCACCCCTAGTCTTAGGCTAGGGCACCCCTAGGCTTAGGCTAAGGCTAGGGCTCCCCTAGCCTAAGAGTAGGGCACCCCTAGGCTTAGGTCAGGCCACCCCTAGGCTTAGGCCAGGGCACCCCTAGGCTTAGGCTAGGGCACCCCTAGGCTTAGGCTAAGGCTAGGGCTCCCATAGCCTAAGGCTAGGGCACCCGTAGGCTTAGGCTAGGGCACCCCTAGGCTTAGGCTTGGACACCCCTAGGCTTAGGCTAGGGCACCCCTAGGCTTAGCCTAAGACTAGGGCTCTCCTAGCCTAATGCAAGGGCACCCCTAAGCTTAAGCTAGGGCACCCCTAAGCTTAGGCTAGGGCATCTCTAGCTTAGGCTAAGACTAGGGCTCCCCTAGCCTAAGGCTAGGGCAACCCTAGGCTTAGGCTAGGGCACCCCTAGGCTTAGGCTAAGGCTAGGGCTCCCCTAGCCTAAGGCTAGGGCACCCCTAGGCTTAGGCTAGGGCACCCCTAGGTTTAGGCTATGACACCCCTAGGCTTAGGCTAGGACAACCATAGGCTTAGGCTAAGGCTAGGGCTCCCCTAGACTAAGGCTAGGGCACCCCTAGGCTTAGGCTAGGGTACCCCTAGGTTTAGGCTATGACACCCCTAGGCTTAGGCTAGGACACCCATAGGCTTAGGCTAAGGCTAGGGCTCCCCTAGCCTAAGGCTAGGGCACTCCTAGGCTTAGGCTAGGGCACCACTAGTCTTAGGCGAGGGCACCCCTAGGTTTAGGCGAGGGCACCCTTAGGCTTAGGCTAGGGCACCCCTAGGCTTAGGCTACGGCTAGGGCTCCCCTAGCCTAAGGCTAGGGCACCCCTAAGCTTACGCTAGGGCACCACTAGGCTTAGTCTAAGGCACCCCCAGGCTTAGGCTAAGGTTGGGCTCCCCTAGCCTAAGGCTAGGGCACCCCTAGGCTTAGGCTAGGGCGCCCCTAAGTTTAGGCAAGGGCACCCCTAGGCTTAGGGTAGGGCACCAGTAGGCTTAGGCTAGGGCACCCCTAGGCTTAGGCTAGGGCACCCCTAGGCTTAAGCTAAGGCTAGGGCTCCCCTAGCCTAAGGCTAAGGCACGCCTAAGCTTAGGCTAGGGCATCCCTAGGCTTAGGCTAAGGCTAGGGCTCCCCTAGCCTAATGCTTGGGAACCCCTAACTTAAGCTAGGGTAACCTAGGTTTAGGCTAGGGCACCCCTAGGCTTAGGCTAAGGCTAGGGCTCTCCTAGCCTAAGGCTGGGGCACCCCTAGGCTTAGGCTAGAGCAACCCTAGGCTTAGACTAGGACACCCCTAGGCTTAGGCTAGGACACCCCTAGGCTTAGGCTAAGGCACCCCAAGGCTTAGGCTAAGGTTGGGCTCCCCTAGCCTAAGGCTAGGGCACCCCTATGCTTACCTCTTGGGTACCCCTTGGCTTAGGCTAGGGCACCCCTAAGTTAGGCTAGGGCACCACTAGGCTTAGGCTAAGGGAACGGCTCCCCTAGCCTAATGCTTGGGAACCCCTAACTTAAGCTAGGGTAACCTAGGTTTAGGCTAGGGCACCCCTAGGCTTAGGCTAAGGCTAGGGCTCTCCTAGCCTAAGGCTGGGGCACCCCTAGGCTTAGGCTAGAGCAACCCTAGGCTTAGGCTAGGACACCCATAGGCTTAGGCTAAGGCTAGGGCTCCCCTAGCCTAAGGCTAGGGCACTCCTAGGCTTAGGCTAGGGCACCACTAGTCTTAGGCGAGGGCACCCCTAGGCTTAGGCGAGGGCACCCTTAGGCTTAGGCTAGGGCACCCCTAGGCTTAGGCTACGTCTAGGGCTCCCCTAGCCTAAGGCTTGGGCACCCCTAGGCTTAGGCTAGGGCACTCCTAGGTTTAGGCTAGGCCACCCCTAGTATTAGGCTTAGGCTAGGGCTCCCCTAGCCTAAGGCTAGGGCACCCTTAGGCTTAGGCTATGGCACCCCTAGGCTTAGGCTAGCGCACCCCTAGGCACACCTAGGCTTAGGCTAGTGCACCCCTAGGCTTAGGTTAAGGCACCCCTTGGCTTACGCTAGAGTACCCCTAGGCTTAGGCTCGGGCACCCCTAAGCTTAGGCTAGGGCACCAATAGGCTTAGGCTTGGGCACCCCTAGCCTTAGGCTAGGGCACCCCTAGGCTTAGGGTAAGGCTAGGGCTCCACTAGCCTAAGGCTAGGGTACCCCTAGGCTTAGGCTAGGGCACCCCTAGGCTTAGGCTAAGGCTAGGGCTCCCCTAGCCTAAGGCTAGGGAACCCCTAGACTTAGGCTATGGCACCCCTAGGCTTAGGCTAGAGCACCCCTAGGCTTAGGCTAGGGCACCCCTAGGCTTAAGCTAAGGCTGGGGCTCCTATAGCCTAAGGCTAGGGCACCCGTAGGCTTAGGCTAGGGCACCCCTAGGCTTAGGCTAGGGCACCCCTAGGCTTAGGCTAAGGCTAGGGCTCCCCTAGGCTTAGGCTAAGGCTAGGGCTCCCCAAGCCTAAGGCTAGGGCACACCTAGGCTTAGGCTAGGGCACCCCTAGGCTTAGGATAGGGCACCCCTAGGCTTAGGCTAGGGCACCCCTAGGCTTAGGCTAGGGCACCCCTAGGCTTAGGCTAGGGCACCCCTAGGCTTGGGCTAAGGCTACCGCTTGACTAGCCTAAGGCTAGGGCAACCATAGGCTTAGGCTAGGTCACCCCAAGTCTTAGGCTAGGGCATCCCTAGGATTAGGCTGGGGCAACGCTAGGCTTAGACTAATGCTACGGCTCGACTAGCCTAAGGCTAGGGCACGCCTAGGCATAGGCTAGGGCACCCCTAGGCTAAGGCTAGGGCACCCCTAGGCTTAGGCTAAGGCTAGGGCTCCCCTAGCCTAAGGCTAGCGCACCTCTAGGCGTAGGCTAGGGCACCACTAGGCTTAGGCTAGGGCACCCCTAGGCTTAGGCTTGGGCACCCCTAGGCTTAGGGTTAGGCTAGGGCTCCTAGCCTAAGGCAAAAGCACCCCTAGGCTTAGGCTAGGACACCTCTGGCTTAGGCTAGGGCACCCCTAGGCTTAACCTAGGGCACCCCTAGGCTTAGGCTAAGGCTAGGGAACCCCTATGCTTAGGCTAGGGCACCCCTAGGCATAGGCTAGGGCACTCCTAGGCCTAGGCTAAGGCTAGGGCTCCCCTAGCCTAAGGCTAGGGCACCCCTAGGCTTAGGCTAGGACACACCTAGGCTTAGGCTAAGGCTAGGGCTCCCCTAGCCTAAGGCTAGGGCACCCCTAGGCTTAGGCTACGGCACCCCTAGACTTAGGCTAGAGCACCCCTAGGCTTAAGCTAAGGCTAGGGCTCCCCTAGCCTAAGGCTAGGGCACCCCTAGGCTTAGGCTACGGCACCCCTAGACTTAGGCTAGGGCACCCCTAGGCTTAGGCTAGGGCACCCCTTGGCTTAGGCTTGGGCACCCCTAGGCTTAGGCTAGGACACCCCTAGGCTTAGGCTAGGGCACCCCTAGGCTTAGGCTAAGGGTAAGGCTTCCCTAGCCTAAGGTTAGGGAACCACTACGCTTAGGCTAGAGCACCGCTAGGCTTAGGCTTGGGCCCCCCTTGGCTTAGGCTAGGTCACCCCTAGGCTTAGGCTAGGGCACTCCTAGGCTTATTAGGTCACCCCTAGGCTTAGGCTAGGGCACCCCTAGTCTTAGGCTAGGGCACCCCTAGGCTTAGGCTAGGGCACCCCTAGGCTTAGGCTAAGGCTAGGGCTCCCCTAGCCTAAGAGTAGGGCACCCCTAGGCTTAGGTCAGGCCACCCCTAGGCTTAAGCCAGGGCACCCCTAGGCTTAGGCTAGGGCACCCCTAGGCTTAGGCTAAGGCTAGGGCTCCCATAGCCTAAGGCTAGGGCACCCGTAGGCTTAGGCTAGGGCACCCCTAGGCTTAGGCTTGGACACCCCTAGGCTTAGGCTAGGGCACCCCTAGGCTTAGCCTAAGACTAGGGCTCCCCTAGCCTAATGCAAGGGCACCCCTAAGCTTAAGCTAGGGCACCCCTAAGCTTAGGCTAGGGCATCTCTAGCTTAGGCTAAGGCTAGGGCTCCCCTAGCCTAAGGCTAGGGCACCCCTAGGCTTAGGCTAGGGCACCCCTAGGCTTAGGCTAAGGCTAGGGCTCCCCTAGCCTAAGGCTAGGGCACCCCTAGGCTTAGGCTAGGGCACCCCTAGGTTTAGGCTATGACACCCCTAGGCTTAGGCTAGGACACCCATAGGCTTAGGCTAAGGCTAGGGCTACCCTAGCCTAAGGCTAGGGCACCCCTAAGCTTAGGCTAGGGCACCCCTAGGTTTAGGCTATGACACCCCTAGGCTTAGGCTAGGACACCCATAGGCTTAGGCTAAGGCTAGGGCTCCCATAGCCTAAGGCTCGGGCACTCCTAGGCTTAGGCTAGGGCACCACTAGTCTTAAGCGAGGGCACCCCTAGGCTTAGGCGAGGGCACCCTTAGGCTTCGGCTAGGGCACCCCTAGGCTTAGGCTACGGCTAAGGCTCCCCTAGCCTAAGGCTAGGGCACCCCTAGGCTTAGGGTAGGGCACCACTAGGCTTAGTCTAAGGCACCCCAAGGCTTAGGCTAAGGTTGGGCTCCCCTAGCCTAAGGCTAGGGCACCCTTAGGCTTAGGCTATGGCACACCTAGGCTTAGGATATGGCACCCCTAGGCTTAGGCTAGGGCACCCCTAGGCTTAGGTTAAGGCTAGGGCTCCCCTAGCCTAAGGCTAGGGCACCCATAGGCTTAGGCTAGGGCGCCCCTAAGTTTAGGCAAGGGCACCCCTAGGCTTAGGCTAAGGCTAGGGCTCCCATAGCCTAAGGCTAGGGCACCACTAGGCCTAGGCTAGGGCACCCCTAGGCTTACTAGGGCACCCCTACGCTTAGGTTAGGGCACCCCTAATGTTAGTCTAGGGCACCCCTAGGCTTAGGATAGGGCACCCCTAGGCTTAGGCTAAGGGTAGGGCTCCCCTAGCCTAAGACTAGGGCACCACTAGGCATAGGCTAGGGCACCCTTAGGCTTACGATAGGGCACCCCTAGGCTTAGGCTAGGGCACCCCTAGGCTTAGGGTAGGGCACCAGTAGGCTTAGGCTAGGGCACCCCTAGGCTTAGGCTAGGGCACCCCTAGTCTTAAGCTAAGGCTAGGGCTCCCCTAGCCTAAGGCTAAGGCACGCCTAAGCTTAGGCTAGGGCATCCCTAGGCTTAGGCTAAGGCTAGGGCTCCCCTAGCCTAATGCTTGGGAACCCCTAACTTAAGCTAGGGTAACCTAGGTTTAGGCTAGGGCACCCCTAGGCTTAGGCTAAGGCTAGGGCTCTCCTAGCCTTAGGCTGGGGCACCCCTAGGCTTAGCCTAGAGCAACCCTAGGCTTAGACTAGGACAACCCTAGGCTTAGGCTAGGACACCCCTAGGCTTAGGCTAAGGCACCCCAAGGCTTAGGCTAAGGTTGGGCTCCCCTAGCCTAAGGCTAGGGCACCCCTATGCTTACGCTAGGGTACCCCTTGGCTTAGGCTAGGGCACCCCTAAGTTAGGCTAGGGCACCACTAGGCTTAGGCTAAGGCAACGGCTCCCCTAGCCTAAGGTTAGGGCACCACTAGGTTTAGTCTAGGGCACCCCTAGGCTTACTAGGGCACCCCTAGGCTTAGGCTAGGGCTAGGGCTCCCCTAGCCTAAGGCTAGGGAACCCCTAGGCATAGGCTAGGGCACCCTTAGGCTTACGATAGGGCACCCCTAGGCTTAGGCTAGGGCACCCCTAAGCTTAGGCTAAGGCTAGGGCTCCCCTAGCCTAAGGCTTGGGCACCCCTAGGCTTAGGCTAGGGCACTCCTAGGTTTAGGCTAGGCCACCCCTAGTATTAGGCTTAGGCTAGGGCTCCCCTAGCCTAAGGCTAGGGCACCCTTAGGCTTAGGCTATGGCACCCCTAGGCTTAGGCTAGTGAACCCCTAGGCTTAGGCTAAGGCTAGGGCTCCCCTAGCCTAAGGCTAGGGCACCCCTAGGTTTAGGCTAGGGCACACCTAGGCTTAGGCTAGTGCACCCCTAGGCTTAGGTTAAGGCACCCCTAGGCTTACGCTAGAGTACCCCTCGGCTTAGGCTCGGGCACCCCTAAGCTTAGGTTAGGGCACCAATAGGCTTAGGCTTGGGCACCCCTAGGCTTAGGCTAGGGCACCCCTAGGCTTAGGGTAAGGCAAGGGCTCCACTAGCCTAAGGCTAGGGCACCCCTAGGCTTAGGCTAGGGCACCCCTAGGCTTAGGCTAAGGCTAGGGCTCCCCTAGCCTAAGGCTAGGGCACCCCTAGACTTAGGCTATGGCACCCCTAGGCTTAGGCTAGAGCACCACTAGGCTTAGGCTAGGGTACCCCTAGGCTTAAGCTAAGGCTGGGGCTCCTATAGCCTAAGGCAAGGGCACCCGTAGGCTTAGGCTAGGGCACCCCTAGGCTTAGGCTAGGGCACCCCTAGGCTTAAGCTAAGGCTAGGGCTCCCCTAACCTAAGGCTAGGGCTCCCCTAACCTAAGGCGAGGGCACCCCTAGGCTTAGGCTAGGGCACCCCTAGGGTTAGGCTAGGGAACCCCTAGGCTTAGGCAAGGGCACCCCTAGGCTTAGGCTAGGGCACCCCTAGGCTTAGGCTAAGGCTATTGCTTCCCTAGCCTAAGGCTAGGGAACCCCTACGCTTAGGCTTGGGCAACCCTAGGCTTAGGCTAGGGCACACCTAGGCTTAGGCTAAGGCTAGGGATCCCCTAGGCTTAGGCTAAGGCTAGGGCTCCCCTAGCCTAAGGCTAGGGCACACCTAGGCTTAGGCTAGGGCACCCCTAGGCTTAGGATAGGGCACCCCTAGGCTTAGGCTAGGGCACCCCTAGGCTTAGGCTAGGGCACCCCTAGGCTTAGGCTAGGGCACCCCTAGGCTTAGGCTAAGGCTACCGCTCGACTAGCCTAAGGCTAGGGCAACCATAGGCTTAGGCTAGGTCACCCCAAGTCTTAGGCTAGGGCATCCCTAGGATTAGGCTGGGGCAACCCTAGGCTTAGACTAATGCTACGGCTCGAGTAGCCTAAGGCTAGGGCACGCCTAGGCATAGGCTAGGGCACCCCTAGGCTAAGGCTAGGGCACCCCTAGGCTTAGGCTAAGGCTAGGGCTCCCCTAGCCTAAGGCTAGCGCACCTCTAGGCTTAGGCTAGGGCACCCCTAGGCTTAGGCTAGGGCACCCCTAGGCTTAGGCTTGGGCACCCCTAGGCTTAGGGTTAGGCTAGGGCTCCTAGCCTAAGGCAAAAGCACCCCTAGGCTTAGGCTAGGGCACCCCTAGGCTTAACCTAGGGCACCCCTAGGCTTAGGCTAAGGCTAGGGAACCCCTATGCTTAGGCTAGGGCACCCCTAGGCTTAGGCTAGGGCACCCCTAGGCTTAGGCTAGGGCACTCCTAGGCCTAGGCTAAGGCTAGGGCTCCCCTAGCCTAAGGCTAGGGCACCCCTAGGCTTAGGCTAGGACACACCTAGGCTTAGGCTAAGGCTAGGGCTCCCCTAGCCTAAGGCTAGGGCACCCCTAGGCTTAGGCTACGGCACCCCTAGACTTAGGCTAGAGCACCCCTAGGCTTAAGCTAAGGCTAGGGCTCCCTTAACCTAAGGCTAGGGCACCCCTAGGCTTAGGCTAGGGCACCCCTTGGCTTAGGCTAGGGCACCCCTAGGCTTAGGCTAGGACACCCCTAAGCTTAGGCTAGGGCACCCCTAGGCTTAGGCTAAGGGTAAGGCTTCCCTAGCCTAAGGTTAGGGAACCACTACGCTTAGGCTAGAGCACCGCTAGGCTTAGGCTTGGGCTCCCCTTGGCTTAGGCTAGGGCACCCGTAGGCTTAGGCTAGGGCACTCCTAGGCTTACTAGGTCACCCCTAGGCTTAGGCTAGGGCACCCCTAGTCTTAGGCTAGGGCACCCCTAGGCTTAGGCTAGGGCACCCCTAGGCTTAGGCTAAGGCTAGGGCTCCCCTAGCCTAAGGCTAGGGCACCCCTAGGCTTAGGCTAGGGCACCACTAGGCTTAGTCTAAGGCACCCCAAGGCTTAGGCTAAGGTTGGGCTCCCCTAGCCTAAGGCTAGGGCACCCTTAGGCTTAGGCTATGGCACACCTAGGCTTAGGATATGGCACCCGTAGGCTTAGGCTAGGGCACCCCTAGGCTTAGGTTAAGGCTAGGGCTCCCCTAGCCTAAGGCTAGGGCACCCCTAGGCTTAGGCTAGGGTGCCCCTAAGTTTAGGCAAGGGCACCCCTAGGCTTAGGCTAAGGCTAGGGCTCCCATAGCCTAAGGCTAGGGCACCACTAGGCCTAGGCTAGGGCACCCCTAGGCTTACTAGGGCACCCCTACGCTTAGGTTATGGCACCCCTAGGCTTAGGATAGGGCAAGCCTAGGCTTAGTCTAAGGGTAGGGCTCCCCTAGCCTAAGAATAGGGCACCCCTAGGCATAGGCTAGGGCACCCTTAGGCTTACGATAGGGTTCCCCTAGGCTTAGGCTAGGGCACCCCTAGGCTTAGGGTAGGGCACCAGTAGGCTTAGGCTAGGGCACCCCTATGCTTAGGCTAGGGCACCCCTAGTCTTAAGCTAAGGGTAGGGCTCCCCTAGCCTAAGGCTAAGGCACGCCTAAGCTTACCCCTATGCTTACGCTAGGGTACCCCTTGGCTTAGGCTAGGGCACCCCTAAGTTAGGCTAGGGCACCACTAGGCTTAGGCTAAGGCAACGGCTCCCCTAGCCTAAGGTTAGGGCACCACTAGGTTTAGTCTAGGGCACCCCTAGGCTTAGGCTAAGGCTAGGGCTCCCCTAGCCTAAGGATAGGGCACCCCTAGACTTAGGCTATGGCACCCCTAGGCTTAGGCTAGAGCACCCCTAGGCTTAGGCTAGAGCACCCCTAGGCTTAGGCTAGGGCACCCCTAGGCTTAAGCTAAGGCTGGGGCTCCTATAGCCTAAGGCAAGGGCACCCGTAGGCTTAGGCTAGGGCACCCCTAGGCTTAGGCTAGGGCACCCTTAGGCTTAAGCTAAGGCTAGGGCTCCCCTAACCTAAGGCTAGGGCACCCCTAACCTAAGGCTAGGGCACCCTTAGGCTTAGGCTAGGGCACCCCTAGGCTTAGGCTAGGGAACCCCTAGGCTTAGGCAAGGGCACCCCTAGGCTTAGGCTAGGGCACCCCTAGGCTTGGGCTAAGGCTAGGGCTTCCCTAGCCTAAGGCTAGGGAACCCCTAAGCTTAGGCTTGGGCACCCCTAGGCTTAGGCTAGGGCACCCCTAGGCTTAGGCTAAGGCTAGGGATCCCCTAGGCTTAGGCTAAGGCTAGGGCTCCCGTAGCCTAAGGCTAGGGCACACCTAGGCTTAGGCTAGGGCACCCCTAGGCTTAGGATAGGGCACCCCTAGGCTTAGGCTATGGCACCCCTAGGCTTAGGCTAGGGCACCCCTAGGCTTAGGCTAGGGCACCCCTAGGCTTAGGCTAAGGCTACCGCTCGACTAGCCTAAGGCTAGGGCAACCATAGGCTTAGGCTAGGTCACCCCAAGTCTTAGGCTAGGGCATCCCTAGGATTAGGCTGGGGCAACCCTAGGCTTAGACTAATGCTACGGCTCGAGTAGCCTAAGGCTAGGGCACGCCTAGGCATAGGCTAGGGCACCCCTAGGCTAAGGCTAGGGCACCCCTAGGCTAAGGCTAAGGCTAGGGCTCCCCTAGCCTAAGGCTAGTGCACCTCTAGGCTTAGGCTAATGCACCCCTAGGCTTAGGCTTGGGCACCCCTAGGCTTAGGGTTAGGCTAGGGCTCCTAGCCTAAGGCAAAAGCACCCCTAGGCTTAGGCTAGGGCACCCCTAGGCTTAACCTAGGGCACCCCTAGGCTTAGGCTAAGGCTAGGGAACCCCTATGCTTAGGCTAGGGCACCCCTAGGCTAAGGCTAGGGCACTCCTAGGCCTAGGCTAAGGCTAGGGCTCCCCTAGCCTAAGGCTACGGCACCCCTAGACTTAGGCTAGAGCACCCCTAGGCTTAAGCTAAGGCTAGGGCTCCCTTAACCTAAGGCTAGGGCACCCCTAGGCTTAGGCTAGGGCACCCCTTGGCTTAGGCTAGGGCACCCCTAGGCTTAGGCTAGGACACCCCTAAGCTTAGGCTAGGGCACCCCTAGGCTTAGGCTAAGGGTAAGGCTTCCCTAGCCTAAGGTTAGGGAACCACTACGCTTAGGCTAGAGCACCGCTAGGCTTAGGCTTGGGCCCCCCTTGGCTTAGGCTAGGGCACCCCTAGGCTTAGGCTAGGGCACTCCTAGGCTTACTAGGTCACCCCTAGGCTTAGCCTAGGGCACCCCTAGTCTTAGGCTAGGGCACCCCTAGGCTTAGGCTAGGGCACCCCTAGGCTTAGGCTAAGGCTAGGGCTTCCCTAGCCTAAGGCTAGGGCACCCCTAGGCTTAGGCTAGGGCACCACTAGGCTTAGTCTAAGGCACCCCAAGGCTTAGGCTAAGGTTGGGCTCCCCTAGCCTAAGGCTAGGGCACCCTTAGGCTTAGGCTATGGCACACCTAGGCTTAGGATATGGCACCCCTAGGCTTAGGCTAGGGCACCCCTAGGCTTAGGTTAAGGCTAGGGCTCCCCTAGCCTAAGGCTAGGGCACCCCTAGGCTTAGGCTAGGGCGCCCCTAAGTTTAGGCAAGGGCACCCCTAGGCTTAGGATAAGGCTAGGGCTCCCATAGCCTAAGGCTAGCGCACCACTAGGCCTAGGCTAGGGCACCCCTAGGCTTACTAGGGCACCCCTACGCTTAGGTTATGGCACCCCTAGGCTTAGGATAGGGCACCCCTAGGCTTAGTCTAAGTGTAGGGCTCCCCTAGCCAAAGAATAGGGCACCCCTAGGCATAGGCTAGGGCACCCTTAGGCTTACGATAGGGCATCCCTAGGCTTAGGCTAGGGCACCCCTAGGCTTAGGGTAGGGCACCAGTAGGCTTAGGCTAGGGCACCCCTAGGCTTAGGCTAGGGCACCCCTAGTCTTAAGCTAAGGGTAGGGCTCCCCTAGCCTAAGGCTAAGGCACGCCTAAGCTTAGGCTAGGGCATCCCTAGGCTTAGGCTAAGGCTAGGGCTCCCCTAACCTAATGCTTGGGAACCCCTAACTTAAGGTAGGGTGACCTAGGTTTAGACTAGGGCACCCCTAGGCTTAGGCTAAGGCTAGGGCTCTCCTAGCCTAAGGCTGGGGCACCCCTAGGCTTAGGCTAGAGCAACCCTAGGCTTAGACTAGGACAACCCTAGGCTTAGGCTAGGACACCCCTAGGCTTAGGCTAAGGCACCCCAAGGCTTAGGCTAAGGTTGGGCTCCCCTAGCCTAAGGCTAGGGCACCCCTATGCTTACGCTAGGGTACCCCTTGGCTTAGGCTAGGGCACCCCTAAGTTAGGCTAGGGCACCACTAGGCTTAGGCTAAGGCAACGGCTCCCCTAGCCTAAGGTTAGGGCACCACTAGGTTTAGTCTAGGGCACCCCTAGGCTTACTAGGGCACCCCTAGGCTTAGGCTAGGGCTAGGGCTCCCCTAGCCTAAGGCTAGGGAACCCCTAGGCATAAGCTAGGGCACCCTTAGGCTTACGATAGGGCACAACTAGGCTTAGGCTAGGGCACCCCTAAGCTTAGGCTAAGGCTAGGGCTCCCCTAGGCTAAGGCTTCGGCACCCCTAGGCTTAGGCTAGGGCACTCCAAGGTTTAGGCTAGGCCACCCCTAGTATTAGGCTTAGGCTAGGGCTCCCCTAGCCTAAGGCTAGGGCACCCTTAGGCTTAGGCTATGGCACCCCTAGGCTTAGGCTAGCGCACCCCTAGGCTTAGGCTAAGGCTAGGGCTCCCCTAGCCTAAGGCTAGGGCACCCCTAGGTTTAGGCTAGGGCACACCTAGGCTTAGGCTAGTGCACCCCTAGGCTTAGGTTAAGGCACCCCTAGGCTTACGCTAGAGTACCCCTCGGCTTAGGCTCGGGCACCCCTAAGCTTAGGCTAGGGCACCAATAGGCTTAGGCTTGGGCACCCCTAGGCTTAGGCTAGGGCACCCCTAGGCTTAGGGTAAGGCTAGGGCTCCACTAGCCTAAGGCTAGGGCACCCCTAGGCTTAGGCTAGGGCACCCCTAGGCTTAGGCTAAGGCTAGGGCTCCCCTACCCTAAGGCTAGGGCACCCCTAGACTTAGGCTATGGCACCCCTAGGCTTAGGCTTGAGCACCCCTAGGCTTAGGCTAGGGCACCCCTAGGCTTAAGCTAAGGCTGGGGCTCCTATAGCCTAAGGCAAGGGCACCCGTAGGCTTAGGCTAGGGCACCCCTAGGCTTAGGCTAGGGCACACCTAGGCTTCAGCTAAGGCAAGGGCTCCCCTAACCTAATTCTAGGGGAGCCCTAACCTAAGGCTAGGGCACCCCTAGGCTTAGGATAGGGCACCCCTAGGCTTAGGCTAGGGCACCCCTAGGCTTAGGCTAGGGCACCCCTAGGCTTAGGCTAGGGCACCCCTAGGCTTAGGCTAAGGCTAGGGCTTCCCTAGCCTAAGGCTAGGGAACCCCTACGCTTAGGCTTGGGCACCCCTAGGCTTAGGCTAGGGCACCCCTAGGCTTAGGCTAAGGCTAGGGCTCCCCTAGGCTTAGGCTAAGGCTAGGGCTCCCCTAGCCTAAGGCTAGGGCACAGCTAGGCTTAGGCTAGGGCACCCTTAGGCTTAGGATAGGGCACCCCTAGGCTTAGGCTAGGGCACCCCTAGGCTTAGGCTAGGGCACCCCTAGGCTTAGGCTAGGGCACCCCTAGGCTTAGGCTAAGGCTACCGCTCGACTAGCCTAAGGCTAGGGCAACCATAGGCTTAGGCTAGGTCACCCCAAGTCTTATTCTAGGGCATCCCTAGGATTAGGCTGGGGCAACCCTAGGCTTAGACTAATGCTACGGCTCGACTAGCCTAAGGCTAGGGCACGCCTAGGCATAGGCTAGGGCACCCCTAGGCTAAGGCTAGGGCACCCCTAGGCTTAGGCTAAGGCTAGGGCTCCCCTAGCCTAAGGCTAGCGCACCTCTAGGCTTAGGCTAGGGCACCCCAAGGCTTAGGCTAGGGCACCATCAAGCTTAGGCTTGGGCACCCCTAGGCTTAGGGTTAGGCTAGGGCTCCTAGCCTAAGGCAAAAGCACCCCTAGGCTTAGGCTAGGGCACCCCTAGGCTTAACCTAGGGCACCCCTAGGCTTAGGCTAAGGCTAGGGAACCCCTATGCTTAGGCTAGGGCACCCCTAGGCTTAGGCTAGGGCACTCCTAGGCCTAGGCTAAGGCTAGGGCTCCCCTAGCCTAAGGCTAGGGCACCCCTAGCCTAAGGCTAGGGCACCCCTAGGCTTAGGCTACGGCACCCCTAGACTTAGGCTAGAGCACCCCTAGGCTTAAGCTAAGGTTGGGCTCCCTTAACCTAAGGCTAGGGCACCCCTAGGCTTAGGCTAGGGCACCCCTTGGCTTAGGCTAGGGCACCCCTAGGCTTAGGCTAGGACGCCCCTAGGCTTAGGCTAGGGCACCCCTAGGCTTAGGCTAAGGGTAAGGCTTCCCTAGCCTAAGGTTAGGGAACCACTACGCTTAGGCTAGAGCACCGCTAGGCTTAGGCTTGGGCCCCCCTTCGCTTAGGCTAGGGTACCCCTAGGCTTAGGCTAGGGCACTCCTAGGCTTACTAGGTCACCCCTAGGCTTAGGCTAGGGCACCCCTAGTCTTAGGCTAGGGCACCCCTAGGCTTAGGCTAGGGCACCCCTAGGCTTAGGCTAAGGCTAGGGTTCCCCTAGCCTGAGGCTTGGCAACCCCTAGGCTTAGGCTAGGGCACCCCTAGGCTTAGGCTAGGGCCCCCCTAGTCTTAGGCTTAGCTAGGGCTCCCCTAGCCTCAGGCTAGGGCACCCTTAGGCTTAGGCTAGGGCACCCCTAGGCTTAGGCTAAGGCTACCGCTCGACTAGCCTAAGGCTAGGGCAACCATAGGCTTAGGCTAGGTCACCCCAAGTCTTATTCTAGGGCATCCCTAGGATTAGGCTGGGGCAACCCTAGGCTTAGACTAATGCTACGGCTCGACTAGCCTAAGGCTAGGGCACGCCTAGGCATAGGCTAGGGCACCCCTAGGCTAAGGCTAGGGCACCCCTAGGCTTAGGCTAAGGCTAGGGCTCCCCTAGCCTAAGGCTAGCGCACCTCTAGGCTTAGGCTAGGGCACCCCTAGGCTTAGGCTAGGGCACCACCAAGCTTAGGCTTGGGCACCCCTAGGCTTAGGGTTAGGCTAGGGCTCCTACCCTAAGGCAAAAGCACCCCTAGGCTTAGGCTAGGGCACCCCTAGGCTTAACCTAGGGCACCCCTAGGCTTAGGCTAAGGCTAGGGAACCCCTATGCTTAGGCTAGGGCACCCCTAGGCTTAGGCTAGGGCACTCCTAGGCCTAGGCTAAGGCTAGGGCTCCCCTAGCCTAAGGCTAGGGCACCCCTAGGCTTAGGCTAGGACACACCTAGGCTTAGGCTAAGGCTAGGGCTCCCCTAGCCTAAGGCTAGGGCACCCCTAGGCTTAGGCTACGGCACCCCTAGACTTAGGCTAGAGCACCCCTAGGCTTAAGCTAAGGCTAGGGCTCCCTTAACCTAAGGCTAGGGCACCCTTAGGCTTAGGCTAGGGCACCCCTTGGCTTAGGCTAGGGCACCCCTAGGCTTAGGCTAGGACGCCCCTAGGCTTAGGCTAGGGCACCCCTAGGCTTAGGCTAAGGGTAAGGCTTCCCTAGCCTAAGGTTAGGGAACCACTACGCTTAGGCTAGAGCACCGCTAGGCTTAGGCTTGGGCCCCCCTTCGCTTAGGCTAGGGCACCCCTAGGCTTAGGCTAGGGCACTCCTAGGCTTACTAGGTCACCCCTAGGCTTAGGCTAGGGCACCCCTAGTCTTAGGCTAGGGCACCCCTAGGCTTAGGCTAGGGCACCCCTAGGCTTAGGCTAAGGCTAGGGTTCCCCTAGCCTGAGGCTTGGCAACCCCTAGGCTTAGGCTAGGGCACCCCTAGGCTTAGGCTAGGGCCCCCCTAGTCTTAGGCTTAGCTAGGGCTCCCCTAGCCTCAGGCTAGGGCACCCTTAGGCTTAGGCTAGGGCACCCCTAGGTTTAGGCTAAGGCTAGGGCTCCCCTAGCCTAAAGCTAGGGCACCCCTAGGCTTAGGCTAGGGCACACCTAGGCTTAGGCTAGGGCACACCTAGCCTTAAGCTAAGGCTAGGGCTCCCCTCGCCTAAGGCTAGGGCACCCCTAGGCTTAGGCTAGGGCACACCTAGACTTAGGCTAGGGCACTGCTAGGCTTAAGCTACGGCTAGGGCTCCCCTAACCTAAGGCTAGGGCACCCCTAGGCTTAGGCTAGGGCACCCCTAGGCTTAGGCTAAGGCTAGGGCTCCCCTAGCCCAAGGCTAGGGCACCCCTAGGCTTAGGCTAAGGCACCCCTAGGTTTAGGCTAGGGCACCCCTAGAATTAGCCTAAGGCTAGGGATCCCCTAGCCTAAGGTTAGGGCACCCCTAGGCTTAGGCTAGGGCACCACTAGGCTTAGGCTAGGGCACCGCTAGGCTTAGGCTAGGGCACCCCTAGGCTTAGACTAAGGCTACGGCTCGACTAGCCTAAGGCTAGGGCACCCCTAGGCTTAGGCTAAGGCTAAGGCTCCCCTAGCCTAAGGCTAGGGCACCTCTAGTCTTAGGCTAGGGCACCCCTAGTCTTAGGCTAGGGCACCCCTAAGCTGAGGCTAGGGCACCCCTAGGCTTAGGCTAGGGCGCCCCTAGGCTTAGGCTAAGGCTAGGGCTCCCCTATTCTAAGGCAATACACCCCTAGGCTTAGGCTAGGGCACCTCTTGGCTTAGGCTAGGTTACCCCTAGGCTTAGGCTAGGGCACCCCTAGGCTTAGGCTAGGGCACCCCTAGGCTTAGGATAGGACACCCCTAGGCTTAGGCTAGGGCAGCCCTAGGCTTAGGCTAAGGCTAGGGCTCCCCTAGCCCAAGGCTAGGGCACCCCTAGGCTTAGGCTAGGGCACCCATAGGTTTAGGCTAGGGCACCCCTAGAATTACTTAAGCTAGGGCACACCTAGGCTTAGGCTAAGGCACCCCTAGGCTTAAGCTAAGGCTAGGGATCACCTAGCGTAAGGCTAGGGCACCCCTAGGCTTAGGCTAGGGCACCCCTAAGCTTAGGCTAGGGCACCCCTAGTCTTAGATTAGGCTATGGATCCCCTAGCCCAAGGCTAGGGCACCCCTAGAATTAGCCTAAGGCTAGGGATCCCCTAGCCTAAGGTTAGGGCACTCCTAGGCTTAGGCTAGGGCACCCCTAGGCTTAGGGTAGGGCACCCCTAGGCTTAGGCTAAGGTTAGGGCTCCCCTAGACTAAGGGTAGGTCACCCCTAGGCTTAGGCTAGGGCACCGCTAGGCTTAGAGTAGGGCACCCCTAGGCTTAGGCTAAGGCTAGGGCACCCCTAGCTTAAGGCTAGGGCACCCCTAGGCTTAGGCGAGGGAACCCCTAGGCTCATGCTTGGGCAGCCCTAGGCTCAGGCTAAGGCTAGGGCTCCCATAGCCCAAGGCTAGGGCACGCCTCGGCTTAGGCTAAGGCACCCCTAGGCTTAGGCTAGGCACCCCTAGGCTTAGGCTAAGGCTAGGGCTCTCATAGCCTAAGACTGGGAACCCCTAGACTTAGGCTAGGGCACCCCAAGGCTTAGGCTAAGACTAGGGCTACCCGAGCCTAAGGCTAGGGCACCCCTAGGCTTAGGCTAGGGCACCCCTAGGCTTAGGCTAGGGCACCCCTAGGCTTAGGCTTGGGCACCACTAGGCTTAGGCTAGGGCACCCCTAGGCTTAGGCTAAGGCTAGGGCTCCCTAGCCTAAGTCTAGGGCACCCATAGCCTAAGGCTAGGGCACCCCTAGCCTAAGGCAAGGGCACATCTACTCTTAGGCTAGGGCACCCCTAGGCTTAGGCTAGGGTACCCCTAGGTTTAAACTAAGGCTAGGGCGCCCCTAGCCTAAGGCTAGGGCACCCCTAGCCTAAGGCTAGGGCACCCATAGCCTAAGGCAAGGGCACCCCTAGTCTTAGGCTAGGGCACCCCTAGGCTTAGGCTAGGGCACCCCTAGGCTTGGGCTAAGGCTAGGGCTCCCCTAGCCCAAGGCTACGGCACCCCTAGGCTTAGGCTAGGGCACCCCTAGGTTTAAGCTGGGGCACCCCTAGGCTTAGGCTAAGGCTAGGACTCCCATAGCCTAAGGCTAGGGCTCCCCTAGGCTTAGGCTAGGGCACCCCATGGCTTAGGCTAAGGCTAGGGCTCACCAAGCCTAAGGCTAGGGCACCCCTAGGCTTAGGCTAGGGCACCCCTAGGCTTAGGCTAGGGCACCGCTAGGCTTAGGCTAAGGCTAGGGCTCCCCTAGCCTAAAGCTTGGCTCCCCTAGCCTAAAACTAGGGCACCCCTAGGCTTAGGCTAGGGAACCCCTAGCCTTAGTCTATGGCACCCCTAGGCTTAGGCTAGGGCACCCCTAAGCTTAGGCTAGGGCACCCCTAGGCTTAGTCCAGGGCACCACTAAGCTTAGGTTAGGGCACCCGTAGGCTTTGGCTAGGGCACCCCTAGGCTTAAGCTAAGGCTAGGGCTCCCCTAGCCTAAGGCTAGGGCACCACTAGGCTTAGGCCAGGGCACCCCTAGGCTTAGGCTAAGGCTAGGGCTCCCCTACCCTAAGGCTAGGGCACCCCTAGACTTAGGCTATGGCACCCCTAGGCTTAGGCTTGAGCACCCCTAGGCTTAGGCTAGGGCACCCCTAGGCTTAAGCTAAGGCTGGGGCTCCTATAGCCTAAGGCAAGGGCACCCGTAGGCTTAGGCTAGGGCACCCCTAGGCTTAGGCTAGGGCACACCTAGGCTTAAGCTAAGGCAAGGGCTCCCCTAACCTAATTCTAGGGGAGCCCTAACCTAAGGCTAGGGCACCCCTAGGCTTAGGATAGGGCACCCCTAGGCTTAGGATAGGGCACCCCTAGGCTTAGGCTAGGGCACCCCTAGGCTTAGGCTAGGGCACCCCTAGGCTTAGGCTAAGGCTAGGGCTTCCCTAGCCTAAGGCTAGGGAACCCCTACGCTTAGGCTTGGGCACCCCTAGGCTTAGGCTAGGGCACCCCTAGGCTTAGGCTAAGGCTAGGGCTCCCCTAGGCTTAGGCTAAGGCTAGGGCTCCCCTAGCCTAAGGCTAGGGCACAGCTAGGCTTAGGCTAGGGCACCCTTAGGCTTAGGATAGGGCACCCCTAGGCTTAGGCTAGGGCACCCCTAGGCTTAGGCTAGGGCACCCCTAGGCTTAGGCTAGGGCACCCCTAGGCTTAGGCTAAGGCTACCGCTCGACTAGCCTAAGGCTAGGGCAACCATAGGCTTAGGCTAGGTCACCCCAAGTCTTATTCTAGGGCATCCCTAGGATTAGGCTGGGGCAACCCTAGGCCTAGACTAATGCTACGGCTCGACTAGCCTAAGGCTAGGGCACGCCTAGGCATAGGCTAGGGCACCCCTAGGCTAAGGCTAGGGCACCCCTAGGCTTAGGCTAAGGCTAGGGCTCCCCTAGCCTAAGGCTAGCGCACCTCTAGGCTTAGGCTAGGGCACCCCTAGGCTTAGGCTAGGGCACCACCAAGCTTAGGCTTGGGCACCCCTAGGCTTAGGGTTAGGCTAGGGCTCCTAGCCTAAGGCAAAAGCACCCCTAGGCTTAGGCTAGGGCACCCCTAGGCTTAACCTAGGGCACCCCTAGGCTTAGGCTAAGGCTAGGGAACCCCTATGCTTAGGCTAGGGCACCCCTAGGCTTAGGCTAGGGCACTCCTAGGCCTAGGCTAAGGCTAGGGCTCCCCTAGCCTAAGGCTAGGGCACCCCTAGGCTTAGGCTAGGACACACCTAGGCTTAGGCTAAGGCTAGGGCTCCCCTAGCCTAAGGCTAGGGCACCACTAGGCTTAGGCTACGGCACCCCTAGACTTAGGCTAGAGCACCCCTAGGCTTAAGCTAAGGTTGGGCTCCCTTAACCTAAGGCTAGGGCACCCCTAGGCTTAGGCTAGGGCACCCCTTGGCTTAGGCTAGGGCACCCCTAGGCTTAGGCTAGGACGCCCCTAGGCTTAGGCTAGGGCACCCCTAGGCTTAGGCTAAGGGTAAGGCTTCCCTAGCCTAAGGTTAGGGAACCACTACGCTTAGGCTAGAGCACCGCTAGGCTTAGGCTTGGGCCCCCCTTCGCTTAGGCTAGGGCACCCCTAGGCTTAGGCTAGGGCACTCCTAGGCTTACTAGGTCACCCCTAGGCTTAGGCTAGGGCACCCCTAGTCTTAGGCTAGGGCACCCCTAGGCTTAGGCTAGGGCACCCCTAGGCTTAGGCTAAGGCTAGGGTTCCCCTAGCCTGAGGCTTGGCAACCCCTAGGCTTAGGCTAGGGCACCCCTAGGCTTAGGCTAGGGCCCCCCTAGTCTTAGGCTTAGCTAGGGCTCCCCTAGCCTCAGGCTAGGGCACCCTTAGGCTTAGGCTAGGGCACCCCTAGGCTTAGGCTAAGGCTACCGCTCGACTAGCCTAAGGCTAGGGCAACCATAGGCTTAGGCTAGGTCACCCCAAGTCTTATTCTAGGGCATCCCTAGGATTAGGCTGGGGCAACCCTAGGCTTAGACTAATGCTACGGCTCGACTAGCCTAAGGCTAGGGCACGCCTAGGCATAGGCTAGGGCACCCCTAGGCTAAGGCTAGGGCACCCCTAGGCTTAGGCTAAGGCTAGGGCTCCCCTAGCCTAAGGCTAGCGCACCTCTAGGCTTAGGCTAGGGCACCCCTAGGCTTAGGCTAGGGCACCACCAAGCTTAGGCTTGGGCACCCCTAGGCTTAGGGTTAGGCTAGGGCTCCTAGCCTAAGGCAAAAGCACCCCTAGGCTTAGGCTAGGGCACCCCTAGGCTTAACCTAGGGCACCCCTAGGCTTAGGCTAAGGCTAGGGAACCCCTATGCTTAGGCTAGGGCACCCCTAGGCTTAGGCTAGGGCACTCCTAGGCCTAGGCTAAGGCTAGGGCTCCCCTAGCCTAAGGCTAGGGCACCCCTAGGCTTAGGCTAGGACACACCTAGGCTTAGGCTAAGGCTAGGGCTCCCCTAGCCTAAGGCTAGGGCACCCCTAGGCTTAGGCTACGGCACCCCTAGACTTAGGCTAGAGCACCCCTAGGCTTAAGCTAAGGCTAGGGCTCCCTTAACCTAAGGCTAGGGCACCCCTAGGCTTAGGCTAGGGCACCCCTTGGCTTAGGCTAGGGCACCCCTAGGCTTAGGCTAGGACGCCCCTAGGCTTAGGCTAGGGCACCCCTAGGCTTAGGCTAAGGGTAAGGCTTCCCTAGCCTAAGGTTAGGGAACCACTACGCTTAGGCTAGAGCACCGCTAGGCTTAGGCTTGGGCCCCCCTTCGCTTAGGCTAGGGCACCCCTAGGCTTAGGCTAGGGCACTCCTAGGCTTACTAGGTCACCCCTAGGCTTAGGCTAGGGCACCCCTATTCTTAGGCTAGGGCACCCCTAGGCTTAGGCTAGGGCACCCCTAGGCTTAGGCTAAGGCTAGGGTTCCCCTAGCCTGAGGCTTGGCAACCCCTAGGCTTAGGCTAGGGCACCCCTAGGCTTAGGCTAGGGCCCCCCTAGTCTTAGGCTTAGCTAGGGCTCCCCTAGCCTCAGGCTAGGGCACCCTTAGGCTTAGGCTAGGGCACCCCTAGGTTTAGGCTAAGGCTAGGGCTCCCCTAGCCTAAAGCTAGGGCACCCCTAGGCTTAGGCTAGGGCACACCTAGGCTTAGGCTAGGGCACACCTAGCCTTAAGCTAAGGCTAGGGCTCCCCTCGCCTAAGGCTAGGGCACCCCTAGGCTTAGGCTAGGGCACACCTAGACTTAGGCTAGGGCACTGCTAGGCTTAAGCTACGGCTAGGGCTCCCCTAACCTAAGGCTAGGGCACCCCTAGGCTTAGGCTAGGGCACCCCTAGGCTTAGGCTAAGGCTAGGGCTCCCCTAGCCCAAGGCTAGGGCACCCCTAGGCTTAGGCTAAGGCACCCCTAGGTTTAGGCTAGGGCACCCCTAGAATTAGCCTAAGGCTAGGGATCCCCTAGCCTAAGGTTAGGGCACCCCTAGGCTTAGGCTAGGGCACCACTAGGCTTAGGCTAGGGCACCGCTAGGCTTAGGCTAGGGCACCCCTAGGCTTAGACTAAGGCTACGGCTCGACTAGCCTAAGGCTAGGGCACCCCTAGGCTTAGGCTAAGGCTAAGGCTCCCCTAGCCTAAGGCTAGGGCACCTCTAGTCTTAGGCTAGGGCACCCCTAGTCTTAGGCTAGGGCACCCCTAAGCTGAGGCTAGGGCACCCCTAGGCTTAGGCTAGGGCGCCCCTAGGCTTAGGCTAAGGCTAGGGCTCCCCTATTCTAAGGCAATACACCCCTAGGCTTAGGCTAGGGCACCTCTTGGCTTAGGCTAGGTTACCCCTAGGCTTAGGCTAGGGCACCCCTAGGCTTAGGCTAGGGCACCCCTAGGCTTAGGATAGGACACCCCTAGGCTTAGGCTAGGGCAGCCCTAGGCTTAGGCTAAGGCTAGGGCTCCCCTAGCCCAAGGCTAGGGCACCCCTAGGCTTAGGCTAGGGCACCCATAGGTTTAGGCTAGGGCACCCCTAGAATTACTTAAGCTAGGGCACACCTAGGCTTAGGCTAAGGCACCCCTAGGCTTAAGCTAAGGCTAGGGATCACCTAGCGTAAGGCTAGGGCACCCCTAGGCTTAGGCTAGGGCACCCCTAAGCTTAGGCTAGGGCACCCCTAGTCTTAGATTAGGCTATGGATCCCCTAGCCCAAGGCTAGGGCACCCCTAGAATTAGCCTAAGGCTAGGGATCCCCTAGCCTAAGGTTAGGGCACTCCTAGGCTTAGGCTAGGGCACCCCTAGGCTTAGGGTAGGGCACCCCTAGGCTTAGGCTAAGGTTAGGGCTCCCCTAGACTAAGGGTAGGTCACCCCTAGGCTTAGGCTAGGGCACCGCTAGGCTTAGAGTAGGGCACCCCTAGGCTTAGGCTAAGGCTAGGGCACCCCTAGCTTAAGGCTAGGGCACCCCTAGGCTTAGGCGAGGGAACCCCTAGGCTCAGGCTAGGGCAGCCCTAGGCTCAGGCTAAGGCTAGGGCTCCCATAGCCCAAGGCTAGGGCACGCCTCGGCTTAGGCTAAGGCACCCCTAGGCTTAGGCTAGGCACCCCTAGGCTTAGGCTAAGGCTAGGGCTCTCATAGCCTAAGACTGGGAACCCCTAGACTTAGGCTAGGGCACCCCAAGGCTTAGGCTAAGACTAGGGCTACCCGAGCCTAAGGCTAGGGCACCCCTAGGCTTAGGCTAGGGCACCCCTAGGCTTAGGCTAGGGCACCCCTAGGCTTAGGCTTGGGCACCACTAGGCTTAGGCTAGGGCACCCCTAGGCTTAGGCTAAGGCTAGGGCTCCCTAGCCTAAGTCAAGGGCACCCATAGCCTAAGGCTAGGGCACCCCTAGCCTAAGGCAAGGGCACATCTACTCTTAGGCTAGGGCACCCCTAGGCTTAGGCTAGGGTACCCCTAGGTTTAAACTAAGGCTAGGGCGCCCCTAGCCTAAGGCTAGGGCACCCCTAGCCTAAGGCTAGGGCACCCATAGCCTAAGGCAAGGGCACCCCTAGTCTTAGGCTAGGGCACCCCTAGGCTTAGGCTAGGGCACCCCTAGGCTTAGGCTAAGGCTAGGGCTCCCCTAGCCCAAGGCTACGGCACCCCTAGGCTTAGGCTAGGGCACCCCTAGGTTTAAGCTGGGGCACCCCTAGGCTTAGGCTAAGGCTAGGACTCCCATAGCCTAAGGCTAGGGCTCCCCTAGGCTTAGGCTAGGGCACCCCATGGCTTAGGCTAAGGCTAGGGCTCACCAAGCCTAAGGCTAGGGCACCCCTAGGCTTAGGCTAGGGCACCCCTAGGCTTAGGCTAGGGCACCGCTAGGCTTAGGCTAAGGCTAGGGCTCCCCTAGCCTAAAGCTTGGCTCCCCTAGCCTAAAACTAGGGCACCCCTAGGCTTAGGCTAGGGAACCCCTAGCCTTAGTCTATGGCACCCCTAGGCTTAGGCTAGGGCACCCCTAAGCTTAGGCTAGGGCACCCCTAGGCTTAGTCCAGGGCACCACTAAGCTTAGGTTAGGGCACCCGTAGGCTTTGGCTAGGGCACCCCTAGGCTTAAGCTAAGGCTAGGGCTCCCCTAGCCTAAGGCTAGGGCACCACTAGGCTTAGGCCAGGGCACCCCTAGGCTTAGGCTAGGGCATCCCTAGGCTTAGGCTAGGGCACCCCTAGGCTTAGGCTAAGGCTAGGGCTCCACTAGCCTAAGGCTAGGGCACCACTAGGCTTAGGCCAGGGCACCCCTAGGCTTAGGCTAGGGCACCCCTAAGCTGAGGTTAGGGCACCCCTACGCTTAGGCTAGGGCGCCCCTAGGCTTAGGCTAAGGCTAGGACTCCCCTAGCCTAAGGCAATGCACCCCTAGGCTTAGGCTAGGGCACCTTTGGCTTAGGCTAGGGCAACCCTAGGCTTAGGCTAGGGCACCCCTAGGCTTAGGCTAGGGCACCCCTAGGCTTATAATAGGACACCCCTAGGCTTAGGCTAGGGCAGCCCTAGGCTTAGGCTGGAGGCTAGGGCTCCCCGAGCCCAAGGCTAGGGCACCTCTGGGCTTAGGCTAGGGCACCCCTAGGTTTGGCTAGGGCACCCCTAGAATTAGCCTAAGTCTAGGGCACCCTTAGGCTTAGGCTATAGTACCCCTAGCCTTAGGCTAGGGCACACCTAGGCTTAGGCTAAGGCACCCCTAGGCTTAAGCTAAGGCTAGGGCTCCCCTAGCGTAAGGTTAGGGTACCCCTAGGCTTAGGCTAGGGCACCCCTAAGCTTTGGCTAGGGCACCCCTAGGTTTATGTTAGGCTATGGATCCCCTAGCCCAAGGCTAGGGCACCCCTAGAATTAGCCTAAGGCTTGGGATCCCCTAGCCTAAGGTTAGGGCACCCCTAGGCTTAGGCTAGGGCACCCCTCTGCTTAGGGTAGGGCACCCCTAGGCTTAGGCTAAGGTTAGGGCTCCCCTAGCCTAAGGGTAGGGCACCCCTAGGCTTAGGCTAGGGCACCCCTAGGCTTAGAGTAGGGCACCCCAAGGCTTAGGCTTAGGCTAGGGCACCCCTAGCTTAAGGCTAGGGCACCCCTAGGCTTAGGCTAGGGCACCCCTAGGCTCAGTCTAGGGCAGCCCTAGGCTCAGGCTAAGGCTAGGGCTCCCATAGCCCAAGGCTAGGGCACCCCTAGGCTTAGGCTAGGGCACCCCTAGGCTTAGGCTAGGGCACCCCTAGGCTTAGGCTAAGGCTAGGGCTCCCATAGCCTATGGCTGGGCACCCCTAGACTTCGGCTAGGGCACCCCTAGGTTTAGGCTAGGGCACCCCTAGGCTTAGGCTAAGGCTAGGGCTCCCCTATTCTAAGGCAATACACCCCTAGGCTTAGGCTAGGGCACCTCTTGGCTTAGGCTAGGTTACCCCTAGGCTTAGGCTAGGGCACCCCTAGGCTTAGGCTAGGGCACCCCTAGGCTTAGGATAGGACACCCCTAGGCTTAGGCTAGGGCAGCCCTAGGCTTAGGCTAAGGCTAGGGCTCCCCTAGCCCAAGGCTAGGGCACCCCTAGGCTTAGGCTAGGGCACCCATAGGTTTAGGCTAGGGCACCCCTAGAATTACTTAAGCTAGGGCACACCTAGGCTTAGGCTAAGGCACCCCTAGGCTTAAGCTAAGGCTAGGGATCACCTAGCGTAAGGCTAGGGCACCCCTAGGCTTAGGCTAGGGCACCCCTAAGCTTAGGCTAGGGCACCCCTAGTCTTAGATTAGGCTATGGATCCCCTAGCCCAAGGCTAGGGCACCCCTAGAATTAGCCTAAGGCTAGGGATCCCCTAGCCTAAGGTTAGGGCACTCCTAGGCTTAGGCTAGGGCACCCCTAGGCTTAGGGTAGGGCACCCCTAGGCTTAGGCTAAGGTTAGGGCTCCCCTAGACTAAGGGTAGGTCACCCCTAGGCTTAGGCTAGGGCACCGCTAGGCTTAGAGTAGGGCACCCCTAGGCTTAGGCTAAGGCTAGGGCACCCCTAGCTTAAGGCTAGGGCACCCCTAGGCTTAGGCGAGGGAACCCCTAGGCTCAGGCTAGGGCAGCCCTAGGCTCAGGCTAAGGCTAGGGCTCCCATAGCCCAAGGCTAGGGCACGCCTCGGCTTAGGCTAAGGCACCCCTAGGCTTAGGCTAGGCACCCCTAGGCTTAGGCTAAGGCTAGGGCTCTCATAGCCTAAGACTGGGAACCCCTAGACTTAGGCTAGGGCACCCCAAGGCTTAGGCTAAGACTAGGGCTACCCGAGCCTAAGGCTAGGGCACCCCTAGGCTTAGGCTAGGGCACCCCTAGGCTTAGGCTAGGGCACCCCTAGGCTTAGGCTTGGGCACCACTAGGCTTAGGCTAGGGCACCCCTAGGCTTAGGCTAAGGCTAGGGCTCCCTAGCCTAAGTCAAGGGCACCCATAGCCTAAGGCTAGGGCACCCCTAGCCTAAGGCAAGGGCACATCTACTCTTAGGCTAGGGCACCCCTAGGCTTAGGCTAGGGTACCCCTAGGTTTAAACTAAGGCTAGGGCGCCCCTAGCCTAAGGCTAGGGCACCCCTAGCCTAAGGCTAGGGCACCCATAGCCTAAGGCAAGGGCACCCCTAGTCTTAGGCTAGGGCACCCCTAGGCTTAGGCTAGGGCACCCCTAGGCTTAGGCTAAGGCTAGGGCTCCCCTAGCCCAAGGCTACGGCACCCCTAGGCTTAGGCTAGGGCACCCCTAGGTTTAAGCTGGGGCACCCCTAGGCTTAGGCTAAGGCTAGGACTCCCATAGCCTAAGGCTAGGGCTCCCCTAGGCTTAGGCTAGGGCACCCCATGGCTTAGGCTAAGGCTAGGGCTCACCAAGCCTAAGGCTAGGGCACCCCTAGGCTTAGGCTAGGGCACCCCTAGGCTTAGGCTAGGGCACCGCTAGGCTTAGGCTAAGGCTAGGGCTCCCCTAGCCTAAAGCTTGGCTCCCCTAGCCTAAAACTAGGGCACCCCTAGGCTTAGGCTAGGGAACCCCTAGCCTTAGTCTATGGCACCCCTAGGCTTAGGCTAGGGCACCCCTAAGCTTAGGCTAGGGCACCCCTAGGCTTAGTCCAGGGCACCACTAAGCTTAGGTTAGGGCACCCGTAGGCTTTGGCTAGGGCACCCCTAGGCTTAAGCTAAGGCTAGGGCTCCCCTAGCCTAAGGCTAGGGCACCACTAGGCTTAGGCCAGGGCACCCCTAGGCTTAGGCTAGGGCATCCCTAGGCTTAGGCTAGGGCACCCCTAGGCTTAGGCTAAGGCTAGGGCTCCACTAGCCTAAGGCTAGGGCACCACTAGGCTTAGGCCAGGGCACCCCTAGGCTTAGGCTAGGGCACCCCTAAGCTGAGGTTAGGGCACCCCTACGCTTAGGCTAGGGCGCCCCTAGGCTTAGGCTAAGGCTAGGACTCCCCTAGCCTAAGGCAATGCACCCCTAGGCTTAGGCTAGGGCACCTCTTGGCTTAGGCTAGGGCAACCCTAGGCTTAGGCTAGGGCACCCCTAGGCTTAGGCTAGGGCACCCCTAGGCTTATAATAGGACACCCCTAGGCTTAGGCTAGGGCAGCCCTAGGCTTAGGCTGGAGGCTAGGGCTCCCCGAGCCCAAGGCTAGGGCACCTCTGGGCTTAGGCTAGGGCACCCCTAGGTTTGGCTAGGGCACCCCTAGAATTAGCCTAAGTCTAGGGCACCCTTAGGCTTAGGCTATAGTACCCCTAGCCTTAGGCTAGGGCACACCTAGGCTTAGGCTAAGGCACCCCTAGGCTTAAGCTAAGGCTAGGGCTCCCCTAGCGTAAGGTTAGGGTACCCCTAGGCTTAGGCTAGGGCACCCCTAAGCTTTGGCTAGGGCACCCCTAGGTTTATGTTAGGCTATGGATCCCCTAGCCCAAGGCTAGGGCACCCCTAGAATTAGCCTAAGGCTTGGGATCCCCTAGCCTAAGGTTAGGGCACCCCTAGGCTTAGGCTAGGGCACCCCTCTGCTTAGGGTAGGGCACCCCTAGGCTTAGGCTAAGGTTAGGGCTCCCCTAGCCTAAGGGTAGGGCACCCCTAGGCTTAGGCTAGGGCACCCCTAGGCTTAGAGTAGGGCACCCCAAGGCTTAGGCTTAGGCTAGGGCACCCCTAGCTTAAGGCTAGGGCACCCCTAGGCTTAGGCTAGGGCACCCCTAGGCTCAGTCTAGGGCAGCCCTAGGCTCAGGCTAAGGCTAGGGCTCCCATAGCCCAAGGCTAGGGCACCCCTAGGCTTAGGCTAGGGCACCCCTAGGCTTAGGCTAGGGCACCCCTAGGCTTAGGCTAAGGCTAGGGCTCCCATAGCCTATGGCTGGGCACCCCTAGACTTCGGCTAGGGCACCCCTAGGTTTAGGCTAAGGCTAGGGCTCCCCTAGCCTAAAGCTAGGGCACCCCTAGGCTTAGGCTAGGGCACACCTAGGCTTAGGCTAGGGCACACCTAGCCTTAAGCTAAGGCTAGGGCTCCCCTCGCCTAAGGCTAGGGCACCCCTAGGCTTAGGCTAGGGCACACCTAGACTTAGGCTAGGGCACTGCTAGGCTTAAGCTACGGCTTGGGCTCCCCTAACCTAAGGCTAGGGCACCCCTAGGCTTAGGCTAGGGCACCCCTAGGCTTAGGCTAAGGCTAGGGCTCCCCTAGCCCAAAGCTAGGGCACCCCTAGGCTTAGGCTAAGGCACCCCTAGGTTTAGGCTAGGGCACCCCTAGAATTAGCCTAAGGCTAGGGATCCCCTAGCCTAAGGTTAGGGCACCCCTAGGCTTAGGCTAGGGCACCACTAGGCTTAGGCTAGGGCACCGCTAGGCTTAGGCTAGGGCACCCCTAGGCTTAGACTAAGGCTACGGCTCGACTAGCCTAAGGCTAGGGCACCCCTAGTCTTAGGCTAAGGCTAGGGCTCCCCTAGCCTAAGGCTAGGGCACCTCTAGTCTTATGCTAGGGCACCCCTAGTCTTAGGCTAGGGCACCCCTAAGCTGAGGCTAGGGCACCCCTAGGCTTAGGCTAGGGCGCCCCTAGGCTTAGGCTAAGGCTAGGGCTCCCCTATTCTAAGGCAATACACCCCTAGGCTTAGGCTAGGGCACCTCTTGGCTTAGGCTAGGTTACCCCTAGGCTTAGGCTAGGGCACCCCTAGGCTTAGGCTAGGGCACCCCTAGGCTTAGGATAGGACACCCCTAGGCTTAGGCTAGGGCAGCCCTAGGCTTAGGCTAAGGCTAGGGCTCCCCTAGCCCAAGGCTAGGGCACCCCTAGGCTTAGGCTAGGGCACCCATAGGTTTAGGCTAGGGCACCCCTAGAATTAGCCTAAGGCTAGGGCACCCTTAGTCTTAGGCTAGGGCACCCCTAGTCTTAATTAAGCTAGGGCACACCTAGGCTTAGGCTAAGGCACCCCTAGGCTTAAGCTAAGGCTAGGGCTCACCTAGCGTAAGGCTAGGGCACCCCTAGGCTTAGGCTAGGGCACCCCTAAGCTTAGGCTAGGGCACCCCTATTCTTAGATTAGGCTATGGATCCCCTAGCCCAAGGCTAGGGCACCCCTAGAATTAGCCTAAGGCTAGGGATCCCCTAGCCTAAGGTTAGGGCACTCCTAGGCTTAGGCTAGGGCACCCCTAGACTTAGGGTAGGGCACCCCTAGGCTTAGGCTAAGGTTAGGGCTCCCCTAGACTAAGGGTAGGTCACCCCTAGGCTTAGGCTAGGGCACCGCTAGGCTTAGAGTAGGGCACCCCTAGGCTTAGGCTAAGGCTAGGGCACCCCTAGCTTAAGGCTAGGGCACCCCTAGGCTTAGGCGAGGGAACCCCTAGGCTCAGGCTAGGGCAGCCCTAGGCTCAGGCTAAGGCTAGGGCTCCCATAGCCCAAGGCTAGGGCACGCCTCGGCTTAGGCTAGGGCACCCCTAGGCTTAGGCTAGGCACCCCTAGGCTTAGGCTAAGGCTAGGGCTCTCAGAGCCTAAGACTGGGAACCCCTAGACTTAGGCTAGGGCACCCCAAGGCTTAGGCTAAGGCTAGGGCTACCCGAGCCTAAGGCTAGGGCACCCCTAGGCTTAGGCTAGGTTACCCCTAGGCTTAGGCTAGGGCACCCCTAGGCTTAGGCTTGGGCACCACTAGGCTTAGGCTAGGGCACCCCTAGGCTTAGGCTAAGGCTAGGGCTCCCTAGCCTAAGTCTAGGGCACCCATAGCCTAAGGCTAGGGCACCCCTAGCCTAAGGCAAGGGCACATCTACTCTTAGGCTAGGGCACCCCTAGGCTTAGGCTAGGGTACCCCTAGGTTTAAACTAAGGCTAGGGCGCCCCTAGCCTAAGGCTAGGGCACCCCTAGCCTAAGGCTAGGGCACCCATAGCCTAAGGCAAGGGCACCCCTAGTCTTAGGCTAGGGCACCCCTAGGCTTAGGCTAGGGCACCCCTAGGCTTAGGCTAAGGCTAGGGCTCCCCTAGCCCAAGGCTACGGCACCCCTAGGCTTAGGCTAGGGCACCCCTAGGTTTAAGCTGGGGCACCCCTAGGCTTAGGCTAAGGCTAGGACTCCCATAGCCTAAGGCTAGGGCTCCCCTAGGCTTAGGCTAGGGCACCCCATGGCTTAGGCTAAGGCTAGGGCTCACCAAGCCTAAGGCTAGGGCACCCCTAGGCTTAGGCTAGGGCACCCCTAGGCTTAGGCTAGGGCACCGCTAGGCTTAGGCTAAGGCTAGGGCTCCCCTAGCCTAAAGCTTGGCTCCCCTAGCCTAAAACTAGGGCACCCCTAGGCTTAGGCTAGGGAACCCCTAGCCTTAGTCTATGGCACCCCTAGGCTTAGGCTAGGGCACCCCTAAGCTTAGGCTAGGGCACCCCTAGGCTTATTCCAGGGCACCACTAAGCTTAAGTTAGGGCACCCGTAGGCTTTGGCTAGGGCACCCCTAGGCTTAAGCTAAGGCTAGGGCTCCCCTAGCCTAAGGCTAGGGCACCACTAGGCTTAGGCCAGGGCACCCCTAGGCTTAGGCTAGGGCATCCCTAGGCTTAGGCTAGGGCACCCCTAGGCTTAGGCTAAGGCTAGGGCTCCACTAGCCTAAGGCTAGGGCACCACTAGGCTTAGGCCAGGGCACCCCTAGGCTTAGGCTAGGGCACCCCTAAGCTGAGGTTAGGGCACCCCTACGCTTAGGCTAGGGCGCCCCTAGGCTTAGGCTAAGGCTAGGACTCCCCTAGCCTAAGGCAATGCACCCCTAGGCTTAGGCTAGGGCACCTCTTGGCTTAGGCTAGGGCACCCCTAGGCTTAGGCTAGGGCACCCCTAGGCTTATAATAGGACACCCCTAGGCTTAGGCTAGGGCAGCCCTAGGCTTAGGCTGGAGGCTAGGGCTCCCCGAGCCCAAGGCTAGGGCACCTCTGGGCTTAGGCTAGGGCACCCCTAGGTTTGGCTAGGGCACCCCTAGAATTAGCCTAAGTCTAGGGCACCCTTAGGCTTAGGCTATAGTACCCCTAGCCTTAGGCTAGGGCACACCTAGGCTTAGGCTAAGGCACCCCTAGGCTTAAGCTAAGGCTAGGGCTCCCCTAGCGTAAGGTTAGGGTACCCCTAGGCTTAGGCTAGGGCACCCCTAAGCTTTGGCTAGGGCACCCCTAGGTTTATATTAGGCTATGGATCCCCTAGCCCAAGGCTAGGACACCCCTAGAATTAGCCTAAGGCTAGGGATCCCCTAGCATAAAGTTAGGGCACCCCTAGGCTTAGGCTAGGGCACCCCTCTGCTTAGGGTAGGGCACCCCTAGGCTTAGGCTAAGGTTAGGGCTCCCCTAGCCTAAGGGTAGGGCACCCCTAGGCTTAGGCTAGGGCACCCCTAGGCTTAGAGTAGGGCACCCCTAGGCTTAGGCTTAGGCTAGGGCACCCCTAGCTTAAGGCTAGGGCACCCCTAGGCTTAGGCTAGGGCACCCCTAGGCTCAGTCTAGGGAAGCCCTAGGCTCAGGCTAAGGCTAGGGCTCCCATAGCCCAAGGCTAGGGCACCCCTAGGCTTAGGCTAGGGCACCCCTAGGCTTAGGCTAGGGCACCCCTAGGCTTAGGCTAAGGCTAGGGCTCCCATAGCCTATGGCTGGGCACCCCTAGACTTCGGCTAGGGCACCCCAAGGCTTAGGCTAAGGCTAGGGCTCCACTAGCCTAAGGCTAGGGCACCCCTAGGCTTAGGCTAGGGCACCCCTAGGATAGGCTACGGCACCCCTAGGCTTAGGCTAAGGCTAGGAATCCCCTAGCCTAAGGATTGGGCATCCCTAGGCTTAGGATAGGGCACCCCTAGGCTTAGGCTTGGGCACCACTAGGCTTAGGCTAGGGCACCCAAAGGCTTAGGCTAAGGCTAGGGCACCCCTAATCTTAGGCTAGGGCACCCCTAGGTTTAGGCTAGGGCACCCCTAGGCTTAGGCTAGGGCACACCTAGGCTTAGTCTACGGCACCCCTAGGATTAGGCTAGGACACCCCTAGAATTAGCCTAAGTCTAGGGATCCCCTAGCCTAATGTTAGGGCACCACTAGGCTTAGGCTAGGGCACCCCTAGGCTTAGGTTGGGCACCCATAGGCTTAGGCTAGGGCACCCCTAGGCTTAGTCTAGGGCACCCCTAGGCTTAGGATAGGGCATCCCTAGGCTTAGGCTAAGGCACCCCCAGGCTTAGGCTAACGCTAGGGTTCCCATAGCCTAAGGCTAGGGAACCCCTAGGCTTAGGCTATGGCACCCCTAGGCTTAGGCTAGGGCACCCGTAGGCTTAGGTTAGGACACCCCTAGGCTTAGGCTAAGGCTAGGGTTCCCCTAGCCTAAGGTTAGGGCACCCATAGGCTTAGGCTAAGGCACCCCTAGGCTTAGGATAATGCTAGTGCTCCCCTAGACTAAGGCTATGGTACTCCAAGGCTTAGGCTAGGGCACCCCTAGGCTTAGGCTAGGGCACCTCTAGGCTTACTGGGGCACCCCTAGGCTTAGGCTAGGGCACCCCTAGGCTTAGGTTATGGCACCCCTAGGCTTAGGCTAAGTCTAGGGCTACCCTAGCCAAAGGCTATGGCACCCCTGGGCTTATGCTAGGGCACCCCTAGGCTTAGGGTAGGGCACCCCAAGCTTAGGCTAGGGCACCCCTAGGCTTAGGATAGGGCATCCCTATGCTTAGGCTAAGGCACCCCCAGGCTTAGGCTAAGGCTAGGGTTTCCTAAGGCCTGGGAACCCCTAGGCTTAGGCTAGGGCACTCCAAGGCTTAGGCTAGGGCACCCTTAGGCTTAGGCTAAGGCTAGGGCTCCCCTAGCCTAAGGCTTGGGCACCCCTAGGCTTAGGCTAGGGCACCCCTAGGCTTAGGCTAGGACACCCCTAGGCTTAGGGTAGGACACCCCTAGGCTTAGGCTAAGGCTAGGGTTCCTCTAGCCTAAGGCTAGGGCACCCATAGGCTTAGGCTTAGGCACCCCTAGGCTTAGGATAAGGCTAGGAATCCCCTAGACTAAGGCTATGGCACCCCTAGGCTTAGGCTAGGGCACCCCTAGGCTTAGGGTAGGGCACCCCTAGGCTTAGCATAGGGCACCCCTAGGCTTACTAGGGCACCGCTAGGCTTAGGCTAGGGCACCCCTAAGCTTAGGCTAAGTCTGGGCTCCCCTACCTAAGGCTAGGGCACCCCTAGGCTTACGATAGGGCACCCCTCGGCTTAGGTTAGGGAACCCCTAGGCTTAGGCTAAGTCTAGGGCTCCCCTAGCCTAAGGCTAGGGCACCCCTAAGCTTAGACTAGGGCACCCCTAGGTTTAGGCTAGGGCACCCCTAGGCTTAAGCTAAGGCTAGGGCTCCCGTAGCCTAAGGCTAAGGCACCCCTAGGCTTAGGGTAAGGCACCCCTAGGATTAGGCTAGGGCACCTCTAGGCTTAAGATAAGGTTAGGGCTCCCCTAACCTAAGGCTATGGCACCCCTATTCTTAGGCTAGGGCACCCCTAAGCTTAGGCTAGGGCCCCCTAGGCTTAGGATAGGGCACGCCTAGGCTTAGGCTAGGGTACCCCTAGGCTTAGGCAAAGGCTAGGGCTTCCCTAGCCTAAGGCTTGGGACCCCCAACGCTTAGGCTAGGGCACCCCTAGGCTTAGGCTAGGGCACCCCTAAGCTTAGGCTAGGGTATCCCTAGGCTTAGGCTAAGGCTAAGGCTTCCCTAGCCTAAGGCTAGGGAACCCCTAGGCTTAGGCTAGGGCACCCTTAGTCTTCGGCTAGGGCACCCCTAGGCTTGGGTTAGAGCACCCCTAGGCTTAGGCTAGGGCACCCCTAGGCTTAATCTAAGGCTGGGGCTCCTATAGCCTAAGGCTAGGGCACCCGTAGGCTTAGGCTAGGGCACCCCTAGGCTTAGGCTAGGGCACCCCTAGGCTTAAGCTAAGGCTAGGGCTCCCCTAACCTAAGGCTAGGGCACCCCTAACCTAAGGCTAGGGCACCCCTAGGCTTAGGCTAGGGCACCCCTAGGCTTAGGCTAGGGCACCCCTAGGCTTAGGCTAAGGCACCCCTAGGCTTAGGCTAGGGCACCCCTAGGCTAAGGCTAAGGCTAGGGCTTCCCTAGCCTAAGGCTAGGGAACCCGTACGCTTAGGCTTGGGCACCCCTAGGCTTAGGCTAGGGCACCCCTAGGTTTAGGCTAAAGCTAGGGCTCCCCTAGGCTTAGGCTAAGGCTAGGGCTCCCCTAGCCTAAGGCTAGGGCACACCTATGCTTAGGCTAGGGCACCTCTAGGCTTAGGATAGGGCACCCCTAGGCTTAGGATAGGGCACCCCTAGGCTTAGGCTAGGGCACCCCTAGGCTTAGGCTAGGGCACCCCTAGGCTTAGGCTAAGGCTACCGCTCGACTAGCCTAAGGCTAGGGTAACCATAGGCTTAGGCTAGGTCACCCCAAGTCTTAGGCTAGGGCATCCCTAGGATTAGGCTGGGGCAACCCTAGGCTTAGACTAATGTTACGGCTCGACTAGCCTAAGGCTAGGGCACGCCTAGGCATAGGGTAGGGCACCCCTAGGCTAAGACTAGGGCACCCCTAGGCTTAGGCTAAGACTAGGGCTCCCCTAGCCTAAGGCTAGCGCACCTCTAGGCTTAGGCTAGGGCACCCCTAGGCTTAGGCTAGGGCACCCCTAGGCTTAGGCTTGGGCACCCCTAGGCTTAGGGTTAGGCTAGGGCTCCTAGCCAAAGGCAAAAGCACCCCTAGGCTTAGGTTAGGGCACCTCTGGCTTAGGCTAGGGCACCCCTAGGCTTAACCTAGGGCACCCATAGGCTTAGGCTAAGGCTAGGGAACCCCTATGCTTAGGTTAGGGCACCCCTAGGCATAGGCTAGGGCACTCCTAGGCCTAGGCTAAGGCTAGGGCTCCCCTAGCCTAAGGCTAAGGCACCCCTAGGCTTAGGCTAGGACACATCTAGGCTTAGGCTAAGGCTAGGGCTCCCCTAGCCTAAGGCTAGGGCACCCCTAGGCTAAGGCTACGGCACCCCTAGACTTAGGCTAGAGCACCCCTAGGCTTAAGCTAAGGCTAGGGCTCCCCTAACCTAAGGCTAGGGCACCCCTAGGCTTAGGCTAGGGCACCCCTTAGCTTAGGCTAGGGCACCCCTAGGCTTAGGCTAGGACACCCCTAGGCTTAGGCAAGGGCACCACTAGGCTTAGGCTAAGGGTAAGGCTTCCCTAGCCTAAGGTTAGGGAACCACTATGCTTAGGCTAGAGCACCACTAGGCTTTGGCTTGGGCCCCCCTTGGCTTAGGCTAGGGCACCCCTAGGCTTAGGCTAGGGCACTCCTAGGCTTACTAGGTCACCCCTAGGCTTAGGCTAGGGCATCCCTAGTCTTAGGCTAGGGCACCCCTAGGCTTAGGCTAGGGCACCCCTAGGCTTAGGCTAAGGCTAGGGTTCCCCTAGCCTGAGGCTTGGCAACCCCTAGGCTTAGGCTAGGGCACCCCTAGGCTTAGGCTAGGGCCCCCCTAGGCTTAGGCTTAGGCTAGGGCTCCCCTAGCCTAAGGCTAGGGCACCCTTAGGCTTAGGCTAGGGCACCCCTAGGTTTAGGATAAGGCTAGGGCTCCCCTAGCCTAAAGCTAGGGCACCCCTAGGCTTAGGCTAGGGCACACATAGGCTTAGGCTAGGGCACACCTAGCCTTAAGCTAAGGCTAGGGCTCCCCTCGCCTAAGGCTAGGGCACCCCTAGGCTTAGGCTAGGGCACCCCTAGACTTAGGCTAGGGCACTGCTAGGCTTAAGCTACGGCTAGGGCTCCCCTAACCTAAGGCTAGGGCACCCCTAGGCTTAGGCTAGGGCACCCCTAGGCTTAGGCTAAGGCACCCCTAGGTTTAGGCTAGGGCATCCCTAGAATTAGCCTAAGGCTAGGGATCCCCTAGCCTAAGGTTAGGGCACCCCTAGGCTTAGGCTAGGGCACCACTAGGCTTAGGCTAGGGGACCGCTAGGCTTAGGCTAGGGCACCCCTAGGCTTAGACTAAGGCTACGGCTCGACTAGCCTAAGGCTAGGGCACCCCTAGGCTTAGGCTAAGGCTAGGGCTCCCCTAGCCTAAGGCTAGGGCACCTCTAGTCTTAGGCTAGGGCACCCCTAGTCTTAGGCTAGGGCACCCCTAAGCTGAGGCTAGGGCACCCCTAGGCTTAGGCTAGGGCGCCCCTAGGCTTAGGCTAAGGCTAGGGCTCCCCTATTCTAAGGCAATGCACCCCTAGGCTTAGGCTAGGGCACCTCTTGGCTTAGGCTAGGTTACCCCTAGGCTTAGGCTAGGGCACCCCTAGGCTTAGGCTAGGGCACCCCTAGGCTTAGGATAGGACACCCCTAGGCTTAGGCTAGTGCAGCCCTAGGCTTAGGCTAAGGCTAGGGCTCCCCTAGCCCAAGGCTAGGGCACCCCTAGGCTTAGGCTAGGGCACCCATAGGTTTAGGCTAGGGCACCCCTAGAATTAGCCTAAGGCTAGGGCACCCTTAGGCTTAGGCTAGGGCACCCCTAGTCTTACTTAAGCTAGGGCACACCTAGGCTTAGGCTAAGGCACCCCTAGGCTTAAGTTAAGGCTAGGGCTCACCTAGCGTAAGGCTAGGGCACCCCTAGGCTTAGGCTAGGGCACCCCTAAGCTTAGGCTAGGGCACCCCTAGTCTTAGATTAGGCTATGGATCCCCTAGCCCAAGGCTAGGGCACCCCTAGAATTAGCCTAAGGCTAGGGATCCCCTAGCCTAAGGTTAGGGCACTCCTAGGCTTAGGCTAGGGCACCCCTAGGCTTAGGGTAGGGCACCCCTAGGCTTAGGCTAAGGTTAGGGCTCCCCTAGACTAAGGGTAGGGCACCCCTAGGCTTAGGCTAGGGCACCCCTAGGCTTAGGGTAGGGCACCCCTAGGCTTAGGCTAAGGCTAGGGCACCCCTAGCTTAAGGATAGGGCACCCCTAGGCTTAGGCGAGGGAACCCCTAGGCTCAGGCTAGGGCAGCCCTAGGCTCAGGCTAAGGCTAGGGCTCCCATAGCCCAAGGCTAGGGCACCCCTCGGCTTAGGCTAGGGCACCCCTAGGCTTAGGCTAGGCACCCCTAGGCTTAGGCTAAGGCTAGGGCTCTCAAAGCCTAAGGCTGGGAACCCCTAGACTTAGGCTAGGGCACCCCAAGGCTTAGGCTAAGGCTAGGGCTCCCCGAGCCTAAGGCTAGGGCACCCCTAGGCTTAGGCTAGGGCACCCCTAGGCTTAGGCTATGGCACCCCTAGGCTTAGGCTAAGGCTAGGGCTCCCTAGCCTAAGTCTAGGGCACCCATAGCCTAAGGCTAGGGCACCCCTAGCCTAAGGCAAGGGCACATCTAGTCTTAGGCTAGGGCATCCCTAGGCTTAGGCTAGGGTACCACTAGGTTTAAACTAAGGCTAGGGCGCCCCTAGCCTAAGGCTAGGGCACCCCTAGCCTAAGGCTAGGGCACCCATAGCCTAAGGCAAGGGCACCCCTAGTCTTAGGCTAGGGCACCCCTAGGCTTAGGCTAGGGCACCCCTAGGCTTAGGCCAAGGCTAGGGCTCCCCTAGCCCAAGGCTAGGGCACCCCTAGGCTTAGGCTAGGGCACCCCTAGGTTTAAGCTGGGGCACCGCTAGGCTTAGGCTAAGGCTAGGACTCCCATAGCCTAAGGCTAGGGCACCCCTAGGCTTAGGCTAGGGCACCCCATGGCTTAGGCTAAGGCTAGGGCTCACCAAGCCTAAGGCTAGGGCACCCCTAGGCTTAGGCTAGGGCACCCCTAGGCTTAGGCTAGGGCACCGCTAGGCTTAGGCTAAGGCTAGGGCTCCCCTAGCCTAAAGCTTGGCTCCCCTAGCCTAAAACTAGGGCACCCCTAGGCTTAGGCTAGGGCACTCCTAGCCTTAGTCTATGGCACCCCTAGGCTTAGGCTAGGGCACCCCTAAGCTTAGGCAAGGGCACCCCTAGGCTTAGTCCAGGGCACCACTAAGCTTAGGTTAGGGCACCCGTAGGCTTTGGCTAGGGCACCCCTAGGCTTAAGCTAAGGCTAGGGCTCCCCTAGCCTAAGGCTAGGGCACCACTAGGCTTAGGCCAGGGCACCCCTTGGCTTAGGCTAGGGCATCCCTAGGCTTAGGCTAGGGCACCCCTAGGCTTAGGCTAAGGCTAGGGCTCCACTAGCCTAAGGCTAGGGCACACTTAGGCATAAGCTAGGGCACCCCTAGGCTTAGGCCAGTGCACCATTAAGCTTAGGCTAGGGCAACCCTAGGCTTAGGCTAGGGCACCCCTAGGCTTAGGCTAAAGCTAGGGCTCCCCTAGCCTAAGGCTAGGGCACCCCAAGGCTTAGGCTAGGACACCCCTAGGCTTAGGCTAGGGCACCCCTAAGCTGAGGCTAGGGCACCCCTAGGCTTAGGCTTGGGCGCCCCTAGGCTTAGGCTAAGGCTAGGGCTCCCCTAGCCTAAGGCAATGCACCCCTAGGCTTAGGCTAGGGCACCTCTTGGCTTAGGCTAGGGCACCCCTAGGCTTAGGCTAGGGCACCCCTAGGCTTAGGCTAGGGCACCCCTAGGCTTAGGATAGGACACCCCTAGGTTTAGGCTAGGGCAGCCCTAGGCTTAGGCTAAGGCTAGGGCTCCCTGAGCCCAAGGCTAGGGCACCTCTGGGCTTAGGCTAGGGCACCCCTAGGTTTGGCTAGGGCACCCCTAGATTTAGCCTAAGTCTAGGGCACCCTTAGGCTTAGGCTAGGGCACCCCTAGCCTTAGGCTAGGGCACACCTAGGCTTAGGCTAAGGCACCCCTAGGCTTAAGCTAAGGCTAGGGCTCCCCTAGCGTAAGGTTAGGGTACCCATAGGCTTAGGCTAGGGCACCCCTAAGATTTGGCTAGGGCACCCCTAGGCTTAGATTAGGCTATGGATCCCCTAGCCCAAGGCTAGGGCACCCCTAGAATTAGCCTAAAGCTAGGGATCCCCTAGCCTAAGGTTAGGGCACCCCTAGGCTTAGGCTAGGGCACCCCTCTGCTTAGGGTAGGGCACCCCTAGGCTTAGGCTAAGGTTAGGGCTCCCCTAGCCTAAGGGTAGGGCACCCCTAGGCTTAGGCTAGGGCACCCCTAGGCTTAGAGTAGGGCACCCCTAGGCTTAGGCTTAGGCTAGGGCACCCCTAGCTTAAGGCTAGGGCACCCCTAGGCTTAGGCTAGGGCACCCCTAGGCTCAGTCTAGGGCAGCCCTAGGCTCAGGCTAAGGCTAGGGCTCCCATAGCCCAAGGCTAGGGCACCCCTAGGCTTAGGCTAGGGCACCCCTAGGCTTAGGCTAGGGCACCCCTAGGCTTAGGCTAAGGCTAGGGCTCCCATAGCCTATGGCTGGGTACCCCTAGACTTCGGCTAGGGCACCCCAAGGCTTAGGCTAAGGCTAGGGCTCCACTAGCCTAAGGCTAGGGCACCCCTAGGCTTAGGCTAGGGCACCCCTAGGATAGGCTACGGCACCCCTAGGCTTAGGCTAAGGCTAGGGATCCCCTAGCCTAAGGATTGGGCATCCCTAGGCTTAGGCTTGGGCACCCCTAGGCTTAGGCTTCGGCACCACTAGGCTTAGGCTAGGGCACCAAAAGGCTTTGGCTAAGGCTAGGGCACCCCTAATCTTAGGCTAGGGCACCCCTAGGTTTAGGCTAGGGCACCCCTAGGCTTAGGCTAAGGCACACCTAGGCTTAGTCTACGGCACCCCTAGGATTAGGCTAGGACACCCCTAGAATTAGCCTAAGGCTAGGGATCCCCTAGCCTAATGTTAGGGCACCACTAGGCTTAGGCTAGGGCACCCCTAGGCTTAGGTTAGGGCACCCATAGGCTTAGGCTAGGGCACCCCTAGGCTTAGTCTAGGGCACCCCTAGGCTTAGGCTAAGGCACCCCCAGGCTTAGGCTAAGGCTAGGGTTCCCATAGCCTAAGTCTAGGGAACCCCTAGGCTTAGGCTAGGGCACCCCTAGGCTTAGGATAAGGCTAGGGTTCCCCTAGCTTAAGGTTAGGGCACCCATAGTCTTAGGCTAAGGCACCCCTAGGCTTAGGATAATGCTAGTGCTCCCCTAGACTAAGGCTATGGTACTCCTAGGCTTAGGCTAGGGCACCCCTAGGCTTACTAGGGCACCCCTAGGCTTAGGCTAGCGCACCCCTAGGCTTAGTCTATGGCACCCCAAGGCTTAGGCTAAGTCTAGGGCTACCCTAGCCAAAGGCTATGGCACCCCTGGGCTTATGCTAGGGCACCCCTAGGCTTAGGCTAGGGCACCCCAAGCTTAGGCTAGGGCACCCCTAGGCTTAGGATTGGGCATCCCTATGCTTAGGCTAAGGCACCCCAGGCTTAGGCTAAGGCTAGGGTTCCCATAGCCTAAGGCTAGGGAACCCCTAGGCTTAGGCTAGGGCACTCCAAGGCTTAGGCTAGGGCACCCCTAGGCTTAGGTTAGGGAACCCCTAAGCTTAGGCTAAGGCTAGGGCTCCCCCAGCCTAAGGCTTGGGCACCCCTAGGCTTAGGCTAGGGCACCCCTAGGCTTAGGCTAGGACACCCCTAGGCTTAGGGTAGGACACCCCTAGGCTTAGGCTAAGGCTAGGGTTCCCCTAGCCTAAGGCTAGGGCACCCCTAGGCTTAGGCTACGGCACCCCTAGACTTAGGCTAGAGCACCCCTAGGCTTAAGCTAAGGCTAGGGCTCCCCTAACCTAAGGCTAGGGCACCCCTAGGCTTAGGCTAGGGCACCCCTTGGCTTAGGCTAGTGCACCCCTAGGCTTAGGCTAGGACACCCCTAGGCTTAGGCTAGGGCACCCCTAGGCTTAGACTAAGGCCACGGCTCGACTAGCCTAAGGCTAGGGCACCCCTAGGCTTAGGCTAAGGCAAGGGCTCCCCTAGCCTAAGGTTAGGGCACCACTAGGCTTAGGCTAGGGCACCCCTAGGCTTACTAGGGCATCCCCAGGCTTAGGCTAGGGCACCCCTAGGCTTAGGCTAGGGTACCCCTAGGCTTACTAGGGCACCCCTAGGCTTAGGCTAGGGCACCCCTAGGCATAGGCTAGGGCACCCTTATGCTTACGATAGGGCACCCCTACGCTTAGGCTAGGGCACCCCTAGGCTTAGGCTAGGGCACCCCTAGGCTTAGGTTAGGGAACCCCTAAGCTTAGGCTAAGGCTAGGGCTCCCCCAGCCTAAGGCTTGGGCACCCCTAGGCTTAGGCTAGGGCACCCCTAGGCTTAGGCTAGGACACCCCTAGCCTTAGGGTAGGACACCCCTAGGCTTAGGCTAAGGCTAGGGTTCCCCTAGCCTAAGGCTAGGGCACCCCTAGGCTTAGGCTACGGCACCCCTAGACTTAGGCTAGAGCACCCCTAGGCTTAAGCTAAGGCTAGGGCTCCCCTAACCTAAGGCTAGGGCACCCCTAGGCTTATGCTAGAGCACCCCTTGGCTTAGGCTAGGGCACCCCTAGGCTTAGGCTAGGACACCCCTAGGCTTAGGCTAGGGCACCCCTAGGCTTAGGCTAAGGGTAAGGCTTCCCTAGCCTAAGGTTAGGGAACCACTACGCTTAGGCTAGAGCACCGCTAGGCTTAGGCTTGGGCCCCCCTTGGCTTAGGCTAGGGCACCCCTAGGCTTAGGCTAGGGCACTCCTAGGCTTAGGCTAAGGCTAGGGTTCCCCTAGCCTGAGGCTTGGCAACCCCTAAGCTTAGGCTAGGGCACCCCTAGGCTTAGGCTAGGGCCCCCCTAGGCTTAGGCTTAGGCTAGGGCTCCCCTAGCCTAAGGCTAGGGCACCCTTAGGCTTAGGCTAGGGCACCCCTAGGTTTAGGATAAGGCTAGATCTCCCCTAGCCTAAAGCTAGGGCACCCCTAGGCTTAGGCTAGGGCACACCTAGGCTTAGGCTAGGGCACACCTAGCCTTAAGCTAAGGCTAGGGCTCCCCTCGCCTAAGGCTAGGGCACCCCTAGGCTTAGGCTAGGGCACCCCTAGACTTAGGCTAGGGCACTGCTAGGCTTAAGCTACGGCTAGGTCTCCCCTAACCTAAGGCTAGGGCACCCCTAGGCTTAGGCTAGGGCACCCCTAGGCTTAGGCTAAGGCTAGGGCTCCCCTAGCCCAAGGCTAGGGCACCCCTAGGCTTAGGCTAAGGCTAGGGCTCCCCTAGCCCAAGGCTAGGGCACACCTAGGCTTAGGCTAAGGCACCCCTAGGTTTAGGCTAGGGCACCCCTAGAATTAGCCTAAGGCTAGGGATCCCCTAGCCTAAGGTTAGGGCACCCCTAGGCTTAGGCTAGTGCACCACTAGGCTTAGGCTAGGGCACCGCTAGGCTTAGGCTAGGGCACCCCTAGGCTTAGACTAAGGCTACGGCTCGACTAGCCTAAGGCTAGGGCACCCCTAGGCTTAGGCTAAGGCAAGGGCTCCCCTAGCCTAAGGTTAGGGCACCACTAGGCTTAGGCTAGGGCACCCCTAGGCTTACTAGGGCATCCCCAGGCTTAGGCTAGGGCACCCCTAGGCTTAGGCTAGGGTACCCCTAGGCTTACTAGGGCACCCCTAGGCTTAGGCTAGGGCACCCCTAGGTTAGGCTAGGGCACCCTTATGCTTACGATAGGGCACCCCTACGCTTAGGCTAGGGCACCCCTAGGCTTAGGTTAGGGTACCCCTAGGCTTAGGCCAAGGCTAGGGCTCCCCTAGCCTAAGGCTAGGGAACCCCTAGGCTTAGGCTAGGACACCCCTAGGCTTAGGCTAAGGCTAGGGCTCCACTAGCCTAAGGCTAAGGAACCCCTAGGCTTAGGCTAGGGCACCCCTAGGCTTAGGCTAAGGCTAGGGATCCCCTAGCCTAAGGCAAGGGCACCCCTAGGCTTAGGCTAGGACACCTCTTGGCTTAGGCTAGGGCACCCCTAGGCTTAGGCTAAGGCACCCCTAGGCTTAGACTAGGACACCCCTAGGCATTGGCTAGGACACCCCTAGGCTTAGGCTAGGAAACCCCTAGGCTTAGGCTAAGGCTAGGGTTCCCATAGCCTAAGGCTAGGGCACCCCTAGGCTTAGGCTAAGGCACGCCCAGGTTTAGTCTAAGGCTAGGGCTCCCCTAGCCTAAGGCTAGGGCACCCCTAGGCTTACGCTAGGGTACCCCTGGCTTAGGCTAGGGCACCCCTAATCTTAGGCTAGGGCACCACTAGGCTTAGGCTAAGGCAAGGGCTCCTCTAGCCTAAGGTTAGGGCACCACTAGGCTTAGGCTAGGGCACCCCTAGGCTTAGGGTAAGGCTAAAGCTCTCCTAGCCTAAGGCTAGGGCACCCCTAGGCTTTGGCTAGGGTACCCCTAGGCAAAGGCTAAGGCTAGGGCTCGCCTAGCCTAAGGCTAGGGCACCCCTAGGCTTAGGCTAGGGCACCCCTAGGCTTACATTAGGGCACCCATAAGTTTAGGCCAAGGCTAGGGCGCCCCTAGCCTAAGGCTAGGGCACCCCTAGTCTTAGGCTAGGGAACCCATAGGCTTAGGCTAGGACACCCCTAGGCTTAGGCTAGGACACCCCAGGCTTAGGCTAAGGCTAGGGCTCCCCTAGTCTAAGGCTAGGGCACACCTAGGATTAGGTTAGGGCACCTCTAGGCTTAGGCTAGGGCACCCCTAGGTTTAGGCTAGGGCACCCCTAAGTTTAGGCGTTGGCACCCTTAGGCTTAGGCTAAGGCTAGGGCTCCCCTAGCCTAATGCTTGGGCAACCCTAGGCCTAGGCTACGGCACCCCTAGGCTTAGGCTAGGGTTCCACTAGCATAAGGGGAAGGCTAGGGCACCTCTTGGCTTAGGCTAGGGCATTCCTAGGCTTAGGTTAGGATACCCCTAGGCTTAGGATAGGGCACCCCTAGGCTTAGGCTATGGCACCCCGAGTCTTAAATTTGGACACCCCAAGGCTTAGGCTAGGGAAGCCCTAGGCTTAGGCTAAGGCTATGGCTCCCCTAGCCTAAGGCTAGGGCACCCCTAGGCTTAGACTAGGGCACCCTTTGGCTTAGGCTAGTGCACCCCTAGGCTTAGGCTATGGCACCCCTAGGCTTAGGCTAAGGCTTGGGCTCCCCTAGGCTTAGGCTAGGGCACCCCTAGGCTTGGGTTGGGGCACCCCTAGGCTTAGGCTAGGGCACCCCTAGGCTTAGGCTATGGCACCCCTAGGCTTAGGCTAAGTCTAGGGCTACCCTAGCCAAAGGCTATGGCACCCCTGGGCTTATGCTAGGGCACCCCTAGGCTTAGGCTAGGGCACCCCAAGCTTAGGCTAGGGCACCCCTAGGCTTAGGATAGGGCATCCCTATGCTTAGGCTAAGGCACCCCCAGGCTTAGGCTAAGGCTAGGGTTCCCATAGCCTAAGGCTAGGGAACCCCTATGCTTAGGCTAGGGCACTCCAAGGCTTAGGCTAGGGCACCCCTAGGCTTAGGTTAGGGAACCCCTAAGCTTAGGCTAAGGCTAGGGCTCCCCCAGCCTAAGGCTTGGGCACCCCTAGGCTTAGGCTAGGGCACCCCTAGACTTAGGCTAGAGCACCCCTAGGCTTAAGCTAAGGCTAGGGCTCCCCTAACCTAAGGCTAGGGCACCCCTAGGCTTAGGCTAGGGCACCCCTTGGCTTAGGCTAGGGCACCCCTAGGCTTAGGTTGGGACACCCCTAGGCTTAGGCTAGGGCACCCCTAGGCTTAGGCTAAGGGTAAGGCTTCTCTAGCCTAAGGTTAGGGAACCACTACGCTTAGGCTAGAGCACCGCTAGGCTTAGGCTTGGGCCCCCCTTGGCTTAGGCTAGGGCACCCCTAGGCTTAGGCTAGGGCACTCCTAGGCTTACTAGGTCACCCCTAGGCTTAGGCTAGGGCACCCCTAGTCTTAGGCTAGGGCACCCCTAGGCTTAGGCTAGGGCACCCCTAGGCTTAGGCTAAGGCTAGGGTTCCCCTAGCCTGAGGCTTGGCAACCCCTAGGCTTAGGCTAGGGCACCCCTAGGCTTAGGCTAGGGCCCCCCTAGGCTTAGGCTTAGGCTAGGGCTCCCCTAGCCTAAGGCTAGGGCACCCTTAGGCTTAGGCTAGGGCACCCCTAGGTTTAGGATAAGGCTAGGGCTCCCCTAGCCTAAAGCTAGGGCACCCCTAGGCTTAGGCTAGGGCACACCTAGGCTTAGGCTAGGGCACACCTATCCTTAAGCTAAGGCTAGGGCTCCCCTCGCCTAAGGCTAGGGCACCACTAGGCTTAGGCTAGGGCACCCCTAGACTTAGGCTAGGGCACTGCTAGGCTTAAGCTACGGCTAGGTCTCCCCTAACCTAAGGCTAGGGCACCCCTAGGCTTAGGCTAGGGCACCCCTAGGCTTAGGATAAGGCTAGAGCTCCCCTAGCCCAAGGCTAGGGCACCCCTAGGCTTAGGCTAAGGCACCCCTAGGTTTAGGCTAGGGCACCCCTAGAATTAGCCTAAGGCTAGGGATCCCCTAGCCTAAGGTTAGGGCACCCCTAGGCTTAGGCTAGGGCACCACTAGGCTTAGGCTAGGGCACCGCTAGGCTTAGGCTAGGGCACCCCTAGGCTTAGACTAAGGCTACGGCTCGACTAGCCTAAGGCTAGGGCACCCCTAGGCTTAGGCTAAGGCAAGGGCTCCCCTAGCCTAAGGTTACGGCACCACTAGGCTTAGGCTAGGACACCCCTAGGCTTACTAGGGCATCCCCAGGCTTAGGCTAGGGCACCCCTAGGCTTAGGCTAGGGCACCCCTAGGCATAGGCTAGGGCACCCTTATGCTTACGATAGGACACCCCTACGCTTAGGCTAGGGCACCCCTAGGCTTAGGCTAGGGCACCCCTAGGCTTAGGCCAAGGCTAGGGCTCCCCTAGCCTAAGGCTAGGGAACCCCTAGGCTTAGGCTAGGACACCCCTAGGCTTAGGCTAAGGCTAGGGCTCCACTAGCCTAAGGCTAAGGCACCCCTAGGCTTAGACTAGGACACCCCTAGGCATTGGCTAGGACACCCCTAGGCTTAGGCTAGGACACCCCTAGGCTTAGGCTAAGGCTAGGGTTCCCATAGCCTAAGGCTAGGGCACCCCTAGGCTTAGGCTAAGGCACCCCCAGGCTTAGGCTAAGGCTAGGGATCCCCTAGCCTAAGGCTAGGGCACCCCTAGGCTTACGCTAGGGTACCCCTGGCTTAGGCTAGGGCACCCCTAATCTTAGGCTAGGGCACCACTAGGCTTAGGCTAAGGCAAGGGCTCGCCTAGCCTAAGGCTAGGGCACCCCTAGGCTTAGGCTAGGGCACCCGTAGGCTTAGGGTAAGGCTAAAGCTCTCTTAGCCTAAGGCTAGGGCACCCCTAGGCTTTGGCTAGGGTACCCCTAGGCTAAGGCTAAGGCTAGGGCTCGCCTAGCCTAAGGCTAGGGCACCCCTAGGCTTAGGCTAGGGCACCCCTAGGCTTACATTAGGGCACCCATAAGTTTAGGCCAAGGCTAGGGCGCCCCTAGCCTAAGGCTAGGGCACCCCTAGTCTTAGGCTAGGGAACCCATAGGCTTAGGCTAGGACACCCCTAGGCTTAGGCTAGGACACCCCAGGCTTAGGCTAAGGCTAGGGCTCCCCTAGTCTAAGGCTAGGGCACACCTAGGATTAGGTTAGGGCACCTCTTGGCTTAGGCTAGGGCACCCCTAGGTTTAGGCTAGGGCACCCCTAGGTTTAGGCGTTGGCACCCTTAGGCTTAGGCTAAGGCTAGGGCTCCCCTAGCCTAATGCTTGGGCAACCCTAGGCTTAGGCTACGGCACCCCTAGGCTTAGGCTAGGGTACCCCTAGCATAAGGGGAAGGCTAGGGCACCTCTTGGCTTAGGCTAGGGCATTCCTAGGCTTAGGTTAGGACACCCCTAGGCTTAGGATAGGGCACCCCTAGGCTTAGGCTATGGCACCCCGAGTCTTAAATTTGGACACCCCAAGGCTTAGGCTAGGGAAGCCCTAGGCTTAGGCTAAGGCTATGGCTCCCCTAGCCTAAGGTTAGGGCACCCCTAGGCTTAGACTAGGGCACCCCTTGGCTTAGGCTAGTGCACCCCTAGGCTTAGGCTATGGCACCCCTAGGCTTAGGCTAAGGCTTGGGCTCCCCTAGGCTTAGGCTAGGGCACCCCTAGGCTTGGGTTGGGGCACCCCTAGGCTTAGGCTAGGGCACCCCTAGGCTTAGGCTATGGCACCCCTAGGCTTAGGCTAAGTCTAGGGCTACCCTAGCCAAAGGCTATGGCACCCCTGGGCTTATGCTAGGGCACCCCTAGGCTTAGGCTAGGGCACCCCAAGCTTAGGCTAGGGCACCCCTAGGCTTAGGATAGGGCATCCCTATGCTTAGGCTAAGGCACCCCCAGGCTTAGGCTAAGGCTAGGGTTCCCATAGCCTAAGGCTAGGGAACCCCTAGGCTTAGGCTAGGGCACTCCAAGGCTTAGGCTACGGCACCCCTAGGCTTAGGTTAGGGAACCCCTAAGCTTAGGCTAAGGCTAGGGTTCCCCTACCTAAGGATAGGGCACCCCTAGGCTTAGGCTAGGGCACCCCTAGGCTTAGGTTAGGGAACCCCTAAGCTTAGGCCAAGGCTAGGGCTCCCCTAGCCTAAGGCTAGGGAACCCCTAGGCTTAGGCTAGGACACCCCTAGGCTTAGGCTAAGGCTAGGGCTCCACTAGCCTAAGGCTAAGGCACCCCTAGGCTTAGACTAGGACACCCCTAGGCATTGGCTAGGACACCCCTAGGCTTAGGCTAGGACACCCCTAGGCTTAGGCTAAGGCTAGGGTTCCCATAGCCTAAGGCTAGGGCACCCCTAGGCTTAGGCTAAGGCACCCCCAGGCTTAGGCTAAGGCTAGGGCTCCCCTAGCCTAAGGCTAGGGCACCCCTAGGCTTACGCTAGGGTACCCCTGGCTTAGGCTAGGGCACCCCTAATCTTAGGCTAGGGCACCACTAGGCTTAGGCTAAGGCAAGGGCTCGCCTAGCCTAAGGCTAGGGCACCCCTAGGCTTAGGCTAGGGCACCCGTAGGCTTAGGGTAAGGCTAAAGCTCTCCTAGCCTAAGGCTAGGGCACCCCTAGGCTTTGGCTAGGGTACCCCTAGGCTAAGGCTAAGGCTAGGGCTCGCCTAGCCTAAGGCTAGGGCACCCCTAGGCTTAGGCTAGGGCACCCCTAGGCTTACATTAGGGCACCCATAAGTTTAGGCCAAGGCTAGGGCGCCCCTAGCCTAAGGCTAGGGCACCCCTAGTCTTAGGCTAGGGAACCCATAGGCTTAGGCTAGGACACCCCTAGGCTTAGGCTAGGACACCCCAGGCTTAGGCTAAGGCTAGGGCTCCCCTAGTCTAAGGCTAGGGCACACCTAGGATTAGGTTAGGGCACCTCTTGGCTTAGGCTAGGGCACCCCTAGGTTTAGGCTAGGGCACCCCTAGGTTTAGGCGTTGGCACCCCTAGGCTTAGGCTAGGGCACCCCTAGGCTTAGGTTAGGGAACCCCTAAGCTTAGGCTAAGGCTAGGGCTCCCCCAGCCTAAGGCTAGGGCACCCCTAGGCTTAGGCTAGGGCACCCCTAGGCTTAGGCTAGGACACCCCTAGGCTTAGGGTAGGACACCCCTAGGCTTAGGCTAAGGCTAGGGTTCCCCTAGCCTAAGGCTAGGGCACCCCTAGGCTTAGGCTACGGCACCCCTAGACTTAGGCTAGAGCACCCCTAGGCTTAAGCTAAGGCTAGGGCTCCCCTAACCTAATGCTAGGGCACCCCTAGGCTTAGGCTAGAGCACCCCTTGGCTTAGGCTAGGGCACCCCTAGGCTTAGGCTAGGACACCCCTAGGCTTAGGCTAGGGCACCCCTAGGCTTAGGCTAAGGGTAAGGCTTCCCTAGCCTAAGGTTAGGGAACCACTACGCTTAGGCTAGAGCACCGCTAGGCTTAGGCTTGGGCCCCCCATGGCTTAGGCTAGGGCACCCCTAGGCTTAGGCTAGGGCACTCCTAGGCTTACTAGGTCACCCCTAGGCTTAGGCTAGGGCACCCCTAGGCTTAGGCTAGGGCACCCCTAGGCTTAGGCTAAGGCTAGGGTTCCCCTAGCCTGAGGCTTGGCAACCCCTAGGCTTAGGCTAGGGCACCCCTAGGCTTAGGCTAGGGACCCCTAGGCTTAGGCTTAGGCTAGGGCTCCCCTAGCCTAAGGCTAGGGCACCCTTAGGCTTAGGCTAGGGCACCCCTAGGTTTAGGATAAGGCTAGGGCTCCCCTAGCCTAAAGCTAGGGCACCCTTAGGCTTAGGCTAGGGCACACCTAGGCTAAGGCTAGGGCACACCTAGCCTTAAGCTAAGGCTAGGGCTCCCCTCGCCTAAGGCTAGGGCACCCCTAGGCTTAGGCTAGGGCACCCCTAGACTTAGGCTAGGGCACTGCTAGGCTTAAGCTACGGCTAGGTCTCCCCTAACCTAAGGCTAGGGCACCCCTAGGCTTAGGCTAGGGCACCCCTAGGCTTAGGCTAAGGCTAGGGCTCCCCTAGCCCAAGGCTAGGGCACCCCTAGGCTTAGGCAAAGGCACCCCTAGGTTTAGGCTAGGGCACCCCTAGAATTAGTCTAAGGCTAGGGATCCCCTAGCCTAAGGTTAGGGCACCCCTAGGCTTAGGCTACGGCACCACTAGGCTTAGGCTAGGGCACCGCTAGGCTTAGGCTAGGGCACCCCTAGGCTTAGACTAAGGCTACGGCTCGACTAGCCTAAGGCTAGGGCACCCCTAGGCTTAGGCTACGGCACCCCTAGACTTAGGCTAGAGCACCCCTAGGCTTAAGCTAAGGCTAGGGCTCCCCTAACCTAAGGCTAGGGCACCCCTAGGCTTAGGCTAGGGCACCCCTTGGCTTAGGCTAGGGCACCCCTAGGCTTAGGCTAGGACACCCCTAGGCTTAGGCTAGGGCACCCCTAGGCTTAGGCTAAGGGTAAGGCTTCCCTAGCCTAAGGTTAGGGAACCACTACGCTTAGGCTAGAGCACCGCTAGGCTTAGGCTTGGGCCCCCCTTGGCTTAGGCTAGGGCACCCCTAGGCTTAGGCTAGGGCACTCCTAGGCTTACTAGGTCACCCCTAGGCTTAGGCTAGGGCACCCCTAGTCTTAGGCTAGGGCACCCCTAGGCTTAGGCTAGGGCACCCCTAGGCTTAGGCTAAGGCTAGGGTTCCCCTAGCCTCAGGCTTGGCAACCCCTAGGCTTAGGCTAGGGCACCCCTAGGCTTAGGCTAGGGCCCCCCTAGGCTTAGGCTTAGGCTAGGGCTCCCCTAGCCTAAGGCTAGGGCAACCCTAGGCTTAGGCTAGGGCACCCCTAGTCTTAGGCTAGGGCACCCCTAGGCTTAGGCTAGGGCACCCCCAGGCTTAGGCTAAGGCTAGGGTTCCCATAGCCTAAGTCTAGGGAACCCCTAGGCTTAGGCTAGGGCACCCCTAGGCTTAGGCTAAGGCTAGGGTTCCCCTAGCCTAAGGTTAGGGCACCCATAGGCTTAGGCTAAGGCACCCCTAGGCTTAGGATAATGCTAGTGCTCCCCTAGACTAAGGCTATGGTACTCCTAGGCTTAGGCTAGGGCACCCCTAGGCTTACTAGGGCACCACTAGGCTTAGGCTAGGGCACCCCTAGGCTTAGGCTAGGGCACCCCTAGGCTTGGGCTAAGTCTAGGGCTACCCTAGCCAAAGGCTATGGCACCCCTGGGCTTATGCTAGGGCACCCCTAGGCTTAGGCTAGGGCACCCCAAGCTTAGGCTAGGGCACCCCTAGGCTTAGGATAGGGCATCCCTATGCTTAGGCTAGGACACCCCTAGGCTTAGGCTAGGGCACCCCTAGGCTTAGGCTAAGGGTAAGGCTTCCCTAGCCTAAGGTTAGGGAACCACTACGCTTAGGCTAGAGCACCGCTAGGCTTAGGCTTGGGCCCCCCTTGGCTTAGGCTAGGGCACCCCTAGGCTTAGGCTAGGGCACTCCTAGGCTTACTAGGTCACCCCTAGGCTTAGGCTAGGGCACCCCTAGTCTTAGGCTAGGGCACCCCTAGGCTTGGGCTAGGGCACCCCTAGGCTTAGGCTAAGGCTAGGGTTCCCCTAGCCTGAGGCTTGGCAACCCCTAGGCTTAGGCTAGGGCACCCCTAGGCTTAGGCTAGGGCCCCCCTAGGCTTAGGCTTAGGCTAGGGCTCCCCTAGCCTAAGGCTAGGGCACCCTTAGGCTTAGGCTAGGGCACCCCTAGGTTTAGGATAAGGCTAGGGCTCCCCTAGCCTAAAGCTAGGGCACCCCTAGGCTTAGGCTAGGGCACACCTAGGCTTAGGCTAGGGCACACCTAGCCTTAAGCTAAGGCTAGGGCTCCCCTCGCCTAAGGCTAGGGCACCCCTAGGCTTAGGCTAGGGCACCCCTAGACTTAGGCTAGGGCACTGCTAGGCTTAAGCTACGGCTAGGTCTCCCCTAACCTAAGGCTAGGGCACCCCTAGGCTTAGGCTAGGGCACCCCTAGGCTTAGGCTAAGGCTAGGGCTCCCCTAGCCCAAGGCTAGGGCACCCCTAGGCTTAGGCTAAGGCACCCCTAGGTTTAGGCTAGGGCACCCCTAGAATTAGCCTAAGGCTAGGGATCCCCTAGCCCAAGGTTAGGGCACCCCTAGGCTTAGGCTAGGTCACCACAAGGCTTAGGCTAGGGCACCGCTAGGCTTAGGCTAGGGCACCCCTAGGCTTAGACTAAGGCTACGGCTCGACTAGCCTAAGGCTAGGGCACCCCTAGGCTTAGGCTAAGGCAAGGGCTCCCCTAGCCTAAGGTTACGGCACCACTAGGCTTAGGCTAGGGCACCCCTAGGCTTACTAGGGCATCCCCAGGCTTAGGCTAGGGCACCCCTAGGCTTAGGCTAGGGCACCCCTAGGCATAGGCTAGGGCACCCTTATGCTTACGATAGGACACCCCTACGCTTAGGCTAGGGCACCCCTAGGCTTAGGCTAGGGCACCCCTAGGCTTAGGCCAAGGCTAGGGCTCCCCTAGCCTAAGGCTAGGGAACCCCTAGGCTTAGACTAGGACACCCCTAGGCATTGGCTAGGACACCCCTAGGCTTAGGCTAGGACACCCCTAGGCTTAGGCTAAGGCTAGGGTTCCCATAGCCTAAGGCTAGGGCACCCCTAGGCTTAGGCTAAGGCACCCCCAGGCTTAGGCTAAGGCTAGGGCTCCCCTAGCCTAAGGCTAGGGCACCCCTAGGCTTACGCTAGGGTACCCCTGGCTTAGGCTAGGGCACCCCTAATCTTAGGCTAGGGCACCACTAGGCTTAGGCTAAGGCAAGGGCTCGCCTAGCCTAAGGCTAGGGCACCCCTAGGCTTAGGCTAGGGCACCCCTAGGCTTAGGGTAAGGCTAAAGCTCTCCTAGCCTAAGGCTAGGGCACCCCTAGGCTTTGGCTAGGGTACCCCTAGGCTAAGGCTAAGGCTAGGGCTCGCCTAGCCTAAGGCTAGGGCACCCCTAGCCTTAGGCTAGGGCACCCCTAACCTTAGGCTAGGGCACCCCTAGGCTTACATTAGGGCACCCATAAGTTTAGGCCAAGGCTAGGGCGCCCCTAGCCTAAGGCTAGGGCACCCCTAGTCTTAGGCTAGGGAACCCATAGGCTTAGGCTAGGACACCCCTAGGCTTAGGCTAGGACACCCCAGGCTTAGGCTAAGGCTAGGGCTCCCCTAGTCTAAGGCTAGGGCACACCTAGGATTAGGTTAGGGCACCTCTAGGCTTAGGCTAGGGCACCCCTAGGTTTAGGCTAGGGCACCCCTAGGTTTAGGCGTTGGCACCCTTAGGCTTAGGCTAAGGCTAGGGCTCCCCTAGCCTAATGCTTGGGCAACCCTAGGCTTAGGCTACGGCACCCCTAGGCTTAGGCTAGGGTACCCCTAGCATAAGGGGAAGGCTAGGGCACCTCTTGGCTTAGGCTAGGGCATTCCTAGGCTTAGGTTAGGACACCCCTAGGCTTAGGATAGGGCACCCCTAGGCTTAGGCTATGGCACCCCGAGTCTTAAATTTGGACACCCCAAGGCTTAGGCTAGGGAAGCCCTAGGCTTAGGCTAAGGCTATGGCTCCCCTAGCCTAAGGCTAGGGCATCCCTAGGCTTAGACTAGGGCACCCCTTGGCTTAGGCTAGTGCACCCCTAGGCTTAGGCTATGGCACCACTAGGCTTAGGCTAAGGCTTGGGCTCCCCTAGGCTTAGGCTAGGGCACCCCTAGGCTTGGGTTGGGACACCCCTAGGCTTAGGCTAGGGCACCCCTAGGCTTAGGCTATGGTACCCCTAGGCTTAGGCTAAGTCTAGGGCTACCCTAGCCAAAGGCTATGGCACCCCTGGGCTTATGCTAGGGCACCCCTAGGCTTAGGCTAGGGCACCCCAAGCTTAGGCTAGGGCACCCCTAGGCTTAGGATAGGGCATCCCTATGCTTAGGCTAAGGCACCCCCAGGCTTAGGCTAAGGCTAGGGTTCCCATAGCCTAAGGCTAGGGAACCCCTAGGCTTAGGCTAGGGCACTCCAAGGCTTAGGCTACGGCACCCCTAGGCTTAGGTTAGGGAACCCCTAAGCTTAGGCTAAGGCTAGGGTTCCCCTACCTAAGGCTAGGGCACCCCTAGGCTTAGGCTTGGGCACCCCTAGGCTTAGGTTAGGGAACCCCTAAGCTTAGGCTAAGGCTAGGGCTCCCCCAGCCTAGGGCTTAGGCACCCCTAGGCTTAGGCTAGGGCACCCCTAGGCTTAGGCTAGGACACCCCTAGGCTTAGGGTAGGACACCCCTAGGCTTAGGCTAAGGCTAGGGTTCCCCTAGCCTAAGGCTAGGGCACCCCTAGGCTTAGGCTACGGCACCCCTAGACTTAGGCTAGAGCACCCCTAGGCTTAAGCTAAGGCTAGGGCTCCCCTAACCTAATGCTAGGGCACCCCTAGGCTTAGGCTAGAGCACCCCTTGGCTTAGGCTAGGGCACCCCTAGGCTTAGGCTAGGACACCCCTAGGCTTAGGCTAGGGCACCCCTAGGCTTAGGCTAAGGGTAAGGCTTCCCTAGCCTAAGGTTAGGGAACCACTACGCTTAGGCTGGAGCACCGCTAGGCTTAGGCTTGGGCCCCCCATGGCTTAGGCTAGGGCACCCCTAGGCTTAGGCTAGGGCACTCCTAGGCTTACTAGGTCACCCCTAGGCTTAGGCTAGGGCACCCCTAGGCTTAGGCTAGGGCACCCCTTGGCTTAGGCTAAGGCTAGGGTTCCCCTAGCCTGAGGCTTGGCAACCCCTAGGCTTAGGCTAGGGCACCCCTAGGCTTAGGCTAGGGACCCCTAGGCTTAGGCTTAGGCTAGGGCTCCCCTAGCCTAAGGCTAGGGCACCCTTAGGCTTAGGCTAGGGCACCCCTAGGTTTAGGATAAGGCTAGGGCTCCCCTAGCCTAAAGCTAGGGCACCCTTAGGCTTAGGCTAGGGCACACCTAGGCTTAGGCTAGGGCACACCTAGCCTTAAGCTAAGGCTAGGGCTCCCCTCGCCTAAGGCTAGGGCACCCCTAGGCTTAGGCTAGGGCACCCCTAGACTTAGGCTAGGGCACTGCTAGGCTTAAGCTACGGCTAGGTCTCCCCTAACCTAAGGCTAGGGCACCCCTAGGCTTAGGCTAGGGCACCCCTAGGCTTAGGCTAAGGCTAGGGCTCCCCTAGCCCAAGGCTAGGGCACCCCTAGGCTTAGGCTAAGGCACCCCTAGGTTTAGGCTAGGGCACCCCTAGAATTATCCTAAGGCTAGGGATCCCCTAGCCTAAGGTTAGGGCACCCCTAGGCTTAGGCTACGGCAAAACTAGGCTTAGGCTAGGGCACCGCTAGGCTTAGGCTAGGGCACCCCTAGGCTTAGACTAAGGCTACGGCTCGACTAGCCTAAGGCTAGGGCACCCCTAGGCTTAGGCTACGGCACCCCTAGACTTAGGCTAGAGCACCCCTAGGCTTAAGCTAAGGCTAGGGCTCCCCTAACCTAATGCTAGGGCACCCCTAGGCTTAGGCTAGAGAACCCCTTGGCTTAGGCTAGGGCACCCCTAGGCTTAGGCTAGGACACCCCTAGGCTTAGGCTAGGGCACCCCTAGGCTTAGGCTAAGGGTAAGGCTTCCCTAGCCTAAGGTTAGGGAACCACTACGCTTAGGCTAGAGCACCGCTAGGCTTAGGCTTGGGCCCCCCTTGGCTTAGGCTAGGGCACCCCTAGGCTTAGGCTAGGGCACTCCTAGGCTTACTAGGTCACCCCTAGGCTTAGGCTAGGGCACCCCTAGTCTTAGGCTAGGGCTCCCCTAGGCTTAGGCTAGGGCACCCCTAGGCTTAGGCTAAGGCTAGGGTTCCCCTAGCCTGAGGCTTGGCAACCCCTAGGCTTAGGCTAGGGCACCCCTAGGCTTAGGCTAGGGCCCCCCTAGGCTTAGGCTTAGGCTAGGGCTCCCCTAGCCTAAGGCTAGGGCAACCCTAGGCTTAGGCTAGGGCACCCCTAGTCTTAGGCTAGGGCACCCCTAGGCTTAGGCTAGGGCACCCCCAGGCTTAGGCTAAGGCTAGGGTTCCCATAGCCTAAGTCTAGGGAACCCCTAGGCTTAGGCTAGGGCACCCCTAGGCTTAGGCTAAGGCTAGGGTTCCCCTAGCCTAAGGTTAGGGCACCCATAGGCTTAGGCTAAGGCACCCCTAGGCTTAGGATAATGCTAGTGCTCCCCTAGACTAAGGCTATTGTACTCCTAGGCTTAGGCTAGGGCACCCCTAGGCTTACTAGGGCACCCCTAGGCTTAGGCTAGGGCACCCCGAGGCTTAGGCTATGGCACCCCTAGGCTTAGGCTAAGTCTAGGGCTACCCTAGCCAAAGGCTATGGCACCCCTGGGCTTATGCTAGGGCACCCCTAGGCTTAGGCTAGGGCACCCCAAGCTTAGGCTAGGGCACCCCTAGGCTTAGGATAGGGCATCCCTATGCTTAGGCTAAGGCACCCCCAGGCTTAGGCTAAGGCTAGGGTTCCCATAGCCTAAGGCTAGGGAACCCCTAGGCTTAGGCTAGGGCACTCCAAGGCTTAGGCTAGGGCACCCCTAGGCTTAGGTTAGGGAACCCCTAAGCTTAGGCTAAGGCTAGGGTTCCCCTACCTAAGGCTAGGGCACCCCTAGGCTTAGGCTAGTGCACCCCTAGGCTTAGGTTAGGGAACCCCTAAGCTTAGGCTAAGGCTAGGGCTCCCCCAGCCTAAGGCTTGGGCACCCCTAGGCTTAGGCTAGGGCACCCCTAGGCTTAGGCTAGGACACCCCTAGGCTTAGGGTAGGACACCCCTAGGCTTAGGCTAAGGCTAGGGTTCCCCTAGCCTAAGGCTAGGGCACCCCTAGGCTTAGGCTACGGCACCCCTAGACTTAGGCTAGAGCACCCCTAGGCTTAAGCTAAGGCTAGGGCTCCCCTAACCTAAGGTTAGGGCACCCCTAGGCTTAGGCTAGGGCACCCCTTGGCTTAGGCTAGGGCACCCCTAGGCTTAGGCTAGGACATCCCTAGGCTTAGGCTAGGGCACCCCTAGGCTTAGGCTAAGGGTAAGGCTTCCCTAGCCTAAGGTTAGGGAACCACTACGCTTAGGCTAGAGCACCGCTAGGCTTAGGCTTGGGCCCCCCTTGGCTTAGGCTAGGGCACCCCTAGGCTTAGGCTAGGGCACTCCTAGGCTTACTAGGTCACCCCTAGGCTTAGGCTAGGGCACCCCTAGTCTTAGGCTAGGGCACCCCTAGGCTTGGGCTAGGGCACCCCTAGGCTTAGGCTAAGGCTAGGGTTCCCCTAGCCTGAGGCTTGGCAACCCCTAGGCTTAGGCTAGGGCACCCCTAAGCTTAGGCTAGGGCCCCCCTAGGCTTAGGCTTAGGCTAGGGCTCCCCTAGCCTAAGGCTAGGGCACCCTTAGGCTTAGGCTAGGGCACCCCTAGGTTTAGGATAAGGCTAGGGCTCCCCTAGCCTAAAGCTAGGGCACCCCTAGGCTTAGGCTAGGGCACACCTAGGCTTAGGCTAGGGCACACCTAGCCTTAAGCTAAGGCTAGGGCTCCCCTCGCCTAAGGCTAGGGCACCCCTAGGCTTAGGCTAGGGCACCCCTAGACTTAGGCTAGGGCACTGCTAGGCTTAAGCTACGGCTAGGTCTCCCCTAACCTAAGGCTAGGGCACCCCTAGGCTTAGGCTAGGGCACCCCTAGGCTTAGGCTAAGGCTAGGGCTCCCCTAGCCCAAGGCTAGGGCACCCCTAGGCTTAGGCTAAGGCACCCCTAGGTTTAGGCTAGGGCACCCCTAGAATTAGCCTAAGGCTAGGGATCCCCTAGCCTAAGGTTAGGGCACCCCTAGGCTTAGGCTAGGGCACCACTAGGCTTAGGCTATGGCACCGCTAGGCTTAGGCTAGGGCACCCCTAGGCTTAGACTAAGGCTACGGCTCGACTAGCCTAAGGCTAGGTCACCCCTAGGCTTAGGCTAAGGCAAGGGCTCCCCTAGCCTAAGGTTAGGGCACCACTAGGCTTAGGCTAGGGCACTCCTAGGCTTACTAGGGCATCCCCAGGCTTAGGCTAGGGCACCCCTAGGCTTAGGCTAGGGTACCCCTAGGCTTATTAGGGCACCCCTAGGCTTAGGCTAGGGCACCCCTAGGCATAGGCTAGGGCACCCTTATGCTTACGATAGGGCACCCCTACGCTTAGGCTAGGGCACCCCTAGGCTTAGGCTAGGGCACCCCTAGGCTTAGGCCAAGGCTAGGGATCCCCTAGCCTAAGGCTAGGGAACCCCTAGGCTTAGGCTAGGACACCCCTAGGCTTAGGCTAAGGCTAGGGCTCCACTAGCTTAAGGCTAAGGAACCCCTAGGCTTAGGCTAGGGCACCCCTAGGCTTATGCTAAGGCTAGGGATCCCCTAGCCTAAGGCAAGGGCACCCCTAGGCTTAGGCTAGGACACCTCTTGGCTTAGGCTAGGGCACCCCTAGGCTTAGGCTAAGGCACCCCTAGGCTTAGACTAGGACACCCCTAGGCATTGGCTAGGACACCCCTAGGCTTAGGCTAGGACACCCCTAGGCTTAGGCTAAGGCTAGGGTTCCCATAGCCTAAGGCTAGGGCACCCCTAGTCTTAGGCTAAGGCACCCCCAGGCTTAGGCTAAGGCTAGGGCTCCCCTAGCCTAAGGCTAGGGCACCCCTAGGCTTACGCTAGGGTACCCCTGGCTTAGGCTAGGGCACCCCTAGGCTTAGGGTAAGGCTAAAGCTCTCCTAGCCTAAGGCTAGGGCACCCCTAGGCTTTGGCTAGGGTACCCCTAGGCTAAGGCTAAGGCTAGGGCTCGCCTAGCCTAAGGCTAGGGCACCCTCAGGCTTAGGCTAGGGCACCCCTAGGCTTACATTAGGGCACCCATAAGTTTAGGCCAAGGCTAGGGCGCCCCTAGCCTAAGGCTAGGGCACCCCTAGTCTTAGGCTAGGGAACCCATAGGCTTAGGCTAGGACACCCCTAGGCTTAGGCTAGGACACCCCAGGCTTAGGCTAAGGCTAGGGCTCCCCTAGTCTAAGGCTAGGGCACACCTAGGATTAGGTTAGGGCACCTCTAGGCTTAGGCTAGGGCACCCCTAGGTTTAGGCTAGGGCACCCCTAGGTTTAGGCGTTGGCACCCTTAGGCTTAGGCTAAGGCTAGGGCTCCCCTAGCCTAATGTTTGGGCAACCCTAGGCTTAGGCTACGGCACCCCTAGGCTTAGGCTAGGGTACCCCTAGCATAAGGGGAAGGCTAGGGCACCTCTTGGCTTAGGCTAGGGCATTCCTAGGCTTAGGTTAGGACACCCCTAGGCTTAGGATAGGGCACCCCTAGGCTTAGGCTATGGCACCCCGAGTCTTAAATTTGGACACCCCAAGGCTTAGGCTAGGGAAGCCCTAGGCTTATGCTAAGGCTATGGCTCCCCTAGCCTAAGGCTAGGGCACCCCTAGGCTTAGACTAGGGCACCCCTTGTCTTAGGCTAGTGCACCCCTAGGCTTAGGCTATGGCACCCCTAGGCTTAGGCTAAGGCTTGGGCTCCCCTAGGCTTAGGCTAGGGCACCCCTAGGCTTGGGTTGGGGCACCCCTAGGCTTAGGCTAGGGCACCCTTAGGCTTAGGCTAAGGCTAGGGCTCCCCTAGCCTCAGACTAGGGCACTCCTAGGCTCAGGCTAGGGCACCCTTAGGCTTAGGCTAGGGCAATCCTTGGCTTATGCTAAGGCTAGGGCTCCCCTAGCCTCAGGCGAGGGCAACCCTAGGCTTAGGATAAGGCTAGGGCTCCCCTAGCCTCAGGCTAAGGCACCCCAAGGCTTAGGCTAGGGCACCCCTATGCTTAGGCTTCGACACCACTAGGCTTAGGCTAGGGCACCCCTAGGCTTAGGCTAAGGCTAGAGCTTCCCTAGCCTAAGACTAGGGCACCTCTAGGCTTAGGCTAAGGCACCCCTAGGCTTAGGCTAAGGCTAGCGCTCCCCTACCCTAAGGTTAGGGCACCCCTAGGCTTTGGCTAGGGCACCCTTACCCTAAGGCTAGGGCACAACTAGGCTTTGGCTAGGGCACAACTAGGCTTAGGTTAAGCCTAGGGCTCCCCTAGTCTAAGGCTTGGGCACGCCTAGACTTTGGCTAGGGCACCCCTGGGCTTATGCTAGGGTACCCCTAGGCTTAGGCTAAGGCTAGGGCTCCCCTAGCCTAAGGCTAGGGCACCCCTAGGCTTAGACTAGGGCACCCCTTGGCTTAGGCTAAGGCTAGGGATCCCCTAGCCTAATGCTTGGGCAACCCGAGCCTTAGGCTAGGGCACCCCTAGGCTTAAGCTAGGGTACCCCTAGCTTAATCTAAGGCTAGGGCTCCACTAGCCTAAGGCTAGGGCACCCCTAGGCTTAGACTAGGGCACCCCTAGGCTTAGGCTATGGCACCCCTAGGCTATAGTTTGGACACCCCAAGGCTTAGGCTAGCGCAACCCTAGGCTTAGGCTAAGGCTACGGCTCCCCTAGCCTAAGGCTTGGGCACCCCTAGGCTTAGACTAGGGCACCCCCATCCTTAGGCCAGGGCACCCCTTGGCTTAATCCAGTGCTCCCCTAGCCTTAGGCTAGGGCTCCCCTAGGCTTAGGCTCGGGCACCCCTTGGCTTAGGCTAGGGCTCTCCTAGCCTTAGGCTAGGGTTCCCCTAACCTTATGGTAGGGCACCCCAGGCTTAGGCTAGGGCTCCCCTAGGCTTAGGCTAGGGCACACCTAGGCTTATGCTAGGGCTCCCCTAGCCTTAGGTTCGGCCACCCCTAGGCTTTGCCAAGGGCTCCCCTAGGCTTAGACTAGGGCACCCCTAGGCTTAGGCTAGGACTCCCCTAGCCTTAGGTTAGGGCACCCCTAGGCTTAGGCTAGGGTTCCCTTAGCCTTAGGCTATGGCTCCCATAGCCTAAGGCTAGGGCTCCCCTATCCTTAGGCTAGGGCACCCTTAGGCTTAGGCTAAGACTAGGGATCCCCTAGCCTTAGGCTAGGACTCCCCTAGCTTTTGGTTAGGGCACCCCTAGGCTTAGGCTAGGGCTCCCCTAGCCTTAGCATAGGGCTCCCCTAGGCTTAGGCTAGGGCTCCCTTAGCTTTAGGCTAGGGCTCCCCTAGCCTTAGGGTAGGGCACCCCTAGGCTTAGGCTAGGGCTCCCCTAGCCTTAGGCTAGGGCAACCCTAGGCTTAGGATAAGGCTAGGGCTCCCCTAGCCTTAGGCTAGTGCTGCCCAACCTTAGGCTAGGGCACCCCTAGGCTTAGGCTAATGCTAGCGCTCCCCTAGCCTTAGGCTACGGCTCCCCTAGCCTTAGGCTAGGGCACCCATAGGTTTAGGCTAGGGCTCCCCTAGCCTTAGGTATGGCAGCCCTAGGCTTAGGCTTGGGCTCCCCTAGCCTTAGGCTAGGGCACCCCTAGGCTTAGGCTAAGGCTAGGGCTCCTCTAGCCTTAGGTTAGGGCTCTCCTAGCCTTAGGCTAGGGCAACCCTCGGCTTAGGCTAGGGCTACCCTAGCCTTAGGCTCGGGCTCCCCTAGCCTTAGGCTCGGGCTCCCCTAGCCTTAGGCTCGGTCACCCCTAGCCTTAGTCTAGGGCTCCCCTAGACTTAGTCCAGGGCTCCCCTAGCCTTAGGGTAGGGCTCCCCTACACTTAAGGTAGGGCATCCCTAGCATTATGCTAGGGCTCCGGTAGCCTAAGCCTAGGGCTCCCCTAGCCTTGGCTATGGCACCGCTAGGCTTAGTCTAACGCTAGAGCTCCCATAGCCTTAGGCTAGTGCTCTCCGAGCCTTAGGCTCGGGCACCCCTAAGCTTAGGATAAGGCTAGGGCTCCCCTAGGCTTAGGCTAGGGCACCCCTAGGCTTAGGCTAAGGCTACGGCTCCCTTTGCCTAAGGCTAGGGCACCCCTAGCCTAAGGCTATGGAACACCTAGGATTAGGCTAGGGCACCCCTAGGCTTAGGCTAGGGCACCCTTAGGCTTAGGTTAGGGCACCCCTAGGCTTAGGCTATGGCACCCCTAGGCTTAGGATAAGGCTAAGGCTCCCCTAGCCTAAGGCTAGGGCACCCCTAGGCTTAGGGTACGGGACCCCGAGGCTTAGGCTAGGGCACCCCTAGGTTTAGTCTAGGGCACCCCTAGGCTTAAGCTATGGCACACCTAGGCTTAGGCTTAGGCTAGGGCTCCCCTGGCCTTAGGCTAGGGCACCCCTTGGCTTAGGCTAGGGTACGCCTAGGCTTAGGCTAGCGCACTCCTAGGTTTAGGCTAGGGCACCCCTAGGCTTAGGCTAGGGTACCCCGAGGCTTAGGCTGGGTCACCCCGAGGCTTAGGCTAGGGCACCCCGAGGCTTAGGCTAGGGCACCCCGAGGCTTAGGCTAGGGCACCGCGATTCTTAGACTAGGCCACCCCGAGGCTTAGGCTAGGGGACCCGGAGGCGTAGGCTAGGGCATCCCGAGGCTTAGGCTAAGGCTAGGGCTCCCCTAGCCTCAGGCTAGGGCACCTTTAGACTCAGGCTAGGGCCCCACTAGGCTTAGGCTAAGGCTAGGTCTCCCCAGCCTTAGGTTACGGCACCCCTAGGCTTAGGCTCAGGCACCCCTAGGCTTAGGCTAGGGTTCCCTTAGCCTTAGGCTAGGGCTCCCCTAGCCTTAGGCTAGGGCACACCTAGGTTTCAGGTAGGGCTCCCCTAGCCTTAGGTTCGGGCACCCCTAGGCTTAGGCTAGGGTTCCCTTAGCCTTAGACTAGGCCTCCCATAGCCTAAGGATAGGGCACCCCTAGGCTTAGGCTAGGGTTCCATTAACCTTAGGTTAGGGCTCCCCTAGCCTTAGGCTAGGGCTCCCCTCACTTTATGCTACGGCACCCCTTGGCTTAGGCTAAGGCTAGGGCTCCCCTAGCCTTAGGTATGGCCGCCCTAGACTTAGGCTTGGGCTCCCCTAGCCTTAGGCTAGGGCACCCGTAGGCTTCGTCTAAGGCTAGGGTTCCACTAGTCTTAGGTTAGGGCACCACTAAGCTTTGGCTAAGGCTAGGGCTCGAGTAGCCTTAGGCTAGGACTCCCCTATCCTTAGGCTAGGGCTCCCCTAGCTTTAGGCTAGGGCACCCCTAGGCTTAGGCTAAGGCTAGGGCTCTCCTAGCCTTAGGCTGGGGTTCTCCTAGCCTTAGGCTAGGGCTCCCCTAGGCTTAGGCTAGGGCTCCTCTAGCCTTAGGCTCGGGTTCCCCTAACCTTAGGCCAGGGCACCCCTAGGCTAAGTCAAGGGCTCCCCTAACCTTAGGCTAGGGTTCCCCTATCCTTAGGCCAGGGCACCCCTAGGGTAAGTCAAGTGCTCCCCTAGCCTTAGGCTAGGGCTCCCCTAACCTTATGCTACGGCACCCCAAGGCTTAGGCTAGGGTTCCCTAGACTTAGGCTAGGGCTCTCCTAGCCTTAGGCTAGTGCTCCCCTATCCTTAGGCCAGGGCACCCCTAGGCTTAGTCCAGGGATCCCCTAGCCTTAGGCTAGGGTTCCCCTAGGCTTAGGCTCGGGCACCCCTTGGCTTAGGATAGGGCTCTCCTAGCCTTAGGGTAGGGCTCCCCTAACCTTATGCTAGGGCACCCCTAGGCTTAGGCTAAGGCTAGGGCTCCCCTAGCCTTCGGTTAGGGCTCCCCGAGCCTTAGGGTAGGTCACCCCAAGGCTTAAGCTAAGGCTAGGGCTCCCCTAGCCTTAGGCTAAGGCTCCCCTGGCCTTAGGCTAGGGCTCCCCAAGGCTTAGGCTAAGGCTAGGGCTCCCTAGCCTTAGGCTAGCGCTCCCCTAGCCTTAGGCTAGGGCTCTCCTAGCCTTAGGCTAGGGCACCCCTAGGCTAATTCTCGGGCACCCCTAGGCTAAGGCTAGGGCTCCACTAGCCTTAGGCTAGGGCACCCCTAGCCTTAGCGTAGGGCTCCCCTAACCTTAGGCTAGGGCACCCCTAGCCTTAGGCTAGGGCTCCCTTAGCCTTAGGTTCGGGCACCCGTAGGCTTAGGCTAGGACTCCCATAGCCTTAGGTTAGGGCACCCCTAGGCTTAGGCTAGGGCTCCCCTACCCTTAGTTTCGTGCACCCCTAGGCTTAGGCTAGGGCACACCTAGGATTAGGCTAGGGCACCCCTAGGCTTAGGCTAGGGCACCCTTAGGCTTAGGCTAGGGCACCCCTAGGCTTAGGCTATGGCACCCCTAGACTTAGGATAAGGCTAAGGCTCAGCTAGCCTAAGGCTAGGGCACCCCTAGGCTTAGGGTAGTGGACCCCTAGGCTTAGGCTAGGATACCCCTAGGCTTAGGCTAGGGCACTCCTAGGTTTAGGCTAGGGCACCCCTAGGCTTAGGCTAAGGCTAGGGCTCCCCTAGCCTAAGGCTAGGGCATGCCTAGGCTTAGGCTTGGGCACCCGTAGGCTTGGGCTATGGCACCCCTAGGCTAAGGCTAGGGCACCCCTAGTCTTAGGCTAAGTCTAGGACTCCCCTTGCCTTAGGCTAGGGGACCCCTAGGCTTAGGCTAGGGCACCCCTAGGCTTAGGCTAAGGCTATGGCCCCCCTAGCCTTAGGCTAGGGCACCCCTAGGCTTAGGTTAGGGCACCACTAGGCTTAGGCTAGGGCACCCCTAGGCTTAGGCTAGGGCACCCCAATCCTTAGGCTAGGGCACCCCTAGGCTTAGGCTCGGGCACCCCTAAGCTTAGACTATGGTTCCCTTTGCCTTAGGCTAGGGATCCCCTAGCATTAGGCTAGGGCACACCTAGGCTTAGGCATGGGCTCCCCTAGCCTTAGGTTCGGGTACCCTTAGGCTTAGACTAGGACACCCCTAGGCTTAGGCTAGGACTCTCCTAGCCTTAGGTTATGGCACCCCTAGGCTTAGTTTAGGGTTCCCTTAGCCTTAGGTTAGGGCTCCCCTAGCCTAAGGCTAGGGCTCCCCTAGCCTTAGGCTTGGACTCCCCTAGCCTTAGGTTAGGGCACCCCAAGGCTTAGGCTAAGGCTAGGGCTCCCCTAGCCTTAGGCAAGCGCTCCCCTAGCCTTAGGTTAGGGCTCTCATAGCCTTAGGCTAGGGCACCCCTAGGCTAATGCTAGGGCACCCCTAGGCTAAGGCTAGGGCTCCACTAGCCTTAGGCTAGGGCTCCCCTAGCCTTAGCGTAGGGCTCCCCTAGCCTTAGGCTAGGGCACCCCTAGGCTTATGCTAAGGCTAGGGCTCCCCTAGCCTTAGGCTAGGGCACCCCTAGCCTTAGCGTAGGGCTCCCCTAACCTTAGGCTAGGGCACCCCTAGGCTTAGGCTAGGGCTCCCCTAGCCTTAGGTTAGGGCACCCCTAGGCTTAGGCTAGGACTCCCATAGCCTTAGGTTAGGGCACCCCTAGGCTTAGGCTAGGGCTCCCCTAGCCTTTGTTTCAGGCACCCCTAGGCTTAGGCTAGGGTTTCCATAGCCTAAGGCTAGGGCTCCGCTAGCCTTAGGCTAGGGCACCCATAGGCTTAGGCTAGGGCACACCTAGGATTAGGCTAGGGCACCCCTAGGCTTAGGCTAGGGCACCCTTAGGCTTAGGCTAGGGCACCCCTAGGCTTAGGCTATGGCACCCCTAGACTTAGGATAAGGCTAAGGCTCAGCTAGCCTAAGGCTAGGGCACCCCTAGGGTTAGGGTAGGGGACCCCTAGGCTTAGGCTAGGGTACCCCTAGGCTTAGGCTAGAGAACTCCTAGCTTTAGGCTAGGGCACCCCTAGGCTTAGGCTAGGGCACCCCTAGGCTTAGGCTAAGGCTAGGGCTCCCCTAGCCTAAGGCTATGGCACCCCTAGGCTTAGGCTTGGGCACCCGTAGGCTTGGGCTATGGAATCCCTAGGCTAAGGCTAGGGCACCCCTAGTCTTAGGCTAAGTCTAGGGCTCCCCTTGCTTTGGCTAGGGGAACCCTAGGCTTAGGCTAGGGCACCCCTAGGCTTAGGCTAAGGTTAGGGCTCCCCTAGCCTTAGGCTAGGGCACTCCTAGGCTTAGGCTAGGGTTCCCCAAGCCTTAGGCTAGGGCACCACTAGGCTAAGGCTCGGGCACCCCTAGGCTCAGGCTAGGGCTCCAGTAGCCTTAGCTGGGGCTCCCCTAGCCTTAGGGTAGGGCTCCCCTAGCCTTAGGCTAGGGCACCCCTAGGCTTAGGCTTGGGTACCCCTAGGCTTAGGCTAGGGCACCCTTAGTCTTAGGCTTGGGCACCCCTAGGCTTAGGCTATGGCACGCCTAGGCTTAGGATAAGGCTAAGGCTTCCCTAGCCTAATGCTAGGGCACCCCTAGGCTTAGGCTAGGGGACCCCTAGGCTTAGGCTAGGGCACCCCTAGGCTTAGGCTAGGGCACCCCTAGGCTTAGGCTAAGGTTAGGGCTCCGCTAGCCTAAGGCTAGGGCACCCCTTTGCTTAGGCTAGGGTACCCCTAGGCTTAGGCTAGGGCATTCCTACGTTTAGGCTAGGGCACCCATAGGCTTAGGCTAGGGCACCCCTAGGCTTAGGCTAAGGTTATGGCTCCCCTAGCCTTAGGCTAGGGCACCCCTAGGCTTAGGCTAGGGCACCCCTAGGCTGAGGCTAGGGCACCCCGAGGCTTAAGCTAGGGCACCTCTAAGCTTAGGCAAGCGCACCCCTTGGCTAAGGCTAGGGCACCCCTAGGCTTAGGCTAGGGCACCCCAAGGCTTAGGCTAGGGCACCCCTAGGATTAGGCTAGGGCTCCCCTAGCGTAAGGCTAGGGCACCCCTAGGCTTAGGCTAGGGCACCCCTAGGCTTAGGCTAGGGCACACCTAGGCTTAGGCTAGGGCACCCATAGGCTTAGGCTAGGGCACCCCTAGGCTTAGGCTAAGGCTACGGCTCCCCAAGCCTCAGGCTAGGACACCTTTAGGCTCAGGCTACGGCCCCCCTAGGCTTAGGCTAGGGAACCCCTAGACTTAGGCTAGGGCACCCCTAGGCTTAGGCTAAGGCTAGGGATCCCCTAGACTCAGGCTAGGGCACCCCTAGACTCAGGCTAGCGCGCCCCTAGTCTTAGGCTAGGGCACACATAGGCTTAGGCTAGGGCAGCCCTAGGCTTAAGCTAGGACACCCCTAGGCTTACGCTAAGGCTAGGGCTCCCCTAGCCTAAGGCTAGGGCACCCTTATGCTTAGGTTAGGGCACCCCAAGGTTTAAGCTACGGCAGCCCTAGGCTTATGCTAGGGCACCACTAGGCTTAGGCTAGGGCACCCATAGCTTAGGCTAAGGCTAGGGCTCCCCTATCCTAAGGCTGGGGCACCCCTAGGTTTAGGCTAGGTCACCCCTAGGCTTAGGCTAGGACACCCCAGGCTTAGTCTAAGGCTAGGGATCCCCTAGCCTAAGGCTAGGGCACACCTAGGATTAGGATAGGGCACCCCTAGGCTTAGGCTAGGGCACTCCTAGGCTTAGGCTAGGGCACCCCTAGGTTTAGGCTATGGCACGCCTAGGCTTAGGATAAGCCTACGGCTCCCCTAGTCTAAGGCTTGGGCACCCCTAGGCTTAGGCTAGAGCACCCCTAGGCTTATGCTAGCGCAGCCCTAGGCTTAGGCTAAGGCTAGGGCTCCCCTAGCCTATGGCTAGGGCATGCCTAGGCTTAGGCTAGGTAACCCTAGGCTTAGGCTAGGTCACCCCTATGCTTAGGCTAGGGCACGCCTAGCTTAGGTTAAGGCTAGGGCTCCCCTAGCCTAAGGATAGGGCACCCATAGGCTTAGGCTAGGGCACCCATAGGCTTAGGGTAAGGCTAGGGCTCCTCTAGCCTAAGGCTAGGGCACCCCTAGGCTTAGGCTTGGACACCCCTAGGCTTAGGCTAGGGCACCCCGAGGCTTAGGCTAAGGCTAGGGTTCCCCTAGCCTAAGGCTAGGGCACCCCTAGGCTTAGGCTAGGGCACCCCTAGGCTTATGGTAAGGCTAGCGTTCTCCTAGCTTAAGGCTAGGGCACCCCTAGGCTTTGGCTAGGGTACCCCTAGGCTAAGGGTAAGGCTAGGGCTCACCTAGTCTAAGGCTAGGGCACCCCTAGGCTTAGGTTAGGGCACCCCTAGGCTTACACTAGGACACACTTAGGCTTAGGCTAGGGCACCCGTAGGTTTAGGCTAAGGCTAGGGCGCCCCTAGGCTTAGGCTAGGGTAACCCTAGGCTTAGGCTAGGGCACCCCAAGGTTTAGGATATGGCACCCCTAGGCTTAGGCTAAGGCTAGGGCTCCCTTTGCTTAATGCTAGGGCACCCTTAGGCTTAGGCAAGGGCACCAATAGGCTTAGGCTAAGGCTAGGACTCCCCTAGCCTAAGGCTAGGCCACCCCCAGGCTTAGACTAGGGGACCCCTTGGCTTAGACTAGGGCACCCCTAGGCTTAGGCTATGGCACCCCTAGGCTTAAGTTTGGACACCCCAAGGCTTAGGCTAGGGCAGCCCTAGGCTTAGGCTAAGGCTAGGGCTCCCCTAGCTTAAGGCTAGGGCACCCCTAGGCTTAGACTAGGGCACTCCTTGGATTAGGCTAGGGCACCCCTAGTCTCAGGCTATAGCACCCCTAGGCTTAGGCTAAGGCTACGGCTTCCCTAGGCTTAGGCTAAGGTACCCCTAGGCTGAGGCTAAGGCTAGGGCTCCCCTAGCCTCAGGCTAGGGCACCCCTAGGCTCAGGCTAGGGCACCCCGAGGCTAGGCTAGGGTAATCCTAGGCTTAGGCTAAGGCTAGGGCTCCCCTAGCATCAGGCTAGGGCAACCCTAGGCTTAGACTAAGGCTAGGGCTCCCCTAGCCTCAGGGTAGGGCACCCAAAGGCTTAGGCTAGGGCACCCCTAGGCTTAGGATTCGACACCACTAGGCTTAGGCTAGGGCACCCCTAGGCTTAGGCTAAGGCTAGAGCTCCCCTAGCCTAAGACTAGGGCACCACTAGGCTTAGGCTAGGGCACCCCTAGGCTTAGGCCAAGGCTAGGGCTCCCCTAGCCTATGGCTAGGGCATGCCTAGGCTTAGGCTAGGTAACCCTAGGCTTAGGCTAGGTCACCCCTAGGCTTAGGCTAAGGCTAGGGCTCCCCTAGACTAATGCTTGGGCAACCCTAGGCTTAGGCTAGGGCACCCCTAGGCTTAAGCTAGGGTACCCCTAGCTTAGGCTAAGGCTAGGGCTCCCCTAGCCTAAGGCTAGGGAACCCGTAGGCTTAGGCTAGGGCACCCCTAGCTTAAGGGTAGGACACCCATAGGCTTCGTCAGGCTCACCCCTAGGCTTAGGCTAAGGCTAGGGCTCCCCTAGTCTAAGACTAGGGCACCCCTAGGCTTAGACTAGGGCACCCCTAGGCTTAGGCTATGGCACCCCTAGGCTTAAGTTTGGACACCCCAAGGCTTAGGCTAGCGCAGCCCTAGGCTTAGGCTAAGGCTAGGGCTCCCCTAGCTTAAGGGTAGGACACCGCTAGGCTTCGGCAGGCGCAACCCTAGGCTTAGGCTAAGGCTAGGGCTCCCCTAATCTAAGGCTTTGGCACCCCTAGGCTTAGACTAGGGCACGCATTGGCTTAGGCTAGGGCACCCCTAGGCTTAGGTTATGGCACCCCTAGGCTTAGGCTGAGTCTAGGGCTCCCCTAGCCTCAGTCTAGGGCACCCCTAGGCTCAGGCTAGGGCACCCCGAGGCTTAGGCAAGGGCACCCCTAGGCTTAGGCTAGGGCACCCCTAGGCTTAGGCTAAGGCTAGGGCTCCCCAAGGTTTAGGCTAGGGCACCCCTAGGCTTAGGCTAAGGCTCAGGCTAGGGCACCCCGACGCTTAGGCTTGGGCAATCCTAGGCTTAGGCTAAGGCTAGGGCTCCCCTAGCCTCAGGCTAGGGAAACCCCAGGCTTAGGCTAAGGCTAGGGCTCCCCCAGCCTCAGGCTAGGGCACTTCGAGGCTTAGGCTAGGGCACCCCTAGGCTTAGGCTAAGGCTAGGGCTCCCCTAGCCTCATGCTAGGGCACCTCTAGGCTTAGGCCAGGGCACCCCTAGGCTTAGGCTAACATTAGGGTTCCCCTAGCCTCAGGCTAGGGCACCTCTAGCCTTAAGTTAGGGCACCCCTAGGTTTAGGCTAGGGCATCACTAGGCTTAGGCTAGGGCACACCTAGGCTTAGGCTAGGACACCCCTAGGCTTACGCTAAGGCTAGGGTTCCCCTAGCCTAAGGCTAATGCACCCCCATGCTTAGGTTAGGGCACCCCTAGGCTTAAGCTAGGGCAGCCCTAAGCTTAGGCTAGGGCACCCATAAGCTTAGGCCTGGGCTCCCCTAGGCTTAGGCTAATGCTAGGTCTCCCCTAGCCTAATGCTAGGGCAACCCTAGGCTTAGGCTAGGGCACCCATAGGTTAAGCCAAGCTAGGGCTCCCATAGCCTAAGGCTAGGGCACCCCTAGGATTAGGCTAGGTCACCCCTAGCCTTAGGCTAAGGCTAGGGCTCCCCTAGCCTAAGGCTAGGGCACCCCTAGGCTTAGGCTAGGGAACCCTTAGGCTTAGGCTAGGGCACCCCTAGGCTAAGGCTAAGGCTAGGGCTCCCCTAGCCTAAGGCTAGGGCTCCTCTAGGCTTAGGCTAGGGCACGTCTAGCTTAGGTTAAGGCCAGGGCTCCCCTAGCCTAAGGCTAGGGCACCCCTAGGCTTAGGCTAGGGCACCCCTAGGCTTAGGGTAAGGCTAGGGCTCCTCTAGCCTAAGGCTAGGGCACTCCTAGTCTTAGCCTTGGACACCCCTAAGCTTGGGCTAGGGCACCCCTAGGCTTAGGCTAAGGCTAGAGCTCCCCTAGCCTAAGGCTAGGGCACCCCTAGGCTTAGGCTAGGGCACCCCTAGGCTTAGGCTAAGGCTAGGGCACCCTTAGCCTAAGGCTAGGGTACCCCTAAGCTTAGGGTATGGATAGCGCTCTCCTATCTTAAGGTTAGGGCACGCCTAGGCTTTAGCTAGGGTACCCCTAGCCTAAGGCTATGGCACCCCTAGGCTTAGGCTAAGGCACCCATAGGCTTAGGCTAGGGCTCCCCTAGGCTTAGGTTAAGGCTAGGGCTCCCCTAGCCTAAGGCTAGGGCACTCCTAGGCTTAGGCTAGGGCACCCCTATGCTAAAGCCTGGGCACCCCAGGCTTAGGCGAGGGCACCCGTAGGCTTAGGCTAGGGCATCCCTAGGCTTAGGCTAAGTCTAGGGCTCTCCTAGCCTAAGGCTAGGGCACCCCTAGGCTTAGGGTAGGGCAGCACTAGGCTTAGGCTAGGGCACCACTAGGCTTAGGCTTAGCCTAGGGTTCCCCTAGCCTAAGGCTACGGTACCCTTAGGCTTAGGCTAGGGCACGCCTAGGCTTAGGTTAGGGCACCCCTAGGCTTACGATAGGGCACCCCTAGGCTTATGCTATGGCACCCCGAGTCTTAAATTTGGACACCCCAATGCTTAGGCTAGGGCAGCCCTAGGCTTAGGCTAAGGCTATGGCTCCCCTAGCCTAAGGCTAGGGCACCCCTAGGCTTAGACTAGGGCACCCTTTGGCTTAGGCTAGGGCACCACTAGGCTTAGGCTATGGCACCCCTAGGCTTAGGCTAAGGCTTGGGCTCCCCTAGGCTTAGGCTAGGGCACCCCTAGGCTTAGGCTAGGGCACCCCTAGGCTTAGGCTAGGGCACCCCTAGGCTTAGGCTAAGGCTAGGGCTCCCCTAGCCTCAGGCTAGGGCACCCCTAGGCTCAGGCTAGGGCACCCTGAGGCTTAGGCTAGGGCAATCCTAGGCTTATGCTAAGGCTAGGGCTCCCCTAGCCTCAGGCGCGGGCAACCCTAGGCTTAGGATAAGGCTAGGGCTCCCCTAGGCTTAGGCTTCGACACCACTAGGCTTAGGCTAGGGCACCCCTAGGCTTAGGCTAAGGCTAGAGCTCCCCTAGCCTAAGACTAGGGCACCTCTAAGCTTAGGCTAAGGCACCCCTAGGCTAAGGCTAAGGCTAGCGCTCCCCTAGCCTAAGGTTAGGGCACCCCTAGGCTTGGCTAGGGCACCCTTAGCCTAAGGCTAGGGTACCACTAGCCTTTGACTAGGGCACAACTAGGCTTAGGATAAGCCTAGGGATCCCCTAGTCTAAGGCTTGGGCACGCCTAGACTTTGGCTAGGGCACACCTGGGCTTATGCTAGGGCACCCCTAGGCTTAGGCTAAGGCTAGGGCTCCCCTAGCCTAAGGCTAGGGCAACCCTAGGCTTAGACTAGGGCACCCCTTGGCTTAGGCTAAGGCTAGGGATCCCCTAGCCTAATGCTTGGGCAACCCGAGCCTTAGGCTAGGGAACCCCTAGGCTTAAGCTAGGGTACCCCTAGCTTAATCTAAGGCTAGGGCTCCCCTAGCCTAAGGCTAGGGAACACCTAGGCTTAGGCTAGGGCACCCCTATGCTTAGACAAAGACTAGGGCTCCCCTAGATTAAGTGTAGGACACTCCTAGGCTTCTGCAGGCGTACCCCTAGGCTTAGGCTAAGGCTAGGGCTCCCCTAGTCTAAGGCTAGGGCTCCCCTAGTCTAAGGCTAGGGCACCCCTAGGCTTAGACTAGGGCACCCCTAGGCTTAGGCTATGGCACCCCTAGGCTTTAGTTTGGACACCCCAAGGCTTAGGCTAGCGCAACCCTAGGCTTAGGCTAAGGCTACGGCTCCCGTAGCCTAAGGCTAGGGCACCCCTAGGCTTAGACTAGGGCACCCCTTGGCTTAGGCTAGGGCACCCCTAGGCTTAGGCTATGGCACCCCTAGGGTTAGGCTACGGCTAGGGCTCCCCTAGCCTCAGGCTAGGGCACCCCTAGGCTCAGGCTAGGGCACCCCGAGGCTTAGGCTAGTGCAACCCTAGGCTTAGGCTAGGGCACCCCTAGGCTTATGCTAAGGCTAGGGCTCCCCTAGGCTTAGGCTAGGGAACCCCTAGGCTTAGGCTAAGGCTAGGGCTCCCCTAGCCTCAGGCTAGAGCACCCCTAGGCTCAGGCTAGGGCACCCCGAGGCTCAGGCTAGGGCAATCCTAGCCTTAGGCTAAGCCTAGGGCTCCCCTAGCCTCAGGCTAGGGCAACCCTAGGCTTAGGCTAAGGCTAAGGCTCCCCTAGCCTCAGGCTAGGACACCCCAAGGCTTAGTTTAGGGCACCCCTAGGCCTAGGCTAAGGCTAGGGCACCCCTAGCCTCAGAATCGGGCATCTCTAGGCTTAGGCCAGGGCACCCATAGGCTTAGGCTAACGTTAGGGCTCCCCTAGCCTCAGGCTAGGGCACCTCTAGTCTTAGGCAAGGGCACCCCTAGGTTTAGGCTAGGGCACCCCTAGGCTTACGCTAGGGCACCCCTAGGCTTAGGCTAGGGCACACCTAGGCTTAGGCTAAGGCTAGGGCTCCCCTAGCTTAAGGCAAGGGCAACCCTAGGGTTAGGCTTGGGCACCCCTAGGCTAAGGCTAGGGCACCCCTAGGCTTAGGCTAGGGCACCCCTAGGCTTAGGCTAGGGCACCCCTAGGCTTAGGCTAGGGCACCCCTAGGCTTAGGCTAGGGCACCCCTAGGCTAAGGCTAAGGCTAGGGCTCCCCTAGCCTAATGCTTTGGCAACCCTAGGCTTAGGTTAGGGCACACCTAGGCTTAAGCTAGGGTACCCCAAGCTTAGGCTAAGTCTAGGGTTCCCCTAGCCTAACACTAGGGCACCTCTAGGCTTAGGCCAGGGCACCCCTAGGCTTTGGCTAGGGTACCCCTAGCCTAAGGCTAGGGCACCCCTAGGCTTTGGCTAGGGCACAATTAGGCTTATGCTAGGGCACCCCTAGGCTTAGGCTAAGGCTAGGGCTCCCCTAGCCTATGGCGAGGTCATGCCTAGGCTTAGGCTAGGTCACCCCTAGGCTTAGGCTAAGGCTAGGGCTCCCCTAGCCTAATGCTTGGGCAACCCTCTGCTTAGGCTAGGGCACCCCTAGGCTTCAGCTAGGGTACCCCTAGCTTAGGCTAAGGCTAGGGCTCCCCAAGCCTAAGGCTAGGGAACCCCTAGACTTAGGCTAGGGCACCCCTTGGCTTAGGCAAAGACTAGGGCTCCCCTTGCTTAAGGGTAGGCCACCCCTAGGCTTCGGCAGGCACACCCCTAGGCTTAGGCTAAGGCTAGGGCTCCCCTAGTCTAAGGCTAGGGCACCCCTAGGCTTAGACTAGGGCACCCCTTGGCTTAGACTAGGGTACCCCTTGGCTTAGGCTAGGGCACCCCTAGGCTTAGGCTATGGCACCCCTAGGCTTAGGCTAAGGCTAGGGCTCCCCTAGCCTCAGGCTATGGCACCCCAAGGCTTAGGCTAGGGCACCCCTAGGCTTAGGCTAAGGCTAGGGCTCCCCTAGCCTAACACTAGGGCACCTCTAGGCTTAGGCCAGGGCACCCCTAGGCTTAGGCTAACATTAGGGCTCCCCTAGCCTCAGGCTAGGGCACCTCTGGTCTTAGGCTAGGGCACCCCAAGGTTTAGGCTAGGGCACCCCTATGTTAGGCTAGGGCACCCCTAGGCTTAGGCTAGGGCACCCCTAGGCTTATGCTGAGGCTAGGACTCCCCTAGCTTAAGGCTAGGGCACCCCTAGGCTTAGGCTTGGGCACCCCTAGGCTTAGACTATGGCACCATTAGGCTAAGGCTAGGCACCCCTAGGCTTAGGCTAAGGCTAGGGAACCCCTAGGCTTAGGCTTGGGCACCCCTAGGCTTAGGCTATTGCACCCCTAGGCTTGGGCTAGGGCACCCCTAGACTTAGGCTAGGGCAACCCTAAGCTTAGGCTAAGGCTAGGGATCCCCTAGACTCAGGCTAGGGCACCCCTAGGCTCAGGCTATCACGCCCCTAGGCTTAGGCTAGGGCACACTTAGGCTTAGGCTATGGCACCCCTAGGCTTAAGCTAGGACACCCCTAGGCTTACGCTAAGGCTAGGGCTCCCCTAGCCTAAGGCAAGTGCACACCTAGGCTTAGGCTATGGCACCCCTAGGCTTAGGCTAGGACACCCCTAGGCTTAGGCTAGGGCACCCCTAGGCTTAAGCTAGGAAACCCCTTGGCTTACGCTAAGGCTAGGGATCTTCTAGCCTAAGGCTAGGGCACACCTAGACTTAGGCTAGGGCACCGCTAGGCTTAGGCTAGGACACCCCTAGGCTTTGTCTAAGGCTAGGGCTCCCGTAGCCTAAGGCTAGGGCACCCCTATGCTTAGGTTAGGGCACCCCTAGGCTTAAGCTAGGGCAGCCCTAGGCTTAGGCTACGACACCCCTAGGCTTAGGCTAGGGCACCCATAACTTAGGCTAAGGCTAGGGCTCCCCTATCCTAAAGCTAGGGCACCCCTAGGCTTAGGCTAGGGCACCCATAGTTTAGGCTAAGGCTAGGGCTCCCCTATCCTAAGGCTAGGGCACCCCTAGGCTTAGGCTAGGGCACCCCTAGGTTTAGGCTATGGCACCCCTAGGCTTTGGATAAGCCTAGGGCTCCCCTAGTCTAATGCTTGGGCACCCCTAGGCTTAGGCTAGGGCACCACTAGGCTTATGCTAGGGCACCACTAGGCTTAGGTTAAGGCTAAGGCTCCCCTAGTCTAAGGCTAGGGCACCCCTAGGCTTAGACTAGGGCACCCCTTGGCTTAGGCTAGGGCACTCATAGGCTTAGGCTATGGCACCCATAGGCTTAAGTTTGGACACCCCAAGGCTTAGGCTAGTGCAGCCCTAGGCTTAGGCTAAGGCTAGGGCTCCCCTAGCCTAAGGCTCGGGCACCCCTAGGCTTAGACTAGGGCACCCCTTGGCTTATGCTAGGGCACCCGTAGGCTTAGGCTATGGCACCCCTAGGCTTAGGCTAAGGCTAGGGCTCCCGTAGGCTTAGGCAAGGGCACCCCTAGGCTTAAGCTAGGGCACCCCTAGGCTTAGGCTAGGACACCCCTAGGCTTAGGCTAAGGATAGGGCTCCCCTAGCCTCAGGCTAGGTCACCCCTAGGCTCAGGCTAGGGCACCCCGAGGCTTAGGCTAGGGCAACCCTAGGCTTAGGCTAAGGCTAGGGCTCCCCTAGCCTCAGGCTAGGGCACCCCAAGGCTTAGGCTAGGGCACCCCTAGGCTTAGGCTAGGACACCACTAGGCTTAGGTTAGGGCACCCCTAGGCTTAAGCTAGGGCTGCCCAAGGCTAAGGCTAGGGCACCCCTAGGCTTAGGCTAGGGCACCCCTAGGCTTAGGCTAATGCTAGGGCTCCCCTAGGCTAATGCTAGGGCACCCCTAGGCTTAGGCTGGGGCACCCATAGCTTAGGCTAAGGCTAGGGCACCCCTAGCCTAAGGCTAGGGCACCCCTAGGCTTAGGCTAGGGCACCCCTAGGCTTCGGCTAGGGCACCCCTAGGATTAGGCTAGCACCCCTAGGCTTAGGCTAAGGCTACGGCTCACCTAGCCTCAGGCTAGGGCACCTTTAGACTCAGGCTAGGGCCACCCTAGGCTTGGGCTAGGGCACCCCTAGACTTAGGCTAGGGCAACCCTAAGCTTAGGCTAAGGCTAGGGATCCCCTAGACTCAGGCTAGGGCACCCCTAGACTCAGGCTAGCACGCCCCTTGTCTTAGGCTAGGGCACACCTAGGCTTAGGCTAGGGCACACCTAGGCTTAAGCTAGGACACCCCTAGGCTTACGCAAAGGCTAGGGCTCCCCTAGCCTAAGGCTAGGGCACACCTAGACTTAGGCTAGGGCACCCCTAGGCTTAGGCTAGGACACCCCTAGGCTTAGGTTAGGGCACCCCTAGGCTTAAGCTAGGGCTGCCCAAGGCTTAGGCTAGGGCACCCCTAGGTTTAAGCTAGGGCACCCCTAGGCTTAGGCTAATGCTAGGGCTTCCCTAGCCTAATGCTAGGGCACCCCTAGGCTTAGGCTAGGGCACCCATAGCTTAGGCTAAGGCTAGGGCACCCCTAGGCTTAGGCCAGGTCACCCCTAGGCTTAGGCTAGGACACCCCTAGGCTTAGGGTAGGACACACCAGGCTTAGGCTAAGGCTAGGGCTCCCCTAGCCTAAGGCTAGGGCACACGTAGGCTTAGGCTAGGTCACCCCTAGGCTTACGCTAAGGCTAGTGCTCCACTAGCCTAATGCTAGGGCACCCCTAGGCTTAGGCTAGGGCACCCATAGCTTAGGCTAAGGCTAAGGCTCCCCTAGCCTAAGGCTATGGCACCCCTAGGCTTAGGCTAGGGCACCCCTAGGCTTAGGCTAGGGCACCCCTAGGCTTAGGCTGAGGCTAGGGCTCCGCTAACTTAAGGCTAGGGCACCCCTAGGCTTAGGCTTGGGCACCCCTAGGCTTAGACTATGGCACCCCTAGGCTAAGGCTAGGCACCCCTAGGCTTAGGCTAAGGCTAGGGCACCCCTAGGCTTAGGCTTGGGCACCCGTAGGCTTAGGCTATTGCACCCCTAGGCTTGGGCTAGGGCACCCCTATATTTAGGCTAGGGCAACCCTAAGCTTAGGCTAAGGCTAGGGATCCCCTAGACTCAGGCTAGGGCACCCCTAGGCTGAGGCTACCACGCCCCTAAGCTTAGGCTAGGGCACACCTAGGCTTAGGCTAGGGCACCCCTAGGCTTAAGCTAGCACACCCCTAGGCTTATGCTAAGGCTAGGGCTCCCCTAGCCTAAGGCTAGGGCACACCTAGACTTAGGCTAGGGCACCCCTAGGCTTAGGCTAGGACACCCCTAGGCTTAGGTTAGGGCACCCCTAGGCTTAAGCTAGGGCTGCCCAAGGCGTAGGCTAGGGCACCCCTAGGCTTAAGCTAGGGCACCCCTAGGCTTAGGCTAATGCTAGGGCTTCCCTAGCCTAATGCTAGGGCACCCCTAGGCTTAGGCTAGGGCACCCATAGCTTAGGCTAAGGCTAGGGCACCCCTAGGCTTAGGCCAGGTCACCCCTAGGCTTAGGCTAGGACACCCCTAGGCTTAGGGTAGGACACACCAGGCTTAGGCTAAGGCTAGGGCTCCCCTAGCCTAAGGCTAGGGCACACGTAGGCTTAGGCTAGGTCACCCCTAGGCTTACGCTAAGGCTAGGGCTCCACTAGCCTAATGCTAGGGCACCCCTAGGCTTAGGCTAGGGCACCCATAGCTTAGGCTAAGGCTAAGGCTCCCCTAGCCTAAGGCTATGGCACCCCTAGGCTTAGGCTAGGGCACCCCTAGGCTTAGGCTAGGGCACCCCTAGGCTTAGGCTGAGGCTAGGGCTCCCCTAACTTAAGGCTAGGGCACCCCTAGGCTTAGGCTTGGGCACCCCTAGGCTTAGACTATGGCACCGCTAGGCTAAGGCTAGGCACCCCTAGGCTTAGGCTAAGGCTAGGGCACCCCTAGGCTTAGGCTTGGGCACCCGTAGGCTTAGGCTATTGCACCCCTAGGCTTGGGCTAGGGCACCCCTATACTTAGGCTAGGGCAACCCTAAGCTTAGGCTAAGGCTAGGGATCCCCTAGACTCAGGCTAGGGCACCCCTAGGCTGAGGCTAGCACACCCCTAGGCTTAGGCTAGGGCACACCTAGGCTTAGGCTAGGGCACCCCTAGGCTTATGCTAGGACACCCCTAGTCTTAGGCTAAGGCTAGAGCTCCCGTAGCCTAAGGCTAGGGCACCCCTATGCTTAGGTTAGGGCACCCCTAGGCTTAAGCTAGGGCAGCCCTAGGCTTAGGCTACTTCACCCCTAGGCTTAGGCTAGGGCACCCATAGCTTAGACTAAGGCTAGGGCTCCCCTATCCTAAAGCTAGGGCACCCCTAGGCTTAGGCTAGGGCACCCATAGTTTAGGCTAAGGCTAGGGCTCCCCTATCCTAAGGCTAGGGCACCCCTAGGCTTAGGCTAGGGCACCCCTAGGTTTAGGCTATGGCACCCCTAGGCTTTGGATAAGCCTAGGGCTCCCCTAGTCTAATGCTTGGGCACCCCTAGGCTTAGGCTAGGGCACCACTAGGCTTATGCTAGGGCACCACTAGGCTTAGGTTAAGGCTAAGGCTCCCCTAGTCTAAGGCTAGGGCACCCCTAGGCTTAGACTAGGGCACCCCTTGGCTTAGGCTAGGGCACTCATAGGCTTAGGCTATGGCACCCCTAGGCTTAAGTTTGGACACCCCAAGGCTTAGGCTAGGGCAGCCCTAGGCTTAGGCTAAGGCTAGGGCTCCCCTAGCCTAAGGCTCGGACACCCCTAGGCTTAGACTAGGGCACCCCTTGGCTTAGGCTAGGTCACCAGTAGGCTTAGGCTATGGCACCCCTAGGCTTAGGCTAAGGCTAGGGCTCCCCTAGGCTTAGGCAAGGGCACCCCTAGGCTTAAGCTAGGGCACCCCTAGGCTTAGGCTAGGGCACCCCTAGGCTTAGGCTAAGTATAGGGCTCCCCTAGCCTCAGGCTAGGTCACCCCTAGGCTCAGGCTAGGGCACCCCGAGGCTTAGGCTAGGGCAACCCTAGGCTTAGGCTAAGGCTAGGGCTCCCCTAGCCTCAGGCTAGGGCACCCCAAGGCTTAGGCTAGGGCACCCCTAGGCTTAGGCTTCGACACCCCTAGGCTTAGGCTAGGGCACCCCTAGGCTTAGGGTAAGGCTAGAGCTCCCTTAGCCTAAGGCTAGGGCACCCGTAGGCTTAGGCTTTGGCACCCCTAGGCTTAGGCAATGGCACCCTTAGGCTAAGGCTAGGGCACCCCTAGGCTTAGGCTTGGGCACCCCTAGGCTTATGCTATGTCACCCCAAGGCTTAATCTAGGGCACCCCAAGGCTTAGGCTAGGACAGCCCTAGGCTTAGGCTAGGGCACCCCTAGGCTTAGGCTAATGCTACGGCTCCCCAAGCCTCAGGCTAGGGCACCTTTAGTCTCAGGCTAGGGCGCCCCTAGGCTTGGGCTAGGGCACCCCTAGACTTAGGCTAGGGCAACCCTAAGCTTAGGCTAAGGCTAGGGATCCCCTAGACTCAGGCTAGGGCACCCCTAGGCTCAGGCTAGCACGCCCCTAGGCTTAGGCTAGGGCACACCTAGGCTTAGGCTAGGGCACCCCTAGGCTTAAGCTAGGATACCCCTAGGCTTACGCAAAGGCTAGGGCTCCCCTAGCCTAAGGCTAGGGCACACCTAGGCTTAGGATAGGGCACCCCTAGGCTTAGGCTAGGACACCCCTAGGCTTAGGTTAGGGCACCCCTAGGCATAAGCTAGGGCTGCCCAAGGCTTAGGCTAGGGCACCCCTAGGCTTAGGCTAGGGCACCCCTAGGCTTAGGCTAATGCTAGGGCTCCCCTACCCTAATGCTAGGGCACCCCTAGGCTTAGGCTAGGGCACCCATAGCTTAGGCTAAGACTAGGGCACCCCTAGCCTAAGGCTAGGGCATCCATAGGCTTAGGCCAGGTCACCCCTAGGCTTAGGCTAGGACACCCCTAGGCTTAGGGTAGGACACACCAGGCTTAGGCTAAGGCTAGGGCTCCCCTAGCCTAAGGCTAGGGCACACCTAGGCTTAGGCTAGGTCACCCCTAGGCTTAGGCTAAGGCTAGGGCTCCACTAGCCTAATGCTAGGGCACCCCTAGGCTTAGGCTAGGGCACCCCTAGGCTTAGGCTAGGACTCCCCTAGGCTTAGGCTAGGACACACCAGGCTTAGGCTAAGGCTAGGGCTCCCCTAGCCTAAGGCTAGGGCACACGTAGGCTTAGGCTAGGTCACCCCTAGGCTTACGCTAAGGCTAGGGCTCCACTAGCCTAATGCTAGGGCACCCCTAGGCTTAGGCTAGGGCACCCATAGCTTAGGCTAAGGCTAGGGCTCCCCTATCCTAAAGCTAGGGCACCCCTAGGCTTAGGCTAGAGCACCCATAGCTTAGGCTAAGGCTAGGGCACCCCTAGCCTAAGGCTAGGGCACCCCTAGGCTTAGGCTAGGGCACCCCTAGGCTTAGGCTAGGGCACCCCTAGGCTTAGGCTAGCACCCCTAGGCTTAGGCTAAGGCTACGGCTCACCTAGCCTCAGGCTAGGGCACCTTTAGACTCAGGCTAGGGCCACCCTAGGCTTGGGCTAGGGCACCCCTAGACTTAGGCTAGGGCAACCCTAAGCTTAGGCTAAGGCTAGGGATCCCCTAGACTCAGGCTAGGGCACCCCTAGGCTCAGGCTAGTACGCCCCTTGGTTTAGGCTAGGGCACACCTAGGCTTAGGCTAGGGCACACCTAGGCTTAAGCTAGGACACCCCTAGGCTTACGCAAAGGCTAGGGCTCCCCTAGCCTAAGGCTAGGGCACACCTAGACTTAGGCTAGGGCACCCCTAGGCTTAGGCTAGGACACCCCTAGGCTTAGGTTAGGGCACCCCTAGGCTTAAGCTAGGGCTGCCCAAGGCTTAGGCTAGGGCACCCCTAGGCTTAGGCTAGGGCACCCCTAGGCTTAGGCTAATGCTTGGGCTCCCCTAGCCTAATGCTAGGGCACCCCTAGGCTTAGGCTAGGGCACCCATAGCTTAGGCTAAGGCTAGGGCACCCCTAGGCTTAGGCCAGGTCACCCCTAGGCTTAGGCTAGGACACCCCTAGGCTTAGGGTAGGACACACCAGGCTTAGGCTAAGGCTAGGGCTCCCCTAGCCTAAGGCTAGGGCACACGTAGGCTTAGGCTAGGTCACCCCTAGGCTTACGCTAAGGCTAGGGCTCCACTAGCCTAATGCTAGGGACCCCTAGGCTTAGGCTAGGGCACCCATAGCTTAGGCTAAGGCTAAGGCTCCCCTAGCCTAAGGCTATGGCCCCCCTAGGCTTAGGCTAAGTCACCCCTAGGCTTAGGCTAGGGCACCCCTAGGCTTAGGCTGAGGCTAGGGCTCCCCTAACTTAAGGCTAGGGCACCCCTAGGCTTAGGCTTGGGCACCCCTAGGCTTAGACTATGGCACCCCTAGGCTAAGGCTAGGCACCCCTAAGCTTAGGCTAAGGCTAGGGCACCCCTAGGCTTAGGCTTGGGCACCCGTAGGCTTAGGCTATTGCACCCCTAGGCTTGGGCTAGGGCACCCCTATACTTAGGCTAGGGCAACCCTAAGCTTAGGCTAAGGCTAGGGATCCCCTAGACTCAGGCTAGGGCACCCCTAGGCTGAGGCTAGCACGCCCCTAGGCTTAGGCTAGGGCACACCTAGGCTTAGGCTAGGGCACCCCTAGGCTTAAGCTAGCACACCCCTAGGCTTATGCTAAGGCTAGGGCTCCCCTAGCCTAAGGCTAGGGCACACCTAGGCTTAGGCTAGGGCACCCCTAGGCTTAGGCTAGGACACCCCTAGGCTTAGGCTAGGGCACCCCTAGGCTTAAGCTAGGAAACCCCTTGGCTTACGCTAAGGCTAGGGATCTTCTAGCCTAAGGCTAGGGCACACCTAGACTTAGGCTAGGGCACCCCTAGGCTTAGGCTAGGACACCCCTAGGCTTAGGCTAAGGCTAGGGCTCCCGTAGCCTAAGGCTAGGGCACCCCTATGCTTAGGTTAGGGCACCCCTAGGCTTAAGCTAGGGCAGCCCTAGGCTTAGGCTACGTCACCCCTAGGCTTAGGCTAGGGCACCCATAGCTTAGGCTAAGGCTAGGGCTCCCCTATCCTAAAGCTAGGGCACCCCTAGGCTTAGGCTAGGGCACCCATAGTTTAGGCTAAGGCTAGGGCTCCCCTATCCTAAGGCTAGGGCACCCCTAGGCTTAGGCTAGGGCACCCCTAGGTTTAGGCTATGGCACCCCTAGGCTTTGGATAAGCCTAGGGCTCCCCTAGTCTAATGCTTGGGCACCCCTAGGCTTAGGCTAGGGCACCACTAGGCTTATGCTAGGGCACCACTAGGCTTAGGTTAAGACTAAGGCTCCCCTAGTCTAAGGCTAGGGCACCCCTAGGCTTAGACTAGGGCACCCCTTGGCTTAGGCTAGGGCACTCATAGGCTTAGGCTATGGCACCCCTAGGCTTAAGTTTGGACACCCCAAGGCTTAGGCTAGGGCAGCCCTAGGCTTAGGCTAAGGCTAGGGCTCCCCTAGCCTAAGGCTCGGACACCCCTAGGCTTAGACTAGGGCACCCCTTGGCTTAGGCTAGGTCACCAGTAGGCTTAGGCTATGGCACCCCTAGGCTTAGGCTAAGGCTAGGGCTCCCCTAGGCTTAGGCAAGGGCACCCCTAGGCTTAAGCTAGGGCACCCCTAGGCTCAGGCTAGGGCACCCCGAGGCTTAGGCTAGGGCAACCCTAGGCTTAGGCTAAGGCTAGGGCTCCCCTAGCCTCAGGCTAGGGCACCCCAAGGCTTAGGCTAGGGCACCCCTAGGCTTAGGCTTCGACACCCCTAGGCTTGGGCTAGGGCACCCCTAGGCTTAGGGTAAGGCTAGAGCTCCCTTAGCCTAAGGCTAGGGCACCCGTAGGCTTAGGCTTTGGCACCCCTAGGCTTAGGCAATGGCACCCTTAGGCTAAGGCTAGGGCACCCCTAGGCTTAGGCTTGGGCACCCCTAGGCTTATGCTATGTCACCCCTAGGCTTAATCTAGGGCACCCCTAGGCTTAGGCTAGGACAGCCCTAGGCTTAGGCTAGGGCACCCCTAGGCTTAGGCTAAGGCTACGGCTCCCCTAGCCTCAGGCTAGGGCATCTTTAGTCTCAGGCTATGGCGCCCCTAGGCTTGGGCTAGGGCACCCCTAGACTTAGGCTAGGGCAACCCTAAGCTTAGGCTAAGGCTAGGGATCCCCTAGACTCAGGCTAGGGCACCCCTAGGCTCAGGCTAGCACGCCCCTAGGCTCAGGCTAGGGCACACCTAGGCTTAGGCTAGGGCACCCCTAGGCTTAAGCTAGGACACCCCTAGACTTAGGTTAGGGCACCCCTAGGCTTAAGCTAGGGCTGCCCAAGGCTTAGGCTAGGGCACCCCTAGGCTTAGGCTAGGGCACCCCTAGGCTTAGGCTAATGCTAGGGCTCCCCTACCCTAATGCTAGGGCACCCCTAGGCTTAGGCTAGGGCACCCATAGCTTAGGCTAAGACTAGGGCACCCCTAGCCTAAGGCTAGGGCATCCCTAGGCTTAGGCCAGGTCACCCCTAGGCTTAGGCTAGGACACCCCTAGGCTTAGGGTAGGACACACCAGGCTTAGGCTAAGGCTAGGGCTCCCCTAGCCTAAGGCTAGGGCACACCTAGGCTTAGGCTAGGTCACCCCTAGGCTTAGGCTAAGGCTAGGGCTCCACTAGCCTAATGCTAGGGCACCCCTAGGCTTTGGCTAGGGCACCCCTAGGCTTAGGCTAGGACACCCCTAGGCTTAGGCTAGGACACACCAGGCTTAGGCTAAGGTTAGGGCTCCCCTAGCCTTAGGCTAGGGCACACCTAAGCTTAGGCTAGGTCACCCCTACGCTTAGGCTTGGGCACCCCTAGGCTTAGGCTATGGCACCCCTAGGCTAAGACTAGGGCACCCCTAGGCTTAGGCTAAGGCTAGGGCTCCCCTAGGCTTAGGCTAGGGCACCCCTCGGCTTAGGCTAGGGCACCCCTAGGCTTAGGCTAGGGCACCCCTAGGCTTAGGCCAGGGCACCCCTAGGCTTAGGCTAGGGCACCCCTAGGCTTAGGCTAGGGCACCCCTAGGCTTAGGCTAGGGCACCTCTAGGCTTAGGCTAGGGCACCCCTAGGCTTAGGCTAAAGCTACGACTCCCCTAGCCTCAGGCTAGGGCATCTTTAGACTCAGGCTAGGGCCCCCCTAGGCTTGGGCTAGGGCACCCCTAGACTTAGGCTAGGGCAACCCTAACGTAGGCTAAGGCTAGGGATCCCCTAGACTCAGGCTAGGGCACCCCTAGGCTCAGGCTAGCTCGCCCCTAGGCTTAGGCTAGGGCACACCTAGGCTTAGGCTAGGGCACCCCTAGGCTTAAGCTAGGACACCCCTAGGCTTACGCAAAGGCTAGGGCTCCCCTAGCCTAAGGCTAGGGCACACCTAGGCTTAGGCTAGGGCACCCCTAGGCTTAGGCTAGGACAACCCTAGGCTTAGGTTAGGGCACCCCTAGGCTTAAGCTAGGAAACCCCTTGGCTTACGCTAAGGCTAGGGATCCTCTAGCCTAAGGCTTGGGCACAGCTAGACTTAGGCTAGGGCACCCCTATGCTTAGGTTAGGGCACCCCTAGGCTTAAGCTAGGGCAGCCCTAGGCTTAGGCTACGGCACCCCTAGGCTTAGGCTAGGTTACCCATAGCTTAGGCTAAGGCTAGGGCTCCCCTATCCTAAGGCTAGAGCACCCCTAGGCTTAGGCTACGGCACCAAGAGTTTAGGCTAAGTTTGGGCTCCCCTATCCTAAGGCTAGGGCACCCCTAGGCTTAGGCTAGGGCACCCCTAGGTTTAGGCTATGGCACCCCTAGGCTTTGGATAAGCCTAGGGCTCCCCTAGTCTTATGCTTGGGCACCCCTAGGCTTAGGCTAGGGCACCACAAGGCTTATGCTAGGGCACCACTAGGCTTAGGTTAAGGCTAAGGCTCCCCTAGTCTAAGGCAAGGGCACCCCTAGGCTTAGACTAGGGCACCCCTTGGCTTGGGCTAGGGCACTCATAGGCTTAGGCTATGGCACCCATAGCCTTAAGTTTGGACACCCCAAGGCTTAGGCTAGTGCAGCCCTAGGCTTAGGCTAAGGCTAGGGCTCCCCTAGCCTAAGGCTCGGGCACCCCTAGGCTTAGACTAGGGCACCCCTTGGCTTATGCTAGGGCATCCGTAGGCTTAGGCTATGGCACCCCTAGGCTTAGGCTAAGGCTAGGGCTGCCGTAGGCTTAGGCAAGGGCACCCGTAGGCTTAAGCTGGGGCACCCCTAGGCTTAGGCTAGGACACCCCTAGGCTTAGGCTAAGGCTAGGGCTCCCCTAGCATCAGGCTAGGTCACCCCTAGGCTCAGTCTAGGGCACCCCGAGGCTTAGGCTAGGGCAACCCTAGGCTTAGGCTAAGGCTAGGGCTCCCCTAGCCTCAGGCTAGGGCACCCCAAGGCTTAGGCTAGGGCACCCCTAGGCTTAGGCTAGGACACCACTAGGCTTAGGTTAGGGCACCCCTAGGCTTAAGCTAGGGCTGCCCAAGGCTAAGGCTAGGGCACCCCTAGGCTTAGGCTAGGGCACCCCTAGGCTTAGGCTAATGCTAGGGCTCCCCTAGGCTAATGCTAGGGCACCCCTAGGCTTAGGCTAGGGCACCCATAGCTTAGGCTAAGGCTAGGGCACCCCTAGCCTAAGGCTAGGGCACCCCTAGGCTTAGGCTAGGGCACCCCTAGGCTTAGGCTAGGGCACCCCTAGGCTTAGGCTAGCACCCCTAGGCTTAGGCTAAGGCTACGGCTCACCTAGCCTCAGGCTAGGGCACCTTTAGACTCAGGCTAGGGCCACCCTAGGCTTGGGCTAGGGCAACCCTAAGCTTAGGCTAAGGCTAGGGATCCCCTAGACTCAGGCTAGGGCACCCCTAGGCTCAGGCTAGCACGCCCCTTGGCTTAGGCTAGGGCACACCTAGGCTTAGGCTAGGGCACACCTAGGCTTAAGCTAGGACACCCCTAGGCTTACGCAAAGGCTAGGGCTCCCCTAGCCTAAGGCTAGGGCACACCTAGACTTAGGCTAGGGCACCCCTAGGCTTAGGCTAGGACACCCCTAGGCTTAGGTTAGGGCACCCCTAGGCTTAAGCTAGGGCTGCCCAAGGCTTAGGCTAGGGCACCCCTAGGCTTAGGCTAGGGCACCCCTAGGCTTAGGCTAATGCTAGGGCTCCCCTAGCCTAATGCTAGGGCACCCCTAGGCTTAGGCTAGGGCACCCATAGCTTAGGCTAAGGCTAGGGCACCCCTAGGCTTAGGCCAGGTCACCCCTAGGCTTAGGCTAGGACACCCCTAGGCTTAGGGTAGGACACACCAGGCTTAGGCTAAGGCTAGGGCTCCCCTAGCCTAAGGCTAGGGCACACGTAGGCTTTGGCTAGGTCACCCCTAGGTTTACGCTAAGGCTAGGGCTCCACTAGCCTAATGCTAGAGCACCCCTAGGCTTAGGCTAGGGCACCCATAGCTTAGGCTAAGGCTAAGGCTCCCCTAGCCTTAGGCTATGGCCCCCCTAGGCTTAGGCTAGGTCACCCCTAGGCTTAGGCTAGGGCACCCCTAGGCTTAGGCTGAGGCTAGGGCTCCCCTAACTTAAGGCTAGGGCACCCCTAGGCTTAGGCTTGGGCACCCATAGGCTTAGACTATGGCACCCCTAGGCTAAGGCTAGGCACCCCTAAGCTTAGGCTAAGGCTAGGGCACCCCTAGGCTTAGGCTTGGGCACCCGTAGGCTTAGGCTATTGCACCCCTAGGCTTGGGCTAGGGCACCCCTATACTTAGGCTAGGGCAACCCTAAGCTTAGGCTAAGGCTAGGGATCCCCTAGACTCAGGCTAGGGCACCCCTAGGCTGAGGCTAGCACACCCCTAGGCTTAGGCTAGGGCACACCTAGGCTTAGGCTAGGGCACCCCTAGGCTTAAGCTAGCACACCCCTAGGCTTACGCTAAGGCTAGGGCTCCGCTAGCCTAAGGCTAGGGCACACCTAGGCTTAGGCTAGGGCACCCCTAGGCTTAGGCTAGGACACCCCTAGGCTTAGGCTAGGGCACCCCTAGGCTTAAGCTAGGAAACCCCTTGGCTTACGCTAAGGCTAGGGATCTTCTAGCCTAAGGCTAGGGCACACCTAGACTTAGGCTAGGGCACCCCTAGGCTTAGGCTAGGACACCCCTAGGCTTAGGCTAAGGCTAGGGCTCCCGTAGCCTAAGGCTAGGGCACCCCTATGCTTAGGTTAGGGCACCCCTAGGCTTAAGCTAGGGCAGCCCTAGGCTTAGGCTACGTCACCCCTAGGCTTAGGCTAGGGCACCCATAGCTTAGGCTAAGGCTAGGGCTCCCCTATCCTAAAGCTAGGGCACCCCTAGGCTTAGGCTAGGGCACCCATAGTTTAGGCTAAGGCTAGGGCTCCCCTATTCTAAGGCTAGGGCACCCCTAGGCTTAGGCTAGGGCACCCCTAGGTTTAGGCTATGGCACCCCTAGGCTTTGGATAAGCCTAGGGCTCCCCTAGTCTAATGCTTGGGCACCCCTAGGCTTAGGCTAGGGCACCACTAGGCTTATGCTAGGGCACCACTAGGCTTAGGTTAAGGCTAAGGCTCCCCTAGTCTAAGGCTAGGGCACCCCTAGGCTTAGACTAGGGCACCCCTTGGCTTAGGCTAGGGCACTCATAGGCTTAGGCTATGGCACCCCTAGGCTTAAGTTTGGACACCCCAAGGCTTAGGCTAGGGCAGCCCTAGGCTTAGGCTAAGGCTAGGGCTCCCCTAGCCTAAGGCTCGGACACCCCTAGGCTTAGACTAGGGCACCCCTTGGCTTAGGCTATGGCACCCCTAGGCTTAGGCTAAGGCTAGGGCTCCCCTAGGCTTAGGCAAGGGCACCCCTAGGCTTAAGCTAGGGCACCCCTAGGCTTAGGCTAGGGCACCCCTAGGCTTAGGCTAAGGATAGGGCTCCCCTAGCCTCAGGCTAGGTCACCCCTAGGCTCAGGCTAGGGCACCCCGAGGCTTAGGCTAGGGCAACCCTAGGCTTAGGCTAAGGCTAGGGCTCCCCTAGCCTCAGGCTAGGGCACCCCAAGGCTTAGGCTAGGGCACCCCTAGGCTTAGGCTTCGACACCCCTAGGCTTAGGCTAGGGCACCCCTAGGCTTAGGGTAAGGCTAGAGCTCCCTTAGCCTAAGGCTAGGGCACCCGGAGGCTTAGGCTTTGGCACCCCTAGGCTTAGGCAATGGCACCCTTAGGCTAAGGCTAGGGCACCCCTAGGCTTAGGCTTGGGCACCCCTAGGCTTATGCTATGTCACCCCTAGGCTTAATCTAGGGCACCCCTAGGCTTAGGCTAGGACAGCCCTAGGCTTAGGCTAGGGCACCCCTAGGCTTAGGCTAAGGCTACGGCTCCCCTAGCCTCAGGCTAGGGCACCTTTAGTCTCAGGCTAGGGCGCCCCTAGGCTTGGGCTAGGGCACCCCTAGACTTAGGCTAGGGCAACCCTAAGCTTAGGCTAAGGCTAGGGATCCCCTAGACTCAGGCTAGGGCACCCCTAGGCTCAGGCTAGCACGCCCCTAGGCTTAGGCTAGGGCACACCTAGGCTTAGGCTAGGGCACCCCTAGGCTTAAGCTAGGGCTGCCCAAGGCTTAGGCTAGGGCACCCCTAGGCTTAGGCTAGGGCACCCCTAGGCTTAGGCTAATGCTAGGGCTCCCCTACCCTAATGCTAGGGCACCCCTAGGCTTAGGCTAGGGCACCCATAGCTTAGGCTAAGACTAGGGCACCCCTAGCCTAAGGCTAGGGCATCCCTAGGCTTAGGCCAGGTCACCCCTAGGCTTAGGCTAGGACACCCCTAGGCTTAGGGTAGGACACACCAGGCTTAGGCTAAGGCTAGGGCTCCCCTAGCCTAAGGCTAGGGCACACCTAGGCTTAGGCTAGGTCACCCCTAGGCTTAGGCTAAGGCTAGGGCTCCACTAGCCTAATGCTAGGGCACCCCTAGGCTTAGGCTAGGGCACCCCTAGGCTTAGGCTAGGACACCCCTAGGCTTAGGCTAGGACACACCAGGCTTAGGCTAAGGTTAGGGCTCCCCTAGCCTTAGGATAGGGCACACCTAAGCTTAGGCTAGGTCACCCCTACGATTAGGCTTGGGCACCCCTAGGCTTAGGCTATGGCACCCCTAGGCTAAGACTAGGGCACCCCTAGGCTTAGGCTAAGGCTAGGGCTCCCCTAGGCTTAGGCTAGGGCACCCCTCGGCTTAGGCTAGGGAACCCCTAGGCTTAGGCTAGGGCACCCCTAGGCTTAGGCCAGGGCACCCCTAGGCTTAGGTTAGGGCACCCCTAGGCTTAGGCTAGGGCACCCCTAGGCTTAGGCTAGGGCACCCCTAGGCTTAGGCTAGGGCACCCCTAGGCTTAGGCTAAAGCTACGACTCCCCTAGCCTCAGGCTAGGGCATCTTTAGACTCAGGCTAGGGCCCCCCTAGGCTTGGGCTAGGGCACCCCTAGACTTAGGCTAGGGCAACCCTAACGTAGGCTAAGGCTAGGGATCCCCTAGACTCAGGCTTGGGCACCCCTAGGCTCAGGCTAGCACGCCCCTAGGCTTAGGCTAGGGCACACCTAGGATTAGGCTAGGGCACCCCTAGGCTTAAGCTAGGACACCCCTAGGCTTACGCTAAGGCTAGGGCTCCCCTAGCCTAAGGCTAGGGCACACCTAGGCTTAGGCTAGGGCACCCCTAGGCTTAGGCTAGGACAACCCTAGGCTTAGGTTAGGGCACCCCTACGCTTAAGCTAGGAATCCCCTTGGCTTACGCTAAGGCTAGGGATCCTCTAGCCTAAGGCTTGGGCACACCTAGACTTAGGCTAGGGCACCCCTATGCTTAGGTTAGGGCACCCCTAGGCTTAAGCTAGGGCAGCCCTAGGCTTAGGCTACGGCACCCCTAGGGTTAGGCTAGGTTACCCATAGCTTAGGCTAAGGCTAGGGCTCCCCTATCCTAAGGCTAGAGCACCCCTAGGCTTAGGCTACGGCACCAATAGTTTAGGCTAAGTTTGGGCTTCCCTATCCTAAGGCTAGGGCACCCCTAGGCTTAGGCTAGGGCACCCCTAGGTTTAGGCTATGGCACCCCTAGGCTTTGGATAAGCCTAGGGCTCCCCTAGTCTAATGCTTGGGCACCCCTAGGCTTAGGCTAGGGCACCACTAGTCTTATGCTAGGGCACCACTAGGCTTAGGCTAAGGCTAGGGATCCCCTAGTCTAAGGCCTGGGCACCCCTAGGCTTAGACTAGGGCAACCCTTGGCTTAGGCTAGGGCACTCATAGGGTTAGGCTATGGCACCCCTAGGCTTAAGTTTGGACACCCCAAGGCTTAGGCTAGTGCAGCCCTAGGCTTAGGCTAAGGCTAGGGCTCCCCTATCCTAAGGCTCGGGCACCCCTAGGCTTAGACTAGGGCACCCCTTGGCTTAGGCTAGGGCACCCGTAGGCTTAGGCTATGGCACCCCTAGTCTTAGGCTAAGGCTAGGGCTCCCCTAGGCTTAGGCTTGGGCACCCCTAGGCTTATGCTACGTCACCCCTAGGCTTAATCTAGGGCACCCCTAGGCTTAGGCTAGGACAGCCCTAGGCTTAGGCTAGGGCACCCCTAGGCTTAGGCTAAGGCTACGGCTCCCCTAGCCTGAGGCTAGGGCACCTTTAGTCTCAGGCTAGGGCGCCCCTAGGCTTGGGCTAGGGTACCCCTAGACTTAGGCTAGGGCAACCCTAAGCTTAGGCTAAGGCTAGGGATCCCCTAGACTCAGGCTAGGGCACCCCTAGGCTCAGGCTAGCACGCCCCTAGGCTTAGGCTAGGGCACACCTAGGCTTAGGCTAGGGCACCCCTAGGCTTAAGCTAGGACACCCCTAGGCTTACGCTAAGGCTAGGGCTCCCCTAGCCTAAGGATAGGGCACACCTAGGCTTAGGATAGGGCACCCCTAGGCTTAGGCTAGGACACCCCTAGGCTTAGGTTAGGGCACCCCTAGGCTTAAGCTAGGGCTGCCCAAGGCTTAGGCTAGGGCACCCCTAGGCTTAGGCTAGGGCACCCCTAGGCTTAGGCTAATGCTAGGGCTCCCCTACCCTAATGCTAGGGCACCCCTAGGCTTAGGCTAGGGCACCCATAGCTTAGGCTAAGACTAGGGCACCCCTAGCCTAAGGCTAGGGCATCCCTAGGCTTAGGCCAGGTCACCCCTAGGCTTAGGCTAGGACACCCCTAGGCTTAGGGTAGGACACACCAGGCTTAGGCTAAGGCTAGGGCTCCCCTAGCCTAAGGCTATGGCACACCTAGGCTTAGGCTAGGTCAAGCCTAGGCTTAGGCTAAGGCTAGGGCTCCACTAGCCTAATGCTAGGGCACCCCTAGGCTTAGGCTAGGGCACCCCTAGGCTTAGGCTAGGACACCCCTAGGCTTAGGCTAGGACACACCAGGCTTAGGCTAAGGTTAGGGCTCCCCTAGCCTTAGGCTAGGGCACACCTAAGCTTAGGCTAGGTCACCCCTACGCTTAGGCTTGGGCACCCCTAGGCTTAGGCTATGGCACCCCTAGGCTAAGACTAGGGCACCCCTCGGCTTAGGCTAAGGCTAGGGCTCTCCTAGGCTTAGGCTAGGGCACCCCTCGGCTTAGGCTAGGGCACCCCTAGGCTTAGGCTAGGGCACCCCTAGGCTTAGGCCAGGGCACCCCTAGGCTTAGGCTAGGGCACCCCTAGGCTTAGGCTAGGGCACCCCTAGGCTTAGGCTAGGGCTCCCCTAGCCTAAGGCTAGGGCACACCTAGGCTTAGGCTTGGGCACCCCTAGGCTTAGGCTATGGCACCCCTAGGCTAAGGCTAGGGCACCCCTAGGCTTAGGCTAAGGCTAGGGCTCCCCTAGGCTTAGGCTAGGGCACCCCTAAGCTTAGGCTAGGGCACCCCTAGGCTTAATCTATGGCACCCCTAGGCTTAGGCTAGGGCACCCCTATTCTTAGGCTAGGGCACCCCTAGGCTTAGGCTAGGGCACCCCTAGGCTTAGGCTAGCACCCCTAGGCTTAGGCTAAGGCTACGGCTCCCCTAGCCTTAGGCTAGGGCACCTTTAGACTCAGGCTAGTGCCGCCCTAGGCTTGGGCTAGGGCACCCCTAGACTTAGGCTAGGGCAACCCTAAGCTTAGGCTAAGGCTAGGGATCCCCTAGACTCAGGCAAGGGCACCCCTAGGCTCAGGCTAGCACGCCCCTTGGCTTAGGCTAGGGCACACCTAGGCTTAGGCTAGGGCACAACTAGGCTTAAGCTAGGACACCCCTAGGCTTACGCAAAGGCTAGGGCTCCCCTAGCCTAAGGCTAGGGCACACCTAGGCTTAGGCTAGGGCACCCCTAGGCTTAGGTTAGGACACCCCTAGGCTTAGGTTAGGGCACCCCTAGGCTTAAGCTAGGGCTGCCCAAGGCTTAGGCTAGGGCACCCCTAGGCTTAGGCTAGGACACCCCTAGGCTTAGGTTAGGGCACCCCTAGGCTTAAGCTAGGGCTGCCCAAGGCTTAGGCTAGGACACCCCTAGGCTTAGGCTAGGGCACCCCTAGGCTTAGGCTAATGCTAGGGCTCCCCTAGCCTAATGCTTGGGCACCCCTAGGCTTAGGCTAGGGCACCCATAGCTTAGGCTAAGGCTAGGGCACCCCTAGCCTAAGGCTAGGGCACCCCTAGCCTTAGGCCAAGTCACCCCTAGGCTTAGGCTAGGACACCCCTAGGCTTAGGGTAGGACACACCAGGCTTAGGCTAAGGCTAGGGCTCCCCAAGTCTAAGGCTAGGGCACACGTAGGCTTAGGCTAGGTAACCCCTAGGCTTAGGCTAAGGCTAGGGCTCCACTAGCCTAATGCTAGGGCACCCCTAGGCTTAGGCTAGGGCACCCATAGCTTAGGCTAAGGCTAGGGCTCCCCTAGCCTAAGGCTACGGCACCCCTAGGCTTAGGCTAGGTCACCCCTAGGCTTACGCTAGGACACCCCTAGGCTTACGCTAGGAAACACCAGGCTTAGGCTAAGGCTAGGGCTCCCCTAGCCTAAGGCTAGGGCACACCTAGGCTTAGGCTAGGTCACCCCTAGGCTTAGGCTTGGGCACCCCTAGGCTTAGGCTATGGCACCCCTAGGCTAAGGCTAAGGCACCCCTAGGCTTACGCTAAGGCTAGGGCTCCCCTAGGCTTAGGCTAGGGCACCCCTCGGCTTAGGTTGGGCACCCCTAGGCTTAGGCTAGGGCACCCCTAGGTTTGGGCTAGGGCACCCCTAGACTTAGGCTAGGGCAACCCTAAGCTTAGGCTAAGGCTAGGGATCCCCTAGACTCAGGCTAGGGCACCCCTAGGCTCAGGCTAGCGCGCCCCTAGGCTTAGGTTAGGGCACACCTAGGCCTAGGCTAGGGCACCCCTAGGCTTAGGCTAGGGCACCCCTAGGCTTAATCTATGGCACCCCTAGGCTTAGGCTAGGGCACCCCTATGCTTAGGCTAGGGCACCCCTAGGCTTAGGCTAGGGCACCCCTAGGCTTAGGCAAGCACCCCTAGGCTTAGGCTAAGGCTACGGCTCCCCTAGCCTTAGGCTAGGGCACCTTTAGACTCAGGCTAGTGCCGCCCTAGGCTTGGGCTAGGGCACCCCTAGACTTAGGCTAGGGCAACCCTAAGCTTAGGCTAAGGCTAGGGATCCCCTAGACTCAGGCAAGGGCACCCCTAGGCTCAGGCTAGCACGCCCCTTGGCTTAGGCTAGGGCACACCTAGGCTTAGGCTAGGGCACAACTAGGCTTAAGCTAGGACACCCCTAGGCTTACGCAAAGGCTAGGGCTCCCCTAGCCTAAGGCTAGGGCACACCTAGGCTTAGGCTAGGGCACCCCTAGGCTTAGGTTAGGACACCCCTAGGCTTAGGTTAGGGCACCCCTAGGCTTAAGCTAGGGCTGCCCAAGGCTTAGGCTAGGGCACCCCTAGGCTTAGGCTAGGACACCCCTAGGCTTAGGTTAGGGCACCCCTAGGCTTAAGCTAGGGCTGCCCAAGGCTTAGGCTAGGACACCCCTAGGCTTAGGCTAGGGCACCCCTAGGCTTAGGCTAATGCTAGGGCTCCCCTAGCCTAATGCTTGGGCACCCCTAGGCTTAGGCTAGGGCACCCATAGCTTAGGCTAAGGCTAGGGCACCCCTAGCCTAAGGCTAGGGCACCCCTAGCCTTAGGCCAAGTCACCCCTAGGCTTAGGCTAGGACACCCCTAGGCTTAGGGTAGGACACACCAGGCTTAGGCTAAGGCTAGGGCTCCCCAAGTCTAAGGCTAGGGCACACGTAGGCTTAGGCTAGGTAACCCCTAGGCTTAGGCTAAGGCTAGGGCTCCACTAGCCTAATGCTAGGGCACCCCTAGGCTTAGGCTAGGGCACCCATAGCTTAGGCTAAGGCTAGGGCTCCCCTAGCCTAAGGCTACGGCACCCCTAGGCTTAGGCTAGGTCACCCCTAGGCTTACGCTAGGACACCCCTAGGCTTACGCTAGGAAACACCAGGCTTAGGCTAAGGCTAGGGCTCCCCTAGCCTAAGGCTAGGGCACACCTAGGCTTAGGCTAGGTCACCCCTAGGCTTAGGCTTGGGCACCCCTAGGCTTAGGCTATGGCACCCCTAGGCTAAGGCTAAGGCACCCCTAGGCTTACGCTAAGGCTAGGGCTCCCCTAGGCTTAGGCTAGGGCACCCCTCGGCTTAGGTTGGGCACCCCTAGGCTTAGGCTAGGGCACCCCTAGGTTTGGGCTAGGGCACCCCTAGACTTAGGCTAGGGCAACCCTAAGCTTAGGCTAAGGCTAGGGATCCCCTAGACTCAGGCTAGGGCACCCCTAGGCTCAGGCTAGCGCGCCCCTAGGCTTAGGTTAGGGCACACCTAGGCCTAGGCTAGGGCAACCCTAGGCTTAGGCTAGGGCACCCCTAGGCTTAATCTATGGCACCCCTAGGCTTAGGCTAGGGCACCCCTATGCTTAGGCTAGGGCACCCCTAGGCTTAGGCTAGGGCACCCCTAGGCTTAGGCAAGCACCCCTAGGCTTAGGCTAAGGCTACGGCTCCCCTAGCCTTAGGCTAGGGCACCTTTAGACTCAGGCTAGTGCCGCCCTAGGCTTGGGCTAGGGCACCCCTAGACTTAGGCTAGGGCAACCCTAAGCTTAGGCTAAGGCTAGGGATCCCCTAGACTCAGGCAAGGGCACCCCTAGGCTCAGGCTAGCACGCCCCTTGGCTTAGGCTAGGGCACACCTAGGCTTAGGCTAGGGCACACCTAGGCTTAAGTTAGGACACCCCTAGGCTTACGCAAAGGCTAGGGATCCCCTAGCCTAAGGCTAGGGCACACCTAGGCATAGGCTAGGGCACCCCTAGGCTTAGGCTAGGACACCCCTAGGCTTAGGTTAGGGCACCCCTAGGCTTAAGCTAGGGCTGCCCAAGGCTTAGGCTAGGGCACCCCTAGGCTTAGGCTAGGGCACCCCTAGGCTTAGGCTAATGCTAGGGCTCCCCTAGCCTAATGCTAGGGCACCCCTAGGCTTAGGCTAGGGCACCCATAGCTTAGGCTAAGGCTAGGGCACCCCAAGCCTAAGGCTAGGGCACCCCTAGCCTTAGGCCAAGTCACCCCTAGGCTTAGGCTAGGACACCCCTAGGCTTAGGGTAGGACACACCAGGCTTAGGCTAAGGCTAGGGCTCCCCTAGCCTAAGGCTAGGGCACACGTAGGCTTAGGCTAGGTCACCCCTAGGCTTAGGCTAAGGCTAGGGCTCCACTAGCCTAATGCTAGGGCACCCCTAGGCTTAGGCTAGGGCACCCATAGCTTAGGCTAAGGCTAGGGCTCCCCTAGCCTAAGGCTACGGCACCCCTAGGCTTAGGCTAGGTCACCCCTAGGCTTAGGCTAGGACACCCCTAGGCTTACGCTAGGACACACCAGGCTTAGGCTAAGGCTAGGGCTCCCCTAGCCTAAGGCTAGGGCACACCTAGGCTTAGGCTAGGTCACCCCTAGGCTTAGGCTTGGGCACCCCTAGGCTTAGGCTATGGCACCCCTAGGCTAAGGCTAAGGCACCCCTAGGCTTACGCTAAGGCTAGGGCTCCCCTAGGCTTAGGCTAGGGCACCCCTCGGCTTAGGTTGGGCACCCCTAGGCTTAGGCTAGGGCACCCCTAGGTTTGGGCTAGGGCACCCCTAGACTTAGGCTAGGGCAACCCTAAGCTTAGGCTAAGGCTAGGGATCCCCTAGACTCAGGCTAGGGCACCCCTAGGCTCAGGCTAGCGCGCCCCTAGGCTTAGGTTAGGGCACAACTAGGCCTAGGCTAGGGCACCCCTAGGCTTAGGCTAGGGTACCCCTAGCTTACGCAAAGGCTAGGGATCCTCTTGGCTTAGGCTAGGGCATTCCTAGGCTTAGGCTAGGGCACCCCTAAGGTAAGGCTAAGGCTAGGGTTCCCCTAGCCTAAGGCTAGGGCACCGCTAGGCTTAGGCTAGGACACCCCTAGCTTAGGTTAAGGCTAGGGCTTCCCTAGCCTAAGGCTAGGGCACCCCAAGGCTTTGGCGAGGGCACCCCTAGGCTTAGCGTAAGGCTAGGGCTCCTCTAGCCTAAGGCTAGGGCACCCCTAGGCTTAGGCTAGGGCACCCCTAGGCTTAGGCTAGGCCACCCCTATGTTTAGACTAAGGCTACGGCTCGACTTGCCTAAAGCTAGGGCACCCCAGGGCTTGGGCTAGGGCACCCCTAGGCGTAGGCTAGGGCACCTCTAGGCTTAGGCTAAGGCTAGAGCTCCCCTATCCTAAGGCTAGGGCACCTCTAGGCTTAGGCTAGGGCACCCCTAGGCTTAGGCAAGGGCACCCCTAGCTTATGCTAAGGCTAGGGCTCCCCTAGCCTAAGGCTAGGGCACCCCTAGCCTAATGTAAGGGCACCCCTAGGCTTAGGCTAGGGCACCCCTAGACTTAGGCTAAGGCTAGGGCTCCCATAGCCTAAGGCTAGGGCACCCCTAGGCTTAGGCTAGGGCACCCCTAGGCTTAGGCTAGGGCTCCCCTAGGCTTAGGCTAAGGCTCGGGGTCCCCTAGCACAAGGCTAGGACACCCCTAGGCTTAATCCAGGGCACCCATAGGCTTAAGCTAGGGCACCCCCAGGCTTAGCCTAAGGCTATGGCTCGACTAGCCTAAGGCTAGGCCACCCCTAGGCTTAGACTAAGGCTACGGCTCGACTAGCCAAAGGCTAGGGCACCCCTAGGATTAGGCTAGGGCACCCCAAGGCTTAGGCTAAGGCTAGGGCTCCCATAGCCCAAGGCTAGGGCACCCCTAGGCTTAGGCTAGGGCACCCCTAGGCTTAGGCTAGGGCACCCCTAGGCTTAAGCTAAGGCTAGGGCTCCCCTAGCCTAAAGCTAGGGAGCTCCTACCCTTAGGCTAGGGCACCACTAGGCTTAGGCTAGGGCACCCCTAGGCTTAGGCTAAGGCTAGGGCTCCCATATCCCAAGGCTAGGGCACCCCTAGGCTTAGGCTAGGGCACCCCTAGGCTAAGGCTAGTGCAGCCTAGGCTTAGGCTAGGGCACCCCTAGGCTTAGGCTAAGGCTAGGGCTTCCATAGCCTAAGGCTAGGGCACCCCTAGGTTTAGCCTAGGGCACCCCTATCTTAGTCTATGGCTTGGGCACCCATAGGCTTAGACTAGGGCACTCCTAGGCTTAGGCTAGTGCACCCCTAGGCTTAGGCTAAGGGTAGAGCTCCCCTAGCCTAAGACAAGGGCACCTCTAGGCTTAGGCTAGGGCACCCCTAGGCTTAGGCTAAGGCTAGGGCTCCCCTAGCCTAAGGATAGGGCATCCCTTGGCTTAGGTTAGGGCACCGCTAGGCTTAGGCTAGGGCACCCCTAGGCCTAGCTTAAGCTTAGGGCTCCCTAGCCTTAGGCTAGGACAACCCTAGGCTTAGGATAGGGCACCCTTAGGCTTAGGCTAGGGCACCCCTAGGCTTAGGCTAAGGCTAGAGCTCCCATAGCCTAAGGCTAGGGCACCCCTAGGCTTAGGCTAGGGCACCCCTAGGCTTAGGCTAGGGCACCCCAAGTCTTAGGCTAAGGATAGAGCTCCCCTAGCCTAAGACTTGGGCACCTCTAGGCTTTTGCTAGGGCACCCCTAGGCTTAGGCTAAGGCTAGGGCTCCCCTAGCCTAAGGCTAGGGCACCCCTAGGCTTTGCCTAGGGCACCCCTAGCTTAGGCTAAGGCTAGGGCACCCCTAGGCTTAGGCTAGGACACCCCTAGGCTTAGGCTAGGGCACCCCTAGGCTTAGGCTAGGGCACCCCTAGGCTTAAGCTAGGGCACCACTATGCTTAGGCTAAGGCTAGGGCCCCCATAGCCTAAGGCTAGGGCATCCCTAGGCTTAGGCTAGGGCACCCCTAGGCTTTGGCTAGGGCACCCCTAGGCTTAGGTTAATCTTAGGGCTCCCCTAGCCTAAGGCTAGGACACCCCTAGGCTTAGGATAGGGCACCCCTAGGCTTAGGCTAGGTTACCCCTAGGCTTAGGCTAAGGCTAGGGCTCCCCTAGCCTAAGGCTAGGGCACCACTAGCCTAAGGCTAGGGCACCCCTAGGCTTAGGCTAGGGCACCCCTAGGCTTAGGCTAGGACACCACTAGGCTGAGGCTAGGGCACCCCTAGGCTTAGGCTAGGGCACCCCTAGAATTAGCCTAAGGCTAGGGATCCCCTAGCCTAAGGTTTGGGCACCCCTAGGCTTAGGCTAGGGCACCCCTAGGCTTAGCCTAGGGCACCCCTAGGCTTAGGTTAAGGTTAGGGCTCCCCTAGCCTAAGGCTAGGACACCCCTAGGCTTAGGCTACGGCAGCCCTAGGCTTAGGCTAGGGTACCCCTAGGCTTAGCCTAAGGCTAGGGCTCCCCTAGCCTAAGGCTAGGGCACCCCTAGCCTAAGGCTACGGCACCCCTATGCTTAGGCTAGGGCACCCCTAGAATTAGCCTAAGGCTAGGGATCCCCAAGCCTAAGGTTAGGGCTCCCCTAGGCTTAGGCTAGAGCACCCATAGGCTTAGGATAGGGCACCCCTAGGCTTAGACTAATGCTATGGCTCGACTAGCCTAAGCCTAGGGCACCCCTAGGCTTAGGCTAGGGCACCCTAGTATTAGGCTAGGGCACCCCTAGAATTAGGCTAAGGCTAGGGCTTCCCTAGCCTAAGGCTAGGGCACCTCTAGGCTTAGCCTAGAGCACCCCTATGCTTAGACTAAGGCTACGGCTCGACTAGCCTAAGGCTAGGGCACCTCTAGGCTTAGGCTAGGGCACCCCTAGGCTGGGCTAAGGCTAAGGCTCCCCTAGCCTAAGGCTAGGGCACCCCTAGGTTTAGGCCAGGGCACCCCTAGGCTTAGTGTTGGGCACCCCTAGAATTAGCCTAAGGCTAGGGATCCCCTAGCCTAAGGTTAGGGCACCTCTAGGCTTAGGCTAGGGCACCCCTAGGCTTAGGCTAGGGCATCCCTAGGCTTAGGCTAAGGCTCCGGCTCAACTAGCCTAAGGCTAGGGCACCCTTAGGCTTAGGCTAGGGCACTCCTAGGCTTAGGCTAGGGCATCCCTAGGCTTAGGCTAAGGCTCGGGGTCCCCTAGCACAAGGCTAGGACACCCCTTGGCTTAAGCCAGGGCACCCATAGGCTTAAGCTAGGGCACCCCCAGGCTTAGACTAAGGCTATGGCTCGACTAGCCTAAGGCTAGGCCACCCCTAGGCTTAGACTAAGGCTACGGCTCGACTAGCCTAAGGCTAGGGCACCCCTAGGCTTAGGCTAGGGCACCCCAAGGCTTAGGCTAAGGCTAGGGCTCCCATAGCCAAAGGCTAGGGCACCCCTAGGCTTAGGCTAGGGCACCCCTAGGCTTAGGCTAGGGCACCCCTAGGCTTAAGCTAAGGCTAGGGCTCCCCTAGCCTAAGGCTAGGGAACTCCTACCCTTAGGCTAGGGCACCCCTAGGCTTAGGCTAGGGCACCCCTAGGCTTAGGCTAAGGCTAGGGCTCCCATAGCCCAAGGCTAGGGCACCCCTAGGCTTAGGCTAGGGCACCCCTAGGCTTAGGCTAGGGCAGCCTAGGCTTAGGCTAGGGCACCCCTAGGATTAGGCTAAGGCTAGGGCTTTCATAGCCTAAGGCTAGGGCACCCCTAGGTTTAGCCTAGGGCACCCCTATCTTAGGCTATGGCTAGGGCACCCATAGGCTTAGACTAGGGCACCCCTAGGCTTAGGCTAGGGCACCCCTAGGCTTAGGCTAAGGGTAGAGCTCCCCTAGCCTAAGGATAGGGCATCCCTTGGCTTAGGTTAGGGCACCGCTAGGCTTAGGCTAGGGCACCCCTAGGCTTAGCTTAAGCTTAGGGCTCCCTAGCCTTAGGTTAGGACAACCCTAGGCTTAGGATTGGGCACCCCTAGGCTTAGGCTAGGGCACCCCTAGGCTTAGGCTAAGGCTAGAGGTCCCATAGCCTAAGGGTAGGGCATCCCTAGGCTTAGGCTACGGCACCCCTAGGCTTAGGCTAGGGCCCCCCTAAGCTTAGGCTAGGGCACCCCTACGCTTAGGCTAAGGCTAGGTCTCCCCTAGCCTAAGGTAAGGGCACCCCTAGGCTTAGGCTAGGGCACCCGTATGCTTTGGCTACGGCACCCCTAGGCTTAGGCTCGGGCACCCCTAGGCTTAAGCTAAAGCTAGGGCTCCCATAGCCTAAGGCTAGGGAACCCCTAACCTTAGGCTAGGGCACCCCTAGGCTTAGGCTAGGGCACCCCTAGGCTTGGGCTAAGGCTAGGGCTCCCCTAGCCTAAGGCTAGGGCACCCCTAGGCTTAGGCTATGGCACTCCTAGGCTTAGGCTACGGCACCCCTGGGCTGAGGCTAGGGCACCCCTAGTCTTAGGCTAGGGCACCCCTAGAATTAGCCTAAGGCTAGGGATGCCCTAGCCTAAGGTTAGGGCACCCCTAGGCTTAGGCTAATGCACCCCTAGGCTTAGACTAGGGCACCCCTAGACTTAGGCTAAGGCTAGGTCTCCCCTAGCCTAAGGTAAGGGCACCCCTAGGCTTAGGCTAGGGCACCCGTATACTTTGGCTACGGCACCCCTAGGCTTACGATAGGGCACCCGAAGGCTTACGCTAGGGCAACCCTACGCTTAGGCTAGGGCACCCCTAGGCTTAGGCTAGGGCACCCGTAGGCTTAGGCTAAGGCTAGTGTTCCCATAGCCTAAGTCTAGGGGACCCCTGGGCTTAGGCTAGGGCACCCCTAGGCTTAGGCTAAGGCACCCCTAGGCTTAGGCTAGGGCACACCTAGGCTTAGGCTATGGTACCCCTCGGCTTACGCTAGGGCACCCCTAGGCTTAGGCTAAGGCTAGGGCTCCCCTAGCCTATGGCTAGGGCACGCCTAGGCTTAGGCTAGGTAACTCTAGGCTTAGGCTGGGGCACCCCTAGGCTTAGGCTAAAGCTAGGGCTCCCCTAGCCTAATGCTTGGACAACCCTTGCCTTAGGCTAGGGCACCCCTAGGCTTAGGCTAAGGCTAGGTCTACCCTAGCCTAATGCTTGGGCACCCCTAGGCTTAGGCTAGGGCACCCATAGGCTTAGGCTAAGGCTAGGGCTCCCCTAGCCTAATGATTGGACACCCCTAGGCTTAGGCTAGGACACACCTAGGCTTAGGCTAAGGCTAGGGCTCCCCTAGCCTAAGGCTAGGGCACCCCTAGGCTTAGGCTAGGGCACCCCTAGGCTTAGGCTAGGGCACCCCTAGCTTAGGCTAAGGCTATGGCTCCCCTAGTCTAAGGCTAGGGCACCCCTAGGCTTAGGCTAGGGCACCCCTAGGCTTAGGCTAGGGCACCCCTAGGCTTAGGTAAGGCTAGGTCTCCCCTAGCCTATGGCTAGGGCACGCCTAGGCTTAGGCTAGGTAACCCTAGGCTTCGGCTAGGGAAACCCTAGGCTTAGGCCAAGGCTAGAACTCCCCTAGCCTAAGGCTAGGGCAACCCTAGTCTTAGGCTAGGGCACCCCTAGGCTTAGGCTAAGGCACCCCTAGGCTTAGGCTAGGGCACCCCTAGGCTTAGGATAGGGCACCCCTAGGCTTAGGATAGTGCAACCCTAGGATTAGGATAGGGCACACCTAGGCTTAGACTAAGGCTAGGGCTTCCCTAGCCTAAGGCTAGGGCACCCCTAGGCCTAGGCTAGGGCACCCCTAGGCTTAAGCTAGGGCACCACTAGGCTTAGGGAAGGTCACCCCTAGGCTTAGGATAGGGCACCCCTAGGATTAGGATAGGGCACCCCTAGAATTAGCCTAAGGCTAGGGATCCCCTAGGCTAAGGTATGGGCACCACTAGGCTTAGGCTAGGGCACCCCTCGGTTTAGGCGAGGGCACCCCTAGGCTTAGGCTAGGGCACCCCTAGTCTTAGGCTAGGGCACCCCTAGGCTTAGGCTAGGGCACCCCTAAGCTTAGGCTAGGGCACCCCTAGCCTTAGGATAGGGCACCCCTAGGCTTAGGATTGGGCACCCCTAGGATTAGGATAGGGCACCCCTAGGCTTAGGCTAAGGCTAGGGCTTCCCTAGCCTAAGGATAGGGCACCCCTAGGCTTATGCTAGGACACCCCTAAGCTTAGGCTAGGGCACCCCTAGGCTTAGGAAAGGGCACCACTAGGCTTAGACTAGGGCACCCCTAGGCTTAGGTTAAGGCTAGGGCTCCCCTAGCCTATGGCTAGGGCACGCCTAGGCTTAGGCTAGGTAACCCTAGGCTTAGGCTTGGGCACCCCTAGGCTTAGGCTAGGGCACCCCCAGGCTTAGGCTAAGGCTAGGGTTCCCATAGCCTAAGACTAGGGCACCCCTTGACTAACGATAGGGCACCCCTAGGCTTAGGCTAGGGCACCCCTAAGCTTAGGTTAAGGTTAGGGCTCCCTGAGCCTAAGGCTTGGGCACCCCAAGGCTTAGGCTAAGGCTAGGGCTCCCCTAGCCTAAGGCTTGGGCACCCCTAGGCTTAGGCTAGGACACCCCTACGCTTAAGATAGGGCACCCCTATGCTTAGGCTAGGGCACCCCTAGGCTTAGGCTAAGGCTATGGTTTCCCTAGCTTAAGGCTAGGGAACCCCTAGGCTTAGGCTAGGGCACCCCTAGGCTTAGGCTAGGGCACCCCTAGGCTTAGGCTAAGGCTAGGGTTCCCATAGCCTAAGACTAGGGCACCCCTTGACTAACGATAGGGCACCCCTAGGCTTAGGCTAGGGCACCCCTAAGCTTAGGTTAAGGTTAGGGCTCCCTGAGCCTAAGGCTTGGGCACCCCAAGGCTTAGGCTAAGGCTAGGGCTCCCCTAGCCTAAGGCTTGGGCACCCCTAGGCTTAGGCTAGGACACCCCTACGCTTAAGATAGGGCACCCCTATGCTTAGGCTAGGGCACCCCTAGGCTTAGGCTAAGGCTATGGTTTCCCTAGCTTAAGGCTAGGGAACCCCTAGGCTTAGGCTAGGGCACCCCTAGGCTTAGGCTAGGGCACCCCTAGGCTTAGGCTAGGGCACCCCTAAGCTTAGAATAGGGTACCCTAGGCTTAGGATACGGCACCCCTATGCTTAGGCTAGGGCACCCCTAGGCTTAGGCTTAGGCTAGGGCTCCCCTAGCCTAAGTCTAGGACACCCTTAGGCTTAGGCTTGGGCACCCCTAGGCTTAGGCTATGGCACCCCTAGGCTTAGGCTAGGGCACCTCTAAGGTTAGGCTAAGGCTAGGGCTGCCCTAGCCTAAGGCAAGGGCACCCCTAGGCTTAGGCTAAGGCTAGGGCACCCCTAGGGTTAGGCTAGGGCACCCCTAGGCTTAGGCTAGGGCACACCTAGGCTTAGGCTAGGGTACCCCTAAGATTAGGCTAGGGCACCCCTAGAATTAGCCTAAGGCTAGGGATCCCCTAGCCTAAGGTAAGGGCACCACTAGTTTAGGCTAGGGCACCCTTAGGCTTAGGCTAAGGCTAGGACTACCCTAGCCTAATGCTTGGGCACCCCTAGGCTTAAGCTAGGGCACCCCAAGGCTTAGCCTAAGGCTAGGGCTCCCCTAGCCTAAGGCTAGGGCACCCCTAGGCTTAGGCTAGGGAACCCTTAGGCATAGGCTAAGGCCAGGGCTCCCCTAGCCTAAAGCTAGGGCACCCCTAGGCTTAGGCTTGGACACACCTAGGCTTAGGCTAGGACACACCTAGGCTTAGGCTAAGGCTAGGGCTCCCCTAGCCTAAGGCTAGGGCACGCCTAGGCTTAGGCTAGGCCACCCCTAGGCTTAGGCTAAGGCTAGGGCTCCCCTAATCTTAGGCTGGGCACCCCTAGGATTAGGCTAGGGCATCCCTAGAATTAGCCTCAGGCTAGGGATCCACTAGGCTAACGTTAGGGCACCACTAGGCTTAGGCTAGGGCACCCCTAGGCTTAGGCTAGGGCACCCCTAGGCTTAGGCTAGGGCATCCCTAGGCTTAGGCTAAGGCTAGGGCTCCCCTAGCCTAAGGATAGGGCATCCCTAGGCTTAGGCTAGGGCACCCCTAGGCTTAGGCAAGGGCCCGCCTAGGCGTAGGTTAAGGTTCGGGCGCCCGTAGCCTAAGGCTAGGGCACCCCTATCCTAAGGCTAGGGCACCCCTAGGCTTAGGCTAGGACACCCCTCGGCTTAGGCTAACGCTAGGGCTCCTATAGCCCAAGGCTAGGGCACCCCTAGGCTTAGGCTAGCGGACCCCTAGGCTTAGGCTAGGGCACCCCTAGGCTTAGGCTAGGGCACCCCTAGTCTTAGGCTAGGGCACCCCTAGGCTTAGGCTAGGGCACCCCTTGGCTTAGGCTAAGGTTAGGGCTACCCTAGCCTAAGGCTAGGACACCCCTAGCTTAGGCTAGGGCACCCCTAGGTTTAGGCTAGGGTACCCCTAGGCTTAGGCTAAGGCTAGGGCTCCCATAGCCTAAGGCTAGGGCAAACCTAGCCTAAGGCTAGGGCACCACTAGACTTAGGCTAGGACACCCCTAGGCTTAGGCTAAGGCACCCCTAGGCTTAGGCTAGGGCACCCCTAGGCTTAGGCTAAGGCTAGGGCTCCCATAGCCTAAGGCTAGGGCACTCCTAGGATTAGGCTTGGGCACCCCTAGGCTTAGGCTAAGGCACCCCTCGGCTTAGGCTAGGGCACCCCTAGGCTTAGGCTAGGGCACCTCTAAGGTTAGGCTAAGGCTAGGGCTGCCCTAGCCTAAGGCAAGGGCACCCCTAGGCTTAGGCTAAGGCTAGGGCACCCCTAGGGTTAGGCTAGGGCACCCCTAGGCTTAGGCTAGGGCACACCTAGGCTTAGGCTAGGGTACCCCTAAGATTAGGCTAGGGCACCCCTAGAATTAGCCTAAGGCTAGGGATCCCCTAGCCTAAGGTAAGGGCACCACTAGTTTAGGCTAGGGCACCCTTAGGCTTAGGCTAAGGCTAGGACTACCCTAGCCTAATGCTTGGGCACCCCTAGGCTTAAGCTAGGGCACCCCAAGGCTTAGCCTAAGGCTAGGGCTCCCCTAGCCTAAGGCTAGGGCACCCCTAGGCTTAGGCTAGGGAACCCTTAGGCATAGGCTAAGGCCAGGGCTCCCCTAGCCTAAAGCTAGGGCACCCCTAGGCTTAGGCTTGGACACACCTAGGCTTAGGCTAGGACACACCTAGGCTTAGGCTAAGGCTAGGGCTCCCCTAGCCTAAGGCTAGGGCACGCCTAGGCTTAGGCTAGGCCACCCCTAGGCTTAGGCTAAGGCTAGGGCTCCCCTAATCTTAGGCTGGGCACCCCTAGGATTAGGCTAGGGCATCCCTAGAATTAGCCTCAGGCTAGGGATCCACTAGGCTAACGTTAGGGCACCACTAGGCTTAGGCTAGGGCACCCCTAGGCTTAGGCTAGGGCACCCCTAGGCTTAGGCTAGGGCATCCCTAGGCTTAGGCTAAGGCTAGGGCTCCCCTAGCCTAAGGATAGGGCATCCCTAGGCTTAGGCTAGGGCACCCCTAGGCTTAGGCAAGGGCCCGCCTAGGCGTAGGTTAAGGTTCGGGCGCCCGTAGCCTAAGGCTAGGGCACCCCTATCCTAAGGCTAGGGCACCCCTAGGCTTAGGCTAGGACACCCCTCGGCTTAGGCTAACGCTAGGGCTCCTATAGCCCAAGGCTAGGGCACCCCTAGGCTTAGGCTAGCGGACCCCTAGGCTTAGGCTAGGGCACCCCTAGGCTTAGGCTAGGGCACCCCTAGTCTTAGGCTAGGGCACCCCTAGGCTTAGGCTAGGGCACCCCTTGGCTTAGGCTAAGGTTAGGGCTACCCTAGCCTAAGGCTAGGACACCCCTAGCTTAGGCTAGGGCACCCCTAGGTTTAGGCTAGGGTACCCCTAGGCTTAGGCTAAGGCTAGGGCTCCCATAGCCTAAGGCTAGGGCAAACCTAGCCTAAGGCTAGGGCACCACTAGACTTAGGCTAGGACACCCCTAGGCTTAGGCTAAGGCACCCCTAGGCTTAGGCTAGGGCACCCCTAGGCTTAGGCTAAGGCTAGGGCTCCCATAGCCTAAGGCTAGGGCACTCCTAGGATTAGGCTTGGGCACCCCTAGGCTTAGGCTAAGGCACCCCTCGGCTTAGGCTAGGGCACCCCTAGGCATATGCTAGGGAACCCTTAGCTTAGGCTAATTCTAGGGCTCCCCTAGCCTAAGTCTAGGGCACCCCTAGGCTTAGACTAAGGCTACAGCTCGACAAGCCTAAGGCTAGGGCACCCCTAGGCTTAGGCTAGCGCACCCCTAGGCTTAGGCTAAGGCTAGAGCTCCCCTAGCCTAAGGCTAGGGCACCTCTAGGCTTAGGGTAGGGCACCCCTAGGCTTAGGCTAGGGCACCTCTAGGCTTAGGCTAGGGCACCCCTAGGCTTAGGCGAAGGCTAGGGCTCCCCTAGCCTAAGGCTAGGGCATCCCTAGACTTAGGCTAGGGCACCCCTAGGCTTAGGCTTGGGCACCCCTAGGCTTAGGTTAAGGTTAGGGCTCCCCTAGCCTAAGGCTAGGACACTCCTCGCATAGGCTAGGGCACCCCTAGGTTTAGGCTAGGGTACCCCTAGGCTTAGGCTAAGGCTAGGGCTCCCATAGCCTAAGGCTAGGGCAAACCTAGCCTAAGGCTAGGGCACCACTAGACTTAGGCTAGGACACCCCTAGGCTTAGGCTAAGGCACCCCTAGGCTTAGGCTAGGGCACCCCTAGGCTTAGGCTAAGGCTAGGGCTCCCATAGCCTAAGGCTAGGGCACTCCTAGGATTAGGCTTGGGCACCCCTAGGCTTAGGCTAAGGCACCCCTCGGCTTAGGCTAGGGCACCCCTAGGCTTAGGCTAAAGCTAGGGCTCCCTTAGCCTAAGGCTAGGGCACCCCTTACCTAAGGCTAGGGCACACCTAGGCATAGGCTAGGGCACCCCTAGCTTAGGCTAAGACTAGGGCTCCCCTAGACAAAGGCTAGGGCACTCCTAGGATTCGGCTAGGGCACCCCTAATCTTAGGCTAGGGCACCCCTAGGCTTAGGCTAGGGCACCCCTAGGCTTAGGCTAGGGCACCCCTAGAATTAGCCTAAGGTTAGGGCTCCCCTAGCCTAAGGCTAGGGCACCCCGAGGCTTAGGCTAAGGCACCCCTAGGCTTAGGCTAGGGCACCCCTAGGCCTAGGATAGGGCACCCCTAGGCTTAGGATAGGGCACCCCTAGGATTAGGATAGGGCACACCTAGGCTTAGGCTAAGGCTAGGGCTTCCCTAGCCTAAGGATAGGGCACCCCTAGGCCTAGGCTAGGGCACCCCTAGGCTTAGGCTAGGGCACCACTAGGCTTAGGGAAGGTCACCCCTAGGCTTAGGATAGGGCACCCCTAGGATTAGGATAGGGCACCCCTAGAATTAGCCTAAGGCTAGGGATCCCCTAGGCTAAGGTAAGGGAACCACTAGGCTTAGGCGAGGGCACCCCTAGGCTTAGGCTAAGTCTAAGGCTCCCCTAGCCTAAGGCTAGGGCACACCTCGGCTTAGGCGAGGGCACCCCTAGGCTTAGGCTAGGGCACCCCTAGTCTTAGGCTAGGGCACCCCTAGGCTTAGGTTAGGGCACCCCTAAGCTTAGGCTAGGGCACCCCTAGGCTTAGGATAGGGCACCCCTAGGCTTAGGATTGGGCACCCCTAGGATTAGGATAGGGCACCCCTAGGCTTAGGCTAAGGCTAGGGCTTCCCTAGCCTAAGGATAGGGCACCCCTAGGCTTAGGCTAGGACACCCCTAAGCTTAGGCTAGGGCACCCCTAGGCTTAGCGAAGGGCACCCCTAGGCTTAGACTAGGGCACCCCTAGGCTTAGGTTAAGGCTAGGGCTCCCCTAGCCTATGGCTAGGGCACGCCTAGGCTTAGGCTAGGTAACCCTAGGCTTAGGCTAGGGCACCCCTAGGCTTAGGCTAGGGCACACCCAGGCTTAGGCTAAGGCTAGGGTTCCCATAGCCTAAGACTAGGGCACCCCTTGACTCACGATAGGGCACCCCTAGGCTTAGGCTAGGGCACCCCTAAGCTTAGGCTAAGGCTAGGGTTCCCTGAGCGTAAGGCTTGGGCACCCCTAGGCTTAGGCTAGGACACCCCTAGGCTTAGGATAAGGCTAGGGCTCCCCTAGCCTAAGGCTATGGCACCCCTAGGGTTAGGCTAGGGCACCCCTAGGCTTAGGCTAGGGCACACCAAGGCGTAGGCTAGGGTACACCTAGGCTTAGGCTAGGGCACCCCTAAGATTAGGCTAGGGCACCCCTAGAATGAGCCTAAGGCTAGGGATCCTCTAGCCAAAGTTAGGGCACCACAAGGCTTATGCTAGGGCACCCCTAGGCTTAGGCTAAGTTTAGGGCTCCCCTAGCCTAAGTCTAGGGCACCCCTAGGCTTAGGCTATGGCACCCCTGGGCTTAGGCTATGGCACCCCTAGGCTTAGGCTAGGGCACCCCTAGGCTTAGGGTAGGGCACCCCTAGGCTTAGGCTAGGGCACCCCTAGACTTAGGATAGGGCACCCCTAGGCTTAGGCTAGGGCACCCGTCGGCTAGGCTAAGGCTAGGACTCCCCTCGCCTAAGGATAGGGCACCTCTATGCTTTGGCTCAGGCGCCTCAGGGCTAAGGCTAGGGCACCCGTCGGCTTTGGCTAAGGTTAGGACTCCCCTCGCCTAAGGCTAGGGCACCCCTAGGCTAAGGCTCGGGCACCTCTAGGCTAAGGCTAGGGCACGCCAAGGCTTAGGCTAGGTAACCCTAGGCATAGGCTAGGGCACCGCTAGGCTTAGGCTATGGCACCCCTAGGCTAAGGCTAGGGCACCCCTAGGCTTAGGCTAAGGCTAGGGCTCCCCTAGCCTAAGGCAAAGGCACCCCTAGGCTTAGGGAAGGGCACCCCTAGACTTAGGCTAGGGCACCCCTAGGCTTAGGCTATGCCTAGGGCTCCCCTAGCCTAAGGCTAGGGAACCCCTATGCTTAGGCTAGGGCACCGCTAAGCTTAGGCTAGGGCACCCCTAGGCTTAGGCTAGGGCACCCCAAGCTTAGGATAGCGTACCCTAGGCTTAGGCTTGGGGACCCCTAGGCTTAGGCTAAGGCTAGGGCTCTCCTAGCGTAAGGCTAGGGCACCCCTAAGCTTAGGCTAGCGCACCCCTAGGCTGAGGCTAGGGCACCCCTAGGCTTAGGCTTAGGCTACGGCTCCCCTAGCCTAAGGCTAGGACACCCTTAGGCGTAGGCTTGGGCACCCCTAGGCTTAGGCTATGGCACCCCTAGGCTTAGGCTAGCGCACCCCTAAGGTTAGGCTAAGGCTAGGGCTGCCCTAGCCTAAGGCAAGGGCACCCATAGACTTGGGCTAAGGCAAGGGCTCCCCTAGCCTAAGGCTAGGGCACCCCTAGGGTTAGCCAAGGGCACCCCTAGGCTTAGGCTAGGGAACACCTAGGCTTAGGTTAGGGCATCCCTAGGCTTAGGCTAAGATGAGGGATCCCCTAGCCTTAGGCTTAGGCTTGGGCACCCCTAGGCTTAGGCTATGGCACCCCTAGGCTTAGGCTAGCGCACCCCTAAGGTTAGGCTAAGGCTGGGCTGCCCTCGCCTAAGGCAAGGGCACCCCTAGACTTAGGCTAAGGCTAGGGCTCCCCTAGCCTAAGGCTAGGGCACCCCTAAGATTAGGCTAGGGCACCCCTAGAATTAGCCTAAGGCTAGGGATCCCCTAGCCTAAGGTTAGGGCACCACTAGGCTTAGGCTAGGGCACCCCTAGGCTTAGGCTAAGGCTAGGGCTACCCTAGCCTAATGCTATGGCACCCCTAGGCTTAGGCTACGGAACCCCTAGGCTTAGGCTAAGGCTAGGGCTCCCCTAGCCTAAAGCTTGGGCACCCGTAGGCTTAGGCTTGGACACACCTAGGCTTAGGCTAGGACACATCTAGGCTTAGGCTAAGGGTAGGGCTCCCCTAGCCTAAGGCTAGGGCACACACAGGCTTAGGCTAGGGCACCCCTAACTTAGGCTAAGGCTAGGGCTCCCCTAATCTTAGGCTGGGCACCCCTTGGATTTGGCTAGGGCATCCTTAGAATTAGCCTAAGGCTAGGGATACCCTAGGCTAAGGTTACGCCACCACTAGGCTTAGGCTAGGGCACCCCTAGGCTTAGGCTACGGCACCCCTAGGCTTAGGTTAGGGCATCCCTAGGCTTAGGCTAAGATGAGGGATCCCCTCCCCTAGCCTAAGGATAGGGCATGCCTAGGCTTAGGCTAGGGCACCCCTAGGCTTAGGCTAGGGTATGCCTAGGCGTAGGTTAAGGTTAGGGCTCCCCTAGCCTAAGGCTAGAACACCCCTAGGCTTAGGCTAGGGCACCCCTAGGCTTAGGCTAGGGTACCCCTAGGCTTAGGCTAAGGCTAGGGCTCCACTAGCCTAAGGCTAGGGCACCCCTATCCTAAGGCTAGGGCACCCCTAGGCTTAGGCTAGGGCACACCTCGGCTTAGGCAAAGGCTAGGGCTCCCATAGCCCAAGGTTAGGGCACCCCTATGCTTAGGCTAGGGCACCCCTAGGCTTAGGCTAGGGCACCCCTAAGCTTAGGCTAGGGCACCCGTAGGCTTAGGCTAGGGCACCCCTAGGCTTAGGCTAAGGTTTGGGCTCCCCTAGCCTAAGGCTAGGACACCCCTAGCTTAGGCTACGGCACCCCTAGGTTTAGGCTAGGGTACCCCTAGGCTTAGGCTTAGGCTAGGGCTCCCATAGCCTAAGGCTAGGGCACCCCTAGCCTAAGATTAGGGAACCGCTAGGCTTAGGCTAGGGCACCCCTAGCTTAGGCTAAGTCTAGGGCTCCCCTAGCCAAAGGCTAGGGCACCTCTAGGCTTGGGCTAGGGCACCCCTAGCTTAGGCTAAGGCTAGGGCACCCCTAGCCTAAGGCTAGGGCACTCCTAGGCTTAGGCTAGGGCACCCCTAGCTTAGGCTAAGTTTGGGCTCCCCTAGCCAAAGGCTAGGGCACCCCTAGGCTTAGGCTAGGGCACCCCTAGCTTAGGCTAAGGCTACGGCACCCCTAGCCTAAGTCTAGTGCACCCCTAGGCTTAGGCTAAGGCTAGGGCTCCCCTAGCCTAAGGCTAGGGCACCCCTAATCTTAGGCTAGGGTACCCCTAGGCTTAGGCTAGGGCACCCCTAGGCTTAGGCTAAGGCTAGGGCTCCCGTAGCCTAAGGCTAGGGCACCCCTAATCTTAGGCTAGGGCACCCCTAGGCTTAGACTAGGGCACCCCTAGGCTTAGGCTAGGGCACAACAAGGCTTAGGCTAGGATACTCCTAAGCTTAGGCTAGGGCACCCCTTGTTTTAGGCTAAGGCTAGGACTCCCCTAGCCTAAGGCTAGGGCACCCCTAGGCTTAGGCTAGGGCACCCATCGGATTATGCTAGGGCACACCTAGGGTTAGGCTAAGGCTAGGGCTCCCCTAGCCTATGGCTAGGGCACGCATAGGCTTAGGCTAGGTAACCGTAGGTTTCGGCTAGGGAACCCCTAGGCTTAGGACAAGGCTAGGACTCCCCTAGCCTAAGGCTAGGGCACCCCTATGTTTACGCTAGGGCTCCTCTAGCCTATGGCTAGGGCAAGCCTAGGCTAAGGCTAGGTAACTACTAGGCTTAGGCTGGGGCACCCCTAGGCTTAGGCTAAGGCTAGGGTTCCCCTAGCCTAATGCTTGGGCAACCCTAGGCTTAGGCTAGGGCACCCCTAGGCTTAGGCTACGGGTAGGGTTCCCATAGCCTAAGGCTAGGGCACCCCTTGGCTCACGATAGGGCACCCCTAGGCTTAGGTTAAATCTAGAGCTACCCTAGCCTAAGGCTTGGGCACCCCTAGGCTTAGGCTAAGGCTAGAGCTCCCCTAGCCTAAGGCAAGGACACCCCTAGGCTTAGGGAAGGGCACCCCTAGACTTAGGCTAGGGCACCCCTAGGCTTAAGCTAAGGCTAGGGCTCCCCTAGCCTAAGGCTAGGGCACCCCTAGGCTTAGGCTAGTGCACCCCTAGGCTTAGGATAGGGCACCCCTATGCTTAGGCTAGGGCACCCCTAGGCTTAGGCTAAGGATATGGTTTCCTAGCCTCAGGCTAGGGAACCCCTAGGCTTAGGCTAGGGCACCCCTAAGCTTAGGCTAGGGCACCCCTAGGCTTAGGCTAGGGCCGCCCTAAGCTTAGGATACGGTACCCTAGGCTTAGGCTAGGGCACCCCTAGGCTTAGGCTAAGGCTAGGGCTCCCCTAGCGTAAGGCTAGGGCACCCCTAAGCTTAGGCTAGCGCACCCCTAGGCTGAGGCTAGGGCACCCCTAGGCTTAGGCTAAGGCTAGAGCTCCCCTAGCCTAAGGCAAGGACACCCCTAGGCTTAGGGAAGGGCACCCCTAGACTTAGGCTAGGGCACCCCTAGGCTTAAGCTAAGGCTAGGGCTCCCCTAGCCTAAGGCTAGGGCACCCCTTGGGTTAGGCTAGGGAACCCCTTGGCTTAGGCTAGGGTACACCTAGGCTTAGGCTAGGGTACACCTAGGCTTAGGCTAGGGCACCCCTATGATTAGGCTAGGGCACCCCTAGAATTAGCCTAAGGCTAGGGTTCCCCTAGGCTTAGGCTTGCACTCACCTAGGCTTAGGCTAGGACACACCTAGGCTTAGGCTAATGCTAGGGCTCCCCTAGCCTAAAGCTAGGGCACCCATAGGCTTAGGCTTGCACTCACCTAGGCTTAGGCTAGGACACACCTAGGCTTAGGCTAAGGGTAGGGCTCCCCTATCCTAAGGCTAGGGCACCACTAGGCTTAGGCTAGGGCACCCCTATCTTAGGCTAAGGCTACGGCTCCCCTAGCCTAAGGCTAGGGCACACATAGGCTTAGGCTAGGGCACCCCTAATCTTAGGCTGGGCACCCCTAGGATTAGGCTAGGGCATCCCTAGAATTAGCCTAAGGCTAGGGATCCCCTAGGCTAAGGTTAGGGCACCACAAGGCTTAGGCTAGGGCACCCCTAGGCTTAGGCTACGGCACCCCTAGGCTTAGGCTAGGGCATCCCTAGGCTTCGGCTAAGACTAGGGATCCCCTAGCCTAAGGATAGGGCATCCCTAGGCTTAGGCTAGGGCACCCCTAGGCTTAGGCTAGGGTATGCCTAGGCGTAGGTTAAGGTTAGGGCTCCCCTAGCCTAAGGCTAGGACACCCCTAGGCTTAGGCTAAGGCACCACTAGGCTTAGGCTAGGGTACCCCTAGGCTTAGGCTAAGGCTAGGGCTCCCCTAGCCTAAGGCTAGGGCACCCCTATCCTAAGGCTATGGCACCCCTAGGCTTAGGCTAGGGCACCCCTCGTCTTAGGCAAAGGCTAGGGCTCCCATAGCCCAAGGCTAGGGCACCCCTAGCCTTAGGCTAGGGCACCCCTAGGCTTAGGCTAGGGCACCCCTAGGCTTAGGCTAGGGCACCCGTAGGCTTAGGCTAGGGCACCCCTAGGCTAAGGCTAAGGTTAGGGCTCCCCTAGCCTAAGGATAGGACACCCCTAACTTAGGTTACGGCACCCGTAGGTTTAGGCTAGGGTAGGCTTAGGCTATGGCACCCCTAGGCTTAGGCTAAGGCTAGGGCTCCCATAGCCCAAGGCTAGGGCACCTCTAGGCTTAGGCTAGGGCACCCCTAGGCTTAGGCTAGGGCACCCCTAGGCTTAGACTAAGGCTAGGGCTCCCATAGCCTAAGGCTAGGGCACTCCTAGGATTAGGCTATGGCACCCCTAGGCTTAGACTAAGGCACCCCTAGGCTTAAGCTAGGGCACCCCTAGGCTTAGGCTTAGGCTAGGGCTCCCTTAGCCTAAGGCTAGGGCACCACTAGCCTACGGCTAGGGATCCGCTAGGCTTAGGCTAGGGCACCCCTAGCTTAGGCTAATCTAGGGCTCCCCTAGCCAAAGGCTAGGGCACCTCTAGGCTTAGGCTAGGGCACCCCTAGCTTAGGCTAAGGCTAGGGCACCCCTAGCCTAAGGCTAGGGCACCCTTGGCTTAGGCTAGGGCACCCCTAGGCTTAGGCTTGGGCACCCCTAGGCTTAGGCTAAGTTTAGGGCTCCCCTAGCCTAAGTCTAGGGCACCCCTAGGCTTAGGCTATGGCACCCCTAGGCTTAGGCTAGGGCAACCCTAGGCTTAGGGTAGGGCACCCCTAGACTTAGGCTCGGGCACCCCTAGACATAGGATAGGGCACCCCAAGGCTTAGGCTAGGGCTCCCGTCGGCTTAGGCTAAGGCTAGGATTCCCCTAGCCTAAGGCTAGGGCACCCCTAGGCTTAGGCGAGGGCACCCATCGGCTTAGGCTAAGGCTAGGACTCCCCTAGCCTAAGGCTAGGGCACCCCTAGGCTTAGGCTCGGGCACCTCTAGGCTTAGGCTAGGGCACGCCTAGGCTTAGGCTAGGTAACCCTAGGCTTAGGCTAGGGCACCGCTAGGCTTATGCTAAGGCTAGGGCTCTCCTAGCGTAAGGCTTTCGCACCCCTAGGCTTAGGTTAGGGCACCCCTAGGCTTACGATAGGGCACCCCTAGGCTTACGATAGGGCACCCCTAGGCTTTGGATAAGGCTAGGGCTCCCCTAGCCTAAGGCTTGGGCAACTCTAGGCTTAGGCTAGGGCACCCCAAGGCTTAGGCTAGGGCACCCCTAGTCTTAAGCTTAGGCTAGCGCTCCCCTAGCCTAAGGCTAGGGCACCCTGAGGCTTAGGCTTGGGCACCCATTGGCTTAGGCCATGGCACCCCTAGGCTTAGGCTAAGTTTAGGGCTTCCCTAGCCTAAGTCTAGGGCACCCCTAAGCTTAGGCTATGGCACCCCTAGGCTTAGGCTATGGCACCCCTAGGCTTAGGCTAGGGCAACCCTAGGTTTAGGGTAGGACACCCCTAGACTTAGGCTAGGGCTCCCGTCGGCTTAGGCTAAGGCTAGGATTGCCCAAGCCTAAGGCTAGGGCACCCCTAGGCTTAGGCTAGGGCACCGGTGGCTTAGACTAGGGCCCCCCTAGGCTTAGGCTAAGGCTAAGGCTCTCCTAGCGTAAGGATTTGGAACCCCTAGGCTTAGGCTAGGGCACCCCTAGGCTTAGGCTAGGGAACCCCAAGGCTTAGTCTAGGGCACCCCTAGGCTTAGGCTTAGGCTAGCGCTCCCCTAGCCTAAGGCTAGGGCACCCTTAGGCTTAGGCTTGGGCACCCCTAGGCTTAGGCTAGGGCACCCCTAGGCTTAGGCTAAGGCTAGGGCTCCCCTAGGCTAAGGCAAGGGCACCCCTAGGCTTAGGGTAGGGCACCCTAGACTTAGGCTAGGGCACCCCTAGGCTTAAGCTAAGGCTAGGGCTCCCCTAGGCTTAGGCTAGGGCACCCATAGGCTTAGGCTAAGGCTAGGGCTCCCCTAGCCTAAGGCTAGGGCACCCCTAATCTTAGGCTAGGGCACCCCTAGGCTTAGGCTAGGGCACCCCTAGGCTTACGTTAGGGCACCCCTAGAATTAGCCTAAGGCTAGGGCTCCCCTAGCCTAAGTCTAGGGCACCCCAAGGCTTAGCCTAGGGCACCCCTAGGCTTAGGCTAAGGCTAGGACTCCCGTAGCCTAAGGCTAGGGCACCCCTAATCTTAGGCTAGGGCACCCCTAGGCTTAGGCTAGGGCACCCCTAGGCTTAGGCTAGGGCACCCCTAGGCTTACAATAGGGCACCCTTAGGCTTACGCTAGGGCACCCCTTAGCTTAGGCTAGGGCACCCCTAGGCTTACGATAGGGCACCCCTAGGCTTACGCTAGGGTACCCCTAAGCTTAGGCTAGGGCAACCCTAGGCTTAGGCTCGGGCACCTCTAGGCTTAGGCTAGGGCACGCCTAGGCTTAGGCTAGGTAACCCTAGGCTTAGGTTAGGGCACCGCTAAGCTTAGGCTAGGGCACCCCTAAGCTTAGGATAGGGTACCCCTTGGCTTAGGCTAGGGCACCCCTAGGCTTAGGCTAAGGCTAGGGCTCCCCTAGCGTAAGGCTTTGGCACCCCTAGGCTTAGGCTAGGGCACCCCTAGGCTTACGATAGGGCACCCCTAGGCTTAGGTTAAGGCTAGGGCTCCCCTAGCCTAAGGCTTGGGCAACTCTAGGCTTAGGCTAGGGCACCCCAAGGCTTAGGCTAGCGCACCCCTAGGCTTAGGCTAGGGTACCCCTAGGCTTATGCTTAGTCTAGGGCCCCTCTAACCTAAGGCTAGGACACCCTTAGGATTAGGCTTGGGCACCCCTAGGCTTAGGCTATGGCACCCTTAGGCTTAGGCTAGGGCACCCCTAAGGTTAGGCTAAGGCTAGGGCTGCCCTAGCCTAGGGCACAGGCACCCCTAGGCTTAGGCTAAGGCTACGGCTCCCCTAGCCTAAGGCTAGGGCACCCCTAGGGTTAGGCTAGGGCACCCCTAGGCTTAGGCTATGGCACACCTATGCTTAGGCTAGGGTACACCTAGGCTTAGGCTAGGGCACCCCTAGAATTAGTCTAAGGCTAGGGATCCTCTAGTCTAAGGTTAGGGCACCACTAGGCTTAGGCTAGGGCACCCCTAGGCTTAGGCTAAGGCTAGGGCTACCCTAGCCTAATGCTTGGGCACCCCTAGGCTTAGGCTAGGGCACCCCTACGCTTAGGCTAGGGAACCCCTAGGCATAGGCTAAGGCTAGGGCTCCCCTAGCCTAAAGCAAGGGCACCCCTAGTCTTAGCTTTGGACACACCTAGGCTTATGCTAGGACACACCTAGGCTTAGGCTAAGGCTAGGGCTCCCCTAGCCTAAGGCTAGGGCACCACTAGGCTTAGGCTAGCTCACCCCTAGCTTAGGCTAAGGCTACGGTTCCCCTAGCCTAAGGCTAGGGCACCCATAGGCTTAGGCTAGGGCACCCCTAGGCTTAGGCTAAGGCTAGGACTCCCCTAATCTTAGGCTGGGCACCCCTAGGATTAGGCTAGGGCATCCCTAGGCTTAGGCTAGGGCACGCCTAGGCGTAGGTTAAGGTTAGGGCTCCCCTAGCCTAAGGCTAGGACACCCCTAGGCTTAGCCTAGGGCACCCCTAGGTTTAGGCTAGGGCACTCCTAGGCTTAGGCTAGGGCACCCCTGGCTTAGGCTAAGGTTAGGGATCCCCTAGCCTAAGGCTAGGACACCCCTAGCTTAGGCTAGGGCACCCCTAGTTTTAGGCTAGGGTACCCCTAAGCTTAGGCTAAGGCTAGGGCTCCCATAGCCTAAGGCTAGGGCACCCCTAGGCTTAGGCTAAGGCTAGGGTTCTCATAGCCTAAGGCTAAGGCTAGGACTCCCATAGCCCAAGGCTAGGGCACCCCAAGGCTTAGGCAAGGGCACCCCTAGTCTTAGGCTAGGGCACCCCTAGGCTTAGGCCAGGGCACCCCTAGGCTTAGGCCAGGGCACCCCTAGGCTTAGGCTCAGGCACCCCTAGGCTTAGGCTAAGGCTAGGGCTCCCATAGCCTAAGACTAGGGCACTCCTAGGATTAGGCTAGGGCACCCCTAGGCTTAGGCTAAGGCACCCCTAGGCTTAGGCTAGGGCACCCCTAGGATTAGGCTAGGGCACCCCTAGCTTAGGCTAAGGCTAGGGTTCCCCTAGCCTAATGCTTGGGCACCCCTAGGCTTAGGCTAAGGCTAGGGCTACCCTAGCCTAATGCTTGGGCACCCCTAGGCTTAGGCTAGGGCACCGGTAGGCTTACGCTAAAGCTAGGGCACCCCTAGGCTTAGGCTTGGACACCTCTAGGCTTAGGCTAGGACACACCTAGCTTAGGCTAAGGGTAGGGCACCCCTACCTTAAGGCTAGGGCACCCCTAGGCTTAAGCTAAGGCTAGGGCTCCCCTAGCCTAAGGCTAGGGCACCCCTAATCTTTGGCTAGGGTACCCCTAGGCTTAGGCAAGGGCACCCCTAGACTTAGGCTAGGGCAACCCTAGAATTAGCCTAAGGCTAGGGCACCCCTAGGCTTAGGCTAGGGCATGCGTAGGCTTAGGCTAGGGAACCCCTAGGCTTAGGATAAGGCACCCCTAGGCTTAGGATAGGGCACCCCTAGGATTAGGATAGGGCACACCTAGGCTTAGACTAAGGCTAGGGCTTCCCTAGCCTAAGGATAGGGCACCGCTAAGCTTAGGCTAGGGCACCCCTAGGCTTAGGGAAGGGCACCCCTAGGCTTAGACTAGGGCACCCCTAGGCTTAGGCTAAGGCTAGGGCTCCCCTAGCCTATGGCTAGGGCACTCCTAAGCTTAGGCTAGGTAACCCTAGGTTTAGGCTAGGGCACCCCTAGGCTTAGGCTAGGGCACCCCCAGGCTTAGGCTAAGGCTAGGGTTCTCATAGCCTAAGGCTAGGGCACCCCTTGGCTCACGAAGGGCACCCCTAGGCTTAGGTTAAGGCTAGGGCTCCCCTAGCCTAAGGCTAGGACACCCCTAGGCTTAGCCTAGGGCACCCCTAGGCTTAGGCTAGGGCACTCCTAGGCTTAGGCTAGGGCACCCCTGGCTTAGGCTAAGGTTAGGGATCCCCTAGCCTAAGGCTAGGACACCCCTAGCTTAGGCTAGGGCACCCCTAGTTTTAGGCTAGGGTACCCCTAAGCTTAGGCTAAGGCTAGGGCTCCCATAGCCTAAGGCTAGGGCACCCCTAGGCTTAGGCTAAGGCTAGGGTTCTCATAGCCTAAGGCTAAGGCTAGGACTCCCATAGCCCAAGGCTAGGGCACCCCAAGGCTTAGGCAAGGGCACCCCTAGTCTTAGGCTAGGGCACCCCTAGGCTTAGGCCAGGGCACCCCTAGGCTTAGGCCAGGGCACCCCTAGGCTTAGGCTCAGGCACCCCTAGGCTTAGGCTAAGGCTAGGGCTCCCATAGCCTAAGACTAGGGCACTCCTAGGATTAGGCTAGGGCACCCCTAGGCTTAGGCTAAGGCACCCCTAGGCTTAGGCTAGGGCACCCCTAGGATTAGGCTAGGGCACCCCTAGCTTAGGCTAAGGCTAGGGTTCCCCTAGCCTAATGCTTGGGCACCCCTAGGCTTAGGCTAAGGCTAGGGCTACCCTAGCCTAATGCTTGGGTACCCCTAGGCTTAGGCTAGGGCACCGGTAGGCTTACGCTAAAGCTAGGGCACCCCTAGGCTTAGGCTTGGACACCTCTAGGCTTAGGCTAGGACACACCTAGCTTAGGCTAAGGGTAGGGCACCCCTACCTTAAGGCTAGGGCACCCCTAGGCTTAAGCTAAGGCTAGGGCTCCCCTAGCCTAAGGCTAGGGCACCCCTAATCTTTGGCTAGGGTACCCCTAGGCTTAGGCAAGGGCACCCCTAGACTTAGGCTAGGGCAACCCTAGAATTAGCCTAAGGCTAGGGCACCCCTAGGCTTAGGCTAGGGCATGCGTAGGCTTAGGCTAGGGTACCCCTAGGCTTAGGATAAGGCACCCCTAGGCTTAGGATAGGGCACCCCTAGGATTAGGATAGGGCACACCTAGGCTTAGGCTAAGGCTAGGGCTTCCCTAGCCTAAGGATAGGGCACCGCTAAGCTTAGGCTAGGGCACCCCTAGGCTTAGGGAAGGGCACCCCTAGGCTTAGACTAGGGCACCCCTAGGCTTAGGCTAAGGCTAGGGCTCCCCTAGCCTATGGCTAGGGCACTCCTAAGCTTAGGCTAGGTAACCCTAGGTTTAGGCTAGGGCACCCCTAGGCTTAGGCTAGGGCACCCCCAGGCTTAGGCTAAGGCTAGGGTTCTCATAGCCTAAGGCTAGGGCACCCCTTGGCTCACGAAGGGCACCCCTAGGCTTAGGTTAAGGCTAGGGCTCCCCTAGCCTAAGGCTTGGGCACCCCTAGGCTTACGATAGGGCACCCCTAGGCTTAGGTTAAGGCTAGGGCTCCCCTACCCTAAGGCTTGGGCACCCCTAGGCTTAGGCTAGGGCACCCTAGGCTTAGGCTAGGGCACGCCTAGGCTTAGGCTAGGTAACCCTAGGCTTAGGCTAGGGAACTGCTAGGCTTAGGCTAGGGCACCCCTAAGCTTAGGATAGGGTACCCCTAGGCTTAGGCTAGGGCACCCCAAGGCTTAGGCTAAGGCTAGGGCTCTCCTAGCGTAAGGTTTTGGCACCCCTAGGCTTAGGCTAGGGCACCCCTAGGCTTACGATAGGGCACCCCTAGGCTTAGGCGAGCGCACCCCTAGGCTATGGTTAAGGCTAGGGCTCCCCTAGCCTAAGGCTTGGGCAACTCTAGGCTTAGGCTAGGGCACCCCAAGGCTTAGGCTAGGGCACCCCTAGGCTTAGGCTTAGGCTAGCGCTCCCCTAGCCTAAGGCTAGGGCACCCTTAGGCTTAGGCTTGGGCACCCCAAGGCTTAGGCTATGGCACCCCTAGGCTTAGGCAAGGGTACCCCTAGGCTTAGGCTAGGGCACCCCTAGGCTTAGGCTAAGGCTAGGGATCCCATAGCCTAAGGCTAGTTCACTCCTAGGATTAGGCTAGGGCACCCCTAGGCTTAGGCTAAGGCACCCCTAGGCTTAGGCTAGGGCACCCCTAGCTTAGGCTAAGGCTAGGGCACCCCTAGCCTAAGGCTAGGGTAACCCTAGGCTTAGGCTAAGGCTAGGGCTCCCCTAGCCTAAGGCTAGGGCACCCCTAATCTTTGGCTAGGGTACCCCTAGGCTTAGGCAAGGGCACCCCTAGACTTAGGCTAGGGCAACCCTATAATTAGCCTAAGGCTAGGGCTCCCCTAGCCTAAGGCTAGGGCACCCCTAGGCTTAGCCTAGGACACCCCTAGGCTTAGGCTAAGGCTAGGGCTCCCGTAGCCTAAGGTTAGGGCACCCCTAATCTTAGGCTAGGGCACCACTAGGCTTAGGCTAGGGCACCCCTAGGCTTAGGCTAGGGCACCCCTAGAATTAGCCTAAGGCTAGGGCTCCCCTAGCCTAAGGTTAGGGCACCCCTAGGCTTAGGCTAGGGCACCCCTAGGCTTATGATAGGGCACCCCTAGGCTTACGATAGGGCACCCCTAGGCTTACGCTAGGGCACCCCTAGGCTTACGCTAGGGCACCCCTAAGCTTAGGGTAGGGCACCCCTAGGCTTAGGCTAGGGCAACCCTAGGCTTAGGCTAAGGCTAGGGCTCCCATAGGCTAAGGCTAGGGCACCCCTGGGCTTAGGCTAGGGCACTCCTAGGCTTAGGCTAGGGTACTCCTAGGCTTAGGCTAGGGCACCCCTCGTCTTAGGCTAAGGCTAGGACTCCCCTAGCCTAAGACTAGGGCACCCCTAGGCTTAGGCTAGGGCACCCCTCGGCTTACGCTAGGGCACCCCTAGTGTTAGGCTAAGGCTAGGGCTCCCCTAGCCTATGGCTAGGGCACGCCTAGGCTTAGGCTAGGTAACCCTAGGTTTCGGCTAGGGAACCCCAAGGCTTAGGACAAGGCTAGGACTCCCCTAGCCTAAGGCTAGGGCACCCCTAGGTTTAGGCTAGGGCTCCTCTAGCCTATGGCTAGGGCACGCCTAGGCTAAGGCTAGGTATCTTTAGGCTTAGGCTGGGGCACCCCTAGGCTTAGGCTAAGGCTAGGGTTCCCCTAGCCTAATGCTTGGGCAACCCTAGGCTTAGGCTAGGGCACCCCTAGGCTTAGGCTAAGGCTAGGGCTACCCTAGCCTAATGCTTGGGCACCCCTAGGCTTAGGCTAGGGCACCGGTAGGCTTACGCTAAAGCTAGGGCACCCCTAGGCTTAGGCTTGGACACCCCTAGGCTTAAGATAGGACACACCTAGGCTTAGGATAAGGCTAGGGCTCCCCTAGCCTAAGGCTAGGGCACCTCTAGGCTTAGGCTAGGGCACGCGTAGGCTTAGGCTAGGGCACCCCTAGCTTAGGCTAAGGCTACGGCTCCCCTAGCCTAAGGCTAGGGAACCCCTAGGCTTAGGCTAGGGCACCCCTAGGCTTAGGCTAAGGCTAGGGCTCCCCTAGACTATGGCTAGGGCACGCCTTAGCATAGGCTCGGTAACCCTAGGCTTCGGCTAGGGAAACCCTAGCCTTAGGCCAAGGCTAGGACTCCCCTTGCCTAAGGCTAGGGCACCCCTAGGCTTAGGCTAGGCCACCCCTAGGCTTAGGCTAAGGCTAGGGCTCCCCTAGCCTATGGCTAGGGCACGCCTAGGCTTAGGCTAGGTAACCCTAGTCTTCGGCTAGGGAAACCCTAGGCTTAGGCCATGGCTAGGACTCCCCTAGCCTAAGGCTAGGGCACCCCTAGTCTTAGGCTAGGGCACCCAAAGGCGTAGGCTAGGGCACCCCTAGGCTTAGGCTAGGGCACCCCTAGGCTTAGGGAAGGGCACCCCTAAGCTTAGGCTAGGGCACCCCTAGGATTAGGATAGGGCACCCCTAGAATTAGCCTAAGGCTAAGGATCCCCTAGGCTAATGTTAGGGCACCACTAGGCTTAGGCTAGGGCACCCCTAGGCTTAGGCTAAGTCTAGGGCTCCCCTAGCCTAAGGCTAGGGCACCCCTCGGCTTAGGCGAGGGCACCCCTAGGCTTAGGCTAGGGCTCCTCTAGTCTTAGGCTACGGCACCCCTAGGCTTAGGCTAGGGTCCCCCTAGGCTTAGGATAGGGCACCCCTAGGCTTAGGATAGGGCACCCCTAGGATTAGGATAGGGCACAACTAGGCTTAGGCTAAGGCTAGGGCTTCCCTAGCCTAAGGATAGGGCACCGCTAAGCTTAGGCTAGGGCACCCCTAGGCTTAGGCTAGGGCACCCCTAGGCTTAGGGAAGGGCACCCCTAGGCTTAAGCTAAGGCTAGGGCTCCCCTAGCCTAAGGCTAGGGCACCCCTAGGCTTAGGCTAGGGCACCCCTAGGCTTAGGCTAGGGCACCCCTAAGCTTAGGATAGGGTACCCTAGGCTTAGGCTAGGGCACCCCTAGGTTTAGACTAAGGGTAGGGCTCCCCTAGCGTAAGGCTAGGGCACCCCTAGGCTTAGGCTATCGCACCCCAAGGCTTAGGCTAGGGCACCCCTAGCCTTAGGCTAGGACACCCTTAGGCTTAGGCTTGGGAACCCCTAGGCTTAGCCTATGGCACCCCTAGGCTTAGGCTAGGGCACCCCTAAGGTTAGGCTAAGGCTAGGGCTGCCCGAGCCTATGGCAAGGGCACCCCTAGGCTTAGTCTAAGGCTACGGCTCCCCTAGCCTAAGGCTAGGGCACCCCTAGGGTTAGGCTAGGGCACCCCTAGGCTTCGGCTAGGGCACACCTAGGCTTAGGCTTGGGTACACCTAGGCTTAGGTTAGTGCACCCCTAAGATTTTGCTAGGGCACCCCTATATTTAGCCTAAGGCTAGGGATCCCCTAACCTAAGGTTAGGGCACCACTAGGCTTAGGATAGGGCACCCCTAGGCTTAGGCTAAGGCTAGGGCTCCCGTAGCCTAAGGCTAGGACACCCCTAATCTTAGGCTAGGGCACCCCTAGGCTTGGGCTAGGGCACCCCTAGGCTTAGGCTAAGGCACCCCTAGGCTTACAATAGGGCACCCTTAGGCTTACGCTAGGGCACCCCTATGCTTAGGCTAGGGCAACCCTACGCTTAGGCTCGGGCACCTCTAGGCTTAGGCTAGGGCACGCCTAGGTTTAGGCTAGGGCACCCCTAGGCTTACGATAGGGCACCCCTAGGCTTACGCTAGGGCACCCCTAAGCTTAGGCTAGGGCAACCCTACGCTTAGGCTCGGGCACCTCTAGGCTTAGGCTAGGGCACGCCTAGGCTTAGGCTAGAGCACCCCTAAGCTTAGGATAGGGTACCCCTAGTCTTAGGCTTGGGCACCCCTAGGCTTAGGCTAAGGCTAGGGCTCCCCTAGCGTAAGGCTTTGGCACCCCTAGGCTTAGGCTAGGACACCCCTAGGCTTACGATAGGGCACCCCTAGGCTTAGGTTAAGGCTAGGGCTCCCCTAGCCTAAGGCTTGGGAAACTCTAGGCTTAGGCTGGGGCACCCCAAGGCTTAGGCTAGGGCACCCCTAGGCTTAGGCTAAGGCTAGGGCTCCCCTAGGCTAAGGCAAGGGCACTCCTAGGCTTAGGGTAGGGCACCCCTAGACTTAGGCTAGGGCACCCAAAGGCTTAAGCTAAGGCTACGGGTCCCCTAGCCTAAGGCTAGGGCACCCCTAGGCTTAGGCTAGGGCACCCCTAGGCTTAGGCTAGGGCAACCGTAGGCTTAGGATTGGGCACCCCTATGCTTAGGCTTGGGCACCCCTAGCCTTAGGCTAAGGCTATGGTTTCCTTAGCCTAAGGCTAGGGAACCCCTAGGCTTAGGCTAGGGCACCCCTAGGCTTAGGCTAGGGCACCCCTAGACTTAGGCTAGGGTACCCCTAAGCTTAGGATAGGGTACCCTAGGCTTAGGCTAGGACACCCCTAGACTTAGGCTAAGGCTAGGGCTCCCGTAGCGTAAGGCTAGGGCACCCCTAGGCTTAGGCTAGCGCACCCCTAGGCTTAGGCTAGGGTACCCCTTGTCTTAGGCTTAGGCTAGGGCTCCCCTAACCTAAGGCTAGGACACCCTTAGGCTTAGGCTTGGGCACCCCTAGGCTTAGGCTATGGCACCCTTAGGCTTAGGCTAGGGCACCCCTAAGGTTAGGCTAAGGCTAGGGCTGCCCTAGCCTAAGGCAAGGGCACCCCTAGGCTTAGGCTAAGGCTACGGCTCCCCTAGCCTAAGGCTAGGGCACCCCTAGGGTTAGGCTAGGGCACCCCTAGGCTTAGGCTAGGGCACACCTAGGCTTAGGCTAGGGCACACCTAGGCTTAGGCTAGGGCACCCCTAGGATTACAATAGGGCACCCCTAGGCTTACTCTAGGGCACCCCTAAGCATAAGCTCGGGCACCCCTAGGCTTAGGCTAGGGCACCCCTATGCTTACGATAAGGCACCCCTATGCTTACGCTAGGGCACCCCTAAGCTTAGGCTAGGGCACCCCTAGGCTTAGGCTCGGGCACCTCTAGGCTTAGGCTAGGGCACGCCTAGGCTTAGGCTAGGTAACCCTAGGCTTAGGCTAGGGCACCGCTAGGCTTAGGCTAGGGCACCCCTACGCTTAGGATAGGGTACCCCTAGGATTAGGCTAGGGCACCCCAAGGCTTAGGCTAAGGCTAGGGATTCCCTAGCGTAAGGCTTTGGCACACCTAGGCTTAGGCTTGGGCACCCCTAGGCTTAGGCTATGGCACACCTAGGCTTAGGCTAGGGCACCCCTAGGCTTAGGCTAAGGCTAGGGCTCCCCTAGGCTAAGGCAAGGGCACCCCTAGGCTTAGTGTAGGACACCCCAAGACTTAGTCCAGGGCACCCCTAGCCTTAGGCTAAGGCTATGGTTTCCCTAGCCTAAGGCTAGGGAACCCCTAGATTTAGGCTAGGGCACCCCTAGGCTTAGGCTAGGGCACCCCTAGGCTTAGGCTAGGGCACCCCTAAGCTTAGGATACGGTACACTAGGCTTAGGCTAGGGCACCCCTAAGGTTAGGCTAAGGCTAGGGCTGCCCGAGCCTAAGGCAAGGGCACCCCTAGGCTTAGGCTAAGGCTACGGCTCCCCTAGCCTAAGGCTAGGGCACCCCTAAGGTTAGGCTAGGGCACCCCTAGGCTTAGGCTAGGGCACACCTAGGCTTAGGCTAGGGTACACCTAGGCTTAGGTTAGTGCACCCCTAAGATTAGGCTAGGGCACCCCTAGAATTAGCCTAAGGCTAGGGATCCCCTAGCCTAAGGTTAGGGCACCACTAGGCTTAGGATAGGGCACCCCTAATCTTAGGCTAGGGCACCCCTAGGCTTGGGCTAGGGCACCCCTAGGCTTAGGCTAGGGCACCCCTAGGCTTACAATAGGGCACCCTTAGGCTTACGCTAGGGCTCCCCTAAGCTTAGGCTAGGGCACCCCTAGGCTTAGGCTAGGGCACCCCTAGGCTTACGATAGGGCACCCCTAGGCTTACGCTAGGGCACCCCTAAGCTTAGGCTAGGGCAACCCTAGGCTTAGGCTCGGGCACCTCTAGGCTTAGGCTAGGGCACGCCTAGGCTTAGGCTAGGGCACCCCTAAGCTTAGGATAGGGTACCCCTAGGCTTAGACTAGGGCACCCCTAGGCTTAGGCTAAGGCTAGGGCTCCCCTAGCGTAAGGCTTTGGCACCCCTAGGCTTAGGCTAGGACACCCCTAGGCTTACGATAGGGCACCCCTAGGCTTAGGTTAAGGCTAGGGCTCCCCTAGCCTAAGGCTTGGGCAACTCTAGGCTTAGGCTATGGCACCCCAAGGCTTAGGCTAGGGCACCCCTAGGCTTAGGCTTAGGCTAGGGTTCCCCTAGCCTAAGGCTAGGGCACCCTTAGGCTTAGGCTAAGGCTAGGGCTCTCCTAGGCTAAGGCAAGGGCACCCCTAGGCTTAGGGTAGGGCACCCCTAGACTTAGGCTAGGGCACCCAAAGGCTTAAGCTAAGGCTACGGCTCCCCTAGCCTAAGGCTAGGGCACCCCTAGGCTTAGGCTAGGGCACCCCTAGGCTTAGGCTAGGGCACCCCTAGGCTTAGGCTAGGGCACCCGTAGGCTTAGGATAGGGCACCCCTATGCTTAGGCTTGGGCACCCCTAGCCTTAGGCTAAGGCTATGGTTTCCTTAGCCTAAGGCTAGGGCACCCCTAGGCTTAGGCTAGGGCACCCCTAGGCTTAGGCTAGTTCACCCCTAGACTTAGGCTAGGGTACCCCTAAGCTTATGATAGGGTACCCTAGGCTTAGGCTAGGGCACCCCTAGGCTTAGGGTTAGGCTAGGGCTCCCCTAGCGTAAGGCTAGGGCACCCCTTGGCTTAGGCTAGCGCACCCCTAGGCTTAGGCTAGGGTACCTCTTGTCTTAGGCTTAGGCTAGGGCTCCCCTAACCTAAGGCTAGGACACCCTTAGGCATAGGCTTGGGCACACCTAGGCTTAGCCTATGGCACCCCTAGGCTTAGGCTAGGGCACCCCTAAGGTTAGGCTAAGGCTAGGGCTGCCCGAGCCTAAGGATAGGGCACCCCTAAGGTTAGCCTAGGGCACCCATAGGCTTAGGCTAGGGCACACCTAGGCTTAGGCTAGGGTACACCTAGGCTTAGGTTAGTGCACCCCTAAGATTAGGCTAGGGCACCCCTAGAATTAGCCTAAGGCTAGGGATCCCCTAGCCTAAGGTTAGGGCACCACTAGGCTTAGGATAGGGCACCCCTAGGCTTAGGCTAAGGCTAGGGCTCCCGTAGCCTAAGGCTTGGGCACCCCTAATCTTAGGCTAGGGCACCCCTAGGCTTGGGCTAGGGCACCCCTAGGCTTAGGCTAGGGCACCCCTAGGCTTACAATAGGGCACCCTTAGGCTTACGCTAGGGCTCCCCTAAGCTTAGGCTAGGGCACCCCTAGGCTTACGATAGGGCACCCCTAGGCTTACGCTAGGGCACCCCTAAGCTTAGGCTAGGGCAACCCTAGGCTTAGGCTCGGGCACCTCTAGGCTTAGGCTAGGGCACGCCTAGGCTTAGGCTAGGGCACCCCTAAGCTTAGGATAGGGTACCCCTAGGCTTAGGCTAGGGCACCCCTAGGCTTAGGCTAAGGCTAGGGCTCCCCTAGCGTAAGGCTTTGGCACCCCTAGGCTTAGGCTAGGACACCATTAGGCTTTCGATAGGGCACCCCTAGGCTTAGGTTAAGGCTAGGGCTCCCCTAGCCTAAGGCTTGGGCAACTCTAGGCTTAGGCTAGGGCACCCCAAGGCTTAGGCTAGGGCACCCATAGGCTTAGGCTTAGTCTAGGGTTCCCCTAGCCTAAGGCTAGGGCACCCTTAGGCTTAGGCTTGTTCACCCCTAGGCTTAGGCTATGGCACGCCTAAGCTTAGGCTAGGGCACCCCTAGGCTTAGGCTAAGGCTAGGGCTCTCCTAGGCTAAGGCAAGGGCACCCCTAGGCTTAGGGTAGGGCACCCCTAGACTTAGGCTAGGGAACCCAAAGGCTTAAGCTAAGGCTACGGCTTCCCTAGCCTAATGCTAGGGCACCCCTAGGCTTAGGCTAGGGCACACCTAGGCTTAGGCTAGGGCACCCGTAGGCTTAGGATAGGGCACCCCTATGCTTAGGCTTGGGCACCCCTAGCCTTAGGCTAAGGCTATGGTTTCCTTAGCCTAAGGCTAGGGAACCCCTAGGCTTAGGCTAGGGCACCCCTAGGCTTAGGCTAGGGCACCCCTATACTTAGGCTAGGGTACCCCTAAGCTTAGGATAGGGTACCCTAGGCTTAGGCTAGGGCACCCCTAGGCTTAGGCTAAGGCTAGGGCTCCCCTAGCTTAAGGCTAGGGCACCCCTATGCTTAGGCTAGCGCACCCCTAGGCTTAGGCTAGGGTACCCCTTGTCTTAGGCTTAGGCTAGGGCTCCCCTAACCTAAGGCTAGGACACCCTTAGGCTTAGGCTTGGGCACCCCTAGGCTTAGGCTATGGCACCCTTAGGCTTAGGCTAGGGCACCCCTAAGGTTAGGCTAAGGCTACGGCTCCCCTAGCCTAAGGCTAGGGCACCCCTAGGGTTAGGCTAGGGCACCCCTAGGCTTAGGCTAGGGTACACCTAGGCTTAGGCTAGGGTACACCTAGGCTTAGGCTAGTGCACCCCTAAGATTAGGCTAGGGCACCCCTAGAATTAGCCTAAGGCTAGGGATACCCTAGCCTAAGGTTAGGGCACCACTAGGCTTAGGCTAGCGCACCCCTAGGCTTAGGTTAAGGCTAGGGCTACCCTAGCCTAATGCTTGGGCACCCCTAGGCTTAGGCTAGGGCACCCCTAGGCTTAGCCTAAGGCTAAGGCTCCCCTAGCCTAAGGCTAGGGCACCCCTAGGCTTAGGCTTGGACACACCTAGGCTTATGCTAGGACACACCTAGGCTTAGGCTAAGGCTAGGGCTCCCCTAGCCTAAGGCTTGGGCACCACTAGGCTTAGGCTAGGGCAACCCTAGCTTAGGCTAAGGCTACGGCACCCCTAGCCTAAGGCTAGGGCACCCCTAGCCTAAGGCTTGGTCACCCCTAGGCTTAGGCTAGGGCACCCCTAGGTTTAGGTTTAGGCTAGGGCTCCCATAGCCTAAGGCTAGGACAACACTAGCCTAAGGCTAGGGATCCCCTAGGCTAAGGTTACGGCACCACTAGGCTTAGGCTAGGGCACCCCTAGGCTTAGGCTAGGGCATGCCTAGGCATAGGTTTAGGTTAGGGCTCCCCTAGCCTAAGGCTAGGACACCCCTAGGCTTAGGCTAGGGCACCCCTAGGCTTAGGCTAGGGTACTCCTAGGCTTAGGCTAAGGCTAGGGCTCCCATAGCCCAAGGCTAGGGCACCCGTAGGTTTAGGCTAGGGCACCCCTAGGCTTAGGCTAAGGTTAGGGCTCCCCTAGCCTAATGCTAGGACACCCCTAGCTTAGGCTAGGGCACCCTTAGGTTTAGGCTAGGGTACCCTAGGCTTAGGCTAAGGCTAGGGCTCCCATAGCCTAAGGCTAGGGCACCCCTAGCCTAAGGCTTGGGCACCCCTAGGCTTAGGCTAGGACACACCTAGGCTTAGGCTTAGGCTAGGGCTCCCATAGCCTAAGGCTAGGGCACCCCTAGCCTAAGGCTAGGGCACCCCTAGGCTTAGGCTAAGGCTAGGGCTCCCATAGCCTAAGGCTAGGGAACCCCTAGCTTAGGCTAGGGCACCCCTAGGCTTAGGATAGGGCACCCCTAGGCTTAGGCTAAGTCTAGGGCTCCCCTAGGAAAAGGCTAGGGCACCCCTAGGCTTAGGCTAGGGCACCCCTAGCTTAGGCTAAGGCTAGGGCACCCCTAGCCTAAGGCTAGGACACCCCTAGGCTTAGGCTAAGGCTAGGGCTCCCCTAGCCTAAGGCTAGGGCACCCCTAGGCTTAGGCTAGGGCACCCCTAGGCTTAGGCTAAGGCTAGGGCTCCCTTAGCCTATGGCTAGGGCACCCCTCGGCTTAGGCTAGGGCACCCCTAGGCTTAGGCTAGGGCACCCCTAGGCTTAGGATAGGGCACCCCTAGGCTTAGGATAGGGCACCCCTAGGATAAGGATAGGGCACACCTAGGCTTAGGCTAAGGCTAGGGCTTCCCTAGCCTAAGGATAGGGCACCCCTAGGCTTAGACTAGTGCACCCCTAGGCTTAGGCTAGGGCACCCGTAGGCTTAGGGAAGGGCACCCCTAGGCTTAGACTAGGGCACCCCTAGGCTTAGGCTAAGGCTAGGGCTCCCCTAGCCTAAGGCTTGGGCACCCCTAGGCTAAGGCTAAGACTAGGGCTCCCCTAGCCTAAGGCTAGGGCACCCCTAGGCTTATGATAGGGCACCCCTAGGCTTAGGTTAAGGCTAGGGCTCCCCTAGCCTAAGGCTAGGGCACCCCTAGGCTTAAGGTAGGGCACCCTAGGCTTAGGCTAGGGCACCACTAGGCTTCGGCTAGGGCACCACTAGGCTTAGGCTTTGGCACCCTTAGGCTTAGGCTATAGCACCCTTAGGCTTAGGCTGGGGTACCCCTAGGCTTAGGATAAGGCTAGGGCTCCCCTAGCCTAAGGCTAGGGCACCCCTAGGGTTAGGCTAGGGCACCCTTACGCTTAGGCTAGGGCACACCTAGGCTTATGCTAGGGTACACCTAGGCTTCGGCTAGGGCACCCCTAAGATTAGGCTAGGGCACCCCTAGAATTATCCTAAGGCTAGGGATCCCCTAGCCTAAAGTTAGGGCATCACTAGGCTTAGGCTAGGGCACGCTTAGGCTTAGGCTAAGTTTAGGGCTCCCCTAGCGTAAGTCTAGGGCACCCCTAGGCTTAGGCTATGGCACCCCTAGCCTTAGGCAATGGCACCCCTAGGCTTAGGCTAGGGCACCCCTAGGCTTAAGGTAGGGCACACCTAGGCTTAGGCTAGGGCACTCCTAGGCTTAGGCTAGGGCACCCCTCGTCTTAGGCTAAGGGTAGGACTCCCCTAGCCTAAGGCTAGGGCACACCTAGGCTTAGGCTAGGGCACCCCTCGGCTTACGCTAGGGCACTCCTAGGCTTAGTTTAAAGCTAGGGCTCCCCTAGCCTATGGCTAGGGTATGCCTAGGCTTAGGCTAGGTAACCCTCGATTTTGGCTAGGGAACCCCTAGGCTTAGGCCAAGGCTAGGACTCCCCTAGCCTAAGGCTAGGGCACCCCTAGGTATAGGCTAGGGCTCCCCTAGCCTATGACTAGGGCACGCCTAGGCTTAGGCTAGGTAACTCTAGGCTTAGGCTGGGGCACCCCTAGGCTTAGGCTAAGGCTAGGGTTCCCCTAGCCTAATGCTTGGGCAACCCTAGGATTAGGCTAGGCCACCCCTAGGCTTAACTAAGGCTAGGGCTACCCTAGCCTTATGCTTGGTCACCCCTAGGCTTAGGCTAGGGCACCTCTAGGCTTAGGCTAAAGCTAGGGCACCCCTAGGCTTAGGCTTGGACACCCCTAGGCTTAGGCTAGGACACACCTAGGCTTAGGCTAAGGCTAGGGCTCCCCTAGCCAAAGGCTAGGGCACCCCTAATCTTAGGCTAGGGCACCCCTAGGCTTAGGCTAGGGCACCCCTAGAATTAGCCTAAGGCTAGGGCTCCCATAACCTAAGGTTGGGCACCCATGAGCTTAGGCTAGGGCACACCTAGACTTAGGCTAGGGCACACCTAGGCTTAGGCTAGGTCACTCCTAGGCTTAGGCTAGGGCACCCCTCGTCTTAGGCTAAGGGTAGGACTCCCCAAGCCTAAGGCTAGGGCACCCATAGGCTTAGGCTAGGGCACCCCTCCGCTTACGCTAGGGCACCCCTAGGCTTAGTTTAAGGCTAGGGCTCCCCTAGCCTATGGCTAGGGCATACCTAAGCTTAGGCTAGGTAACCCTCGGTTTTGGCTAGGGAACCCCTAGGCTTAGGCCAAGGCTAGGATTCCCCTAGCCTAAAGCTAGGGCACCCCTAGGTTTAGGCTAGGGCTCCCCTAGCCTATGACTAGGGCACGCCTAGGCTTAGGCTAGGTAACTCTAAGCTTAGGCTTGGGCACCCCTAGGCTTAGGCTAAGGCTAGGGTTCCCCTAGCCTAATGCTTGGGCAACCCTAGGATTAGGCTAGGGCACCCCTAGGCTTAAGCTAAGGCTAGGGCTACCCTACTCTAATGTTTGGCACCCCTAGGCTTAGGCTAGGGCACCTCTTGGCTTAGTCTAAAGCTAGGGCACGCCTAGGCTTAGGCTCGGTAACCCTTGGCTTCGGCTAGGGAAACCCTAGGCTTAGGCCAAGGCTAGGACTCCCCTTGCCTAAGGCTAGGGCACCCCTAGGCTTAGGCTAGGGCACCCCTAGGCTTAGGCTAGGGCACCCCTAGGCTTAGGATACGGCACCCCTAGGCTTAGGATAGGGCACCCCTAGGATTAGGATAGGGCACACCTAGGCTTAGGCTAAGGCTAGTTCTTCCCTAGCCTAAGGATAGGGCACCCCTAGGCTTAGGCTAGGGCACCCCTAGGCTTAGGCTAGGGCACCCCTAGGCTTAGGCTAGGGCACCCCTAGGCTTAGGATAGGTCACCCCTAGGCTTAGGCTAGGGCACCCCTAGGCTTAGGCTAGGGCAAGCCTAGGCTTAGTCTATGGCACCCCTAGGCTTAGGATAGGGCACCCCTAGGCTTAGGATAGGGCACCCCTAGGATTTGTATAGGCCACCCCTAGGCTTAGTCTAGGGCACCCCTAGGCTTAGGCTAGGGCACTCCTAGGCTTAGGCTAGGGCACCCCTAGGATTAGCCTATGGCACCCCTAGGCTTAGGATAGGTCACCCCTAGGCTTAGGCTAGGGCACCCCTAGGCTTAGGCTAGGGCACGCCTAGGCTTAGGCTATGGCACCCCTAGGCTTAGGATAGGGCACCCCTAGGCTTAGGATAGGGCACCCCTAGGATTTGTATAGGCCGCCCCTAGGCTTAGTCTAGGGCACCCCTAGGCTTAGGCTAGGGCACTCCTAGGCTTAGGCTAGGGCACCCCTAGGTTTAGGCTAGGGTACACCAAGGCTTAGGCTAAGGCTAGGGCTCCCATAGCCTAAGGCTAGGGCACCCCTAGCCTAAGGCTTGGGCACCCCTAGGCTTAGGCTACGGCACCCCTAGGCTTAGGCTAAGGCTAGGGCTCCCATAGCCTAAGGCTAGGGCACCCCTAGCCTAAGGCTAGGGCACCCCTAGGCTTAGGATAGGGCACGCCTAGGCTTAGGCTAGTGCACACCTAGGCTTAGGCTAGGGCACCCCTAGGCTTAGGCTAGGGTACCCCTAGGCTTAGGCTAAGGCTAGGGCTCCCATAGCCTAAGGCTAGGGCACTCCTAGGATTAGGCTAGGGCACCCCTAGGCTTAGGCTAACGCACCCCTAGGCTTAGGCTAGGGCAGCCCTAGGCTTAGGCTAATCTAGGGCTCCCCTAGCCAAAGGCTAGGGCACCCCTAGGCTTAGGCTAGGGCACCCCTAGCTTAGGCCAAGGCTAGGACTCCCCTTGCCTAAGGCTAGGGCACCCCTAGGATTAGGCTAGGGCACCCCTACGCTTAGGCTAAGGCTAGGGCTCCCCTAGCCTTTGGCTAGGGAACGCCTAGGCTTAGGCTAGGTAACCCTAGGCTTTGGCTAGGGAAACCCTAGGCTTAGGTTAAGGCTAGGGCTCCCCTACCCTAAGGTTTGGGCACCCCTAGCCTTAGGCTAGGGCACCCTAGGCTTAGGCTAGGGCACAACTAGGTTTAGGCTTAGGCACGCTTAGGCTTAGGCTATGGCACCCCTAGGCTTAGGCTAGGGCACCCCTAGGCTTAGACTAAGTCTAGGGCTACCCTAGCCTAAGGCTAGGGCACCCCTAGGGATAGGCTAGGGCACCCCTAGGCTTAGGCTAGGGCACACCTAGGCTTAGGCTAGGGTACACCTAGGTTTCGGCTAGGGCACACCTAAGATTAGGCTAGGGCACCCCTAGAATTAGCCTAAGGCTAGGGATCCCCTAGCCTAAGGTTAGGGCATCACTAGGATTAGGCTAGGGCACCCATATGCTTAGGATAGGGGACCCCTAGGCTTAGGCTAGGGCACCCCTAGGCTTAGGCTAAGGCTAGGGCTCTGGTAGCGTAAGGCTTTGGCACCCCTAGGCTTAGGCTACGGCACCCCTAGGCTTAGGCTCGGGCACCTCTAGGCTTAGGCTAGGGCACCCCTAGGCTTAGGCTAGGTAACCGTAGGCTTAATCTAGGGCACCGCTAGGCTTAGGCTAGGGCACCCCTAAGCTTAGGATAGGGTACCCCTAGGCTTAGGCTAGGGCACCCCTTGGCTTAGGCTAGGGCACCCCTAGGCTTTGGTTAAGGCTAGGGCTCCCCTAGCCTAAGGATTGGGCAACTCTAGGCTTAGGCTAGGGCACCCCAAGGCTTAGGCTAGGGCACCCCTAGGCTTAGGCTTAGGCTAGCGCTCCCCTAGCCTAAGGCTAGGGCACCCTTAGGCTTAGGCTTGGGCACCCCTAGGCTTCGGCTATGGCACCCCTAGGCTTAGGCTAGGGCACCCCTAGGCTTAGGCTAAGGCTAGGGCTCCCCTAGGCTAAGGCAAGTGCACCCCTAGGCTTACGGTAGGGCACCGTAGACTTAGGCTAGGGCTCCCATAGGCTTAACCTAAGGCTAGGGCTCCCGTAGGCTTAGGCTAGGGCAACCCTACGCTTAGGCTAAGGCTAGGGCTCCCCTAGCCTAAGGCTAGGGCACCCCTAATCTTAGGCTAGGGCACCCCTAGGCTTAGGCTAGGGCACCCCTAGGCTTAGGCTAGGGCACCCCTAAGCTTAGGATAGGGTACCCCTAGGCTTAGGCTAGGGCACCCCTAGGCTTAGGCTAAGGTTAGGGCTCTCCTAGCGTAAGGCTTTGGCACCCCTAGGCTTAGGCTTGGGCACCTGTTGCCTTAGGCTAGGGCACCCCTAGGCTTTGGTTAAGGCTAGGGCTCTCCTAGCCTAAGGCTTGGGCAACTCTAGGCTTAGGCTAAGGCACCCCAAGGCTTAGGCTAGGGCACCCCTAGGCTTAGGCTTAGGCTAGCGCTCCCCTAGCCTAAGGCTAGGGCACCCTTAGGCTTAGGCTTGGGCACCCCTAGGCTTCGGCTATGGCACCCCTTGGCTTAGGCTAGGGCACCCCTAGGCTTAGGCTAAGGCTAGGGCTCCCCTAGGCTAAGGCAAGTGCACCCCTAGGCTTAGGGTAGGGCACCGTAGACTTAGGCTAGGGCTCCCATAGGCTTAAGCTAAGGCTAGGGCTCCCGTAGGCTTAGGCTAGGGCAACCCTACGCTTAGGCTAAGGCTAGGGCTCCCCTAGCCTAAGGCTAGGGCACCCTAATCTTAGGCTAGGGCACCCCTAGGCTTAGGCTAGGGCACCCCTAGGCTTAGGCTAGGGCACCCCTAGGCTTAGGCTAGGGCACCTTTAGGCTTTCAATAGGGCACCCCTAGGCTTACGCTAGGGCACCCCTAAGCTTAGGCTAGGGCACCCCTAGGCTTAGGCTAGGGCACCCCTAGGCTTATGATGGGGCACCCCTAGGCTTTCGCTAGGGCACCCCTAAGCTTAGGCTAGGGCACCCCTAGGCTTAGGCTCGGGCACCTCTAGGCTTAGGCTAGGGCACGCCTAGGCTTAGGCCAAGTAACCCTAGGCTTAGGCTAGGGCACCCCTAGGCTTAGGCTAGGGCACCCCTAGGCTTAGGCTAAGGCTAGGGCTCCCTTAGCCTATGGCTAGGGCACGCCTAGGCTTAGGCTCGGTAACCCTTGGCTTCGGCTAGGGAAACCCTAGGCTTAGGCCAAGGCTAGGACTCCCCTTGCCTAAGGCTAGGGCACCCCTAGGCTTAGGCTAGGGCACCCCTAGGCTTAGGCTAAGGCTAGGGCTCCCTTAGCCTATGGCTAGGGCACGCCTAGGCTATGGCTAGGTAACCCTAGGCTTCGGCTAGGGAAACCCAAGGCTTAGGCCAAGGCTAGGACTCCCATAGCCTAAGGCTAGGGCACCCGTAGTCTTAGGCTAGGGCACCCCTAGGCTTAGGCTAGGGCACCCCTAGGCTTAGGCTAGGGCACCCCTAGGCTTAGGATACGGCACCCCTAGGCTTAGGATAGGGCACCCCTAGGATTAGGATAGGGCACACCTAGGCTTAGGCTAAGGCTAGTTCTTCCCTAGCCTAAGGATAGGGCACCCCTAGGCTTAGGCTAGGGCACCCCTAGGCTTAGGCTAGGGCACCCCTAGGCTTAGGCTATGGCACCCCTAGGCTTAGGATAGGTCACCCCTAGGCTTAGGCTAGGGCACCCCTAGGCTTAGGCTAGGGCACGCCTAGGCTTAGGCTATGGCACCCCTAGGCTTAGGATATGGCACCCCTAGGCTTAGGATAGGGCAGCCCTAGGATTTGTATAGGCCACCCCTAGGCTTAGTCTAGGGCACCCCTAGGCTTAGGCTAGGGCACTCCTAGGCTTAGGCTAGGGCACCCCTAGGCTTAGGCTATGGCACCCCTAGGCTTAGGATAGGTCACCCCTAGGCTTAGGCTAGGGCACCCCTAGGCTTAGGCTAGGGCACGCCTAGGCTTAGGCTATGGCACCCCTAGGCTTAGGATAGGGCACCCCTAGGCTTAGGATAGGGCACCCCTAGTATTTGTATAGGCCACCCCTAGGCTTAGTCTAGGGCACCCCTAGGCTTAGGCTAGGGCACTCCTAGGCTTAGGCTAGGGCACCCCTAGGTTTAGGCTAGGGTACACCAAGGCTTAGGCTAAGGCTAGGGCTCCCATAGCCTAAGGCTAGGGCACCCCTAGCCTAAGGCTTGGGCACCCCTAGGCTTAGGCTACGGCACCCCTAGGCTTAGGCTAAGGCTAGGGCTCCCATAGCCTAAGGCTAGGGCACCCCTAGGCTTAGGCTAGGGCACGCCTAGGCTTAGGCTAGTGCACACCTAGGCTTAGGCTAGGGCACCCCTAGGCTTAGGCTAGGGTACCCCTAGGCTTAGGCTAAGGCTAGGGCTCCCATAGCCTAAGGCTAGGGCACTCCTAGGATTAGGCTAGGGCACCCCTAGGCTTAGGCTAACGCACCCCTAGGCTTAGGCTAGGGCAGCCCTAGGCTTAGGCTAATCTAGGGCTCCCCTAGCCAAAGGCTAGGGCACCCCTAGGCTTAGGCTAGGGCACCGTAGACTTAGGCTAGGGCTCCCTTAGGCTTAACCTAAGGCTAGGGCTCCCGTAGGCTTAGGCTAGGGCAACCCTACGCTTAGGCTAAGGCTAGGGCTCCCCTAGCCTAAGGCTAGGGCACCCCTAATCTTAGGCTAGGGCACCCCTAGGCTTAGGCTAGGGCACCCCTAGGCTTAGGCTAGGGCACCCCTAAGCTTAGGATAGGGTACCCCTAGGCTTAGGCTAGGGCACCCCTAGGCTTAGGCTAAGGTTAGGGCTCTCCTAGCGTAAGGCTTTGGCACCCCTAGGCTTAGGCTTGGGCACCCGTTGCCTTAGGCTAGGGCACCCCTAGGCTTTGGTTAAGGCTAGGGCTCTCCTAGCCTAAGGCTTGGGCAACTCTAGGCTTAGGCTAAGGCACCCCAAGGCTTAGGCTAGGGCACCCCTAGGCTTAGGCTTAGGCTAGCGCTCCCCTAGCCTAAGGCTAGGGCACCCTTAGGCTTAGGCTTGGGCACCCCTAGGCTTCGGCTATGGCACCCCTTGGCTTAGGCTAGGGCACCCCTAGGCTTAGGCTAAGGCTAGGGCTCCCCTAGGCTAAGGCAAGTGCACCCCTAGGCTTAGGGTAGGGCACCGTAGACTTAGGCTAGGGCTCCCATAGGCTTAAGCTAAGGCTAGGGCTCCCGTAGGCTTAGGCTAGGGCAACCCTACGCTTAGGCTAAGGCTAGGGCTCCCCTAGCCTAAGGCTAGGGCACCCTAATCTTAGGCTAGGGCACCCCTAGGCTTAGGCTAGGGCACCCCTAGGCTTAGGCTAGGGCACCCCTAAGCTTAGGATAGGGTACCCCTAGGCTTAGGCTAGGGCACCCCTAGGCTTAGGCTAAGGTTAGGGCTCTCCTAGCGTAAGGCTTTGGCACCCCTAGGCTTAGGCTTGGGCACCCGTTGCCTTAGGCTAGGGCACCCCTAGGCTTTGGTTAAGGCTAGGGCTCTCCTAGCCTAAGGCTTGGGCAACTCTAGGCTTAGGCTAAGGCACCCCAAGGCTTAGGCTAGGGCACCCCTAGGCTTAGGCTTAGGCTAGCGCTCCCCTAGCCTAAGGCTAGGGCACCCTTAGGCTTAGGCTTGGGCACCCCTAGGCTTCGGCTATGGCACCCCTTGGCTTAGGCTAGGGCACCCCTAGGCTTAGGCTAAGGCTAGGGCTCCCCTAGGCTAAGGCAAGTGCACCCCTAGGCTTAGGGTAGGGCACCGTAGACTTAGGCTAGGGCTCCCATAGGCTTAAGCTAAGGCTAGGGCTCCCGTAGGCTTAGGCTAGGGCAACCCTACGCTTAGGCTAAGGCTAGGGCTCCCCTAGCCTAAGGCTAGGGCACCCTAATCTTAGGCTAGGGCACCCCTAGGCTTAGGCTAGGGCACCCCTAGGCTTAGGCTAGGGCACCCCTAGGCTTAGGCTAGGGCACCTTTAGGCTTTCAATAGGGCACCCCTAGGCTTACGCTAGGGCACCCCTAAGCTTAGGCTAGGGCACCCCTAGGCTTAGGCTAGGGCACCCCTAGGCTTATGATTGGGCACCCCTAGGCTTACGCTAGGGCACCCCTAAGCTTAGGCTAGGGCACCCCTAGGCTTAGGCTCGGGCACCTCTAGGCTTAGGCTAGGGCACGCCTAGGTTTAGGCCAAGTAACCCTAGGCTTAGGCTAGGGCACCCCTAGGCTTAGGCTAGGGCACTCCTAGGCTTAGGCTAAGGCTAGGGCTCCCTTAGCCTATGGCTAGGGCACGCCTAGGCTTAGGCTCGGTAACCCTTGGCTTCGGCTAGGGAAACCCTAGGCTTAGGCCAAGGCTAGGACTCCCCTTGCCTAAGGCTAGGGCACCCCTAGGCTTAGGCTAGGGCACCCCTAGGCTTAGGCTAAGGCTAGGGCTCCCTTAGCCTATGGCTAGGGCACGCCTAGGCTATGGCTAGGTAACCCTAGGCTTCGGCTAGGGAAACCCAAGGCTTAGGCCAAGGCTAGGACTCCCATAGCCTAAGGCTAGGGCACCCGTAGTCTTAGGCTAGGGCACCCCTAGGCTTAGGCTAGGGCACCCCTAGGCTTAGGCTAGGGCACCCCTAGGCTTAGGATACGGCACCCCTAGGCTTAGGATAGGGCACCCCTAGGATTAGGATAGGGCACACCTAGGCTTAGGCTAAGGCTAGTTCTTCCCTAGCCTAAGGATAGGGCACCCCTAGGCTTAGGCTAGGGCACCCCTAGGCTTAGGCTAGGGCACCCCTAGGCTTAGGCTATGGCACCCCTAGGCTTAGGCTAGGGCACCCCTAGGCTTAGGCTAGGGCACCGTAGACTTAGGCTAGGGCTCCCTTAGGCTTAACCTAAGGCTAGGGCTCCCGTAGGCTTAGGCTAGGGCAACCCTACGCTTAGGCTAAGGCTAGGGCTCCCCTAGCCTAAGGCTAGGGCACCCCTAATCTTAGGCTAGGGCACCCCTAGGCTTAGGCTAGGGCACCCCTAGGCTTAGGCTAGGGCACCCCTAAGCTTAGGATAGGGTACCCCTAGGCTTAGGCTAGGGCACCCCTAGGCTTAGGCTAAGGTTAGGGCTCTCCTAGCGTAAGGCTTTGGCACCCCTAGGCTTAGGCTTGGGCACCCGTTGCCTTAGGCTAGGGCACCCCTAGGCTTTGGTTAAGGCTAGGGCTCTCCTAGCCTAAGGCTTGGGCAACTCTAGGCTTAGGCTAAGGCACCCCAAGGCTTAGGCTAGGGCACCCCTAGGCTTAGGCTTAGGCTAGCGCTCCCCTAGCCTAAGGCTAGGGCACCCTTAGGCTTAGGCTTGGGCACCCCTAGGCTTCGGCTATGGCACCCCTTGGCTTAGGCTAGGGCACCCCTAGGCTTAGGCTAAGGCTAGGGCTCCCCTAGGCTAAGGCAAGTGCACCCCTAGGCTTAGGGTAGGGCACCGTAGACTTAGGCTAGGGCTCCCATAGGCTTAAGCTAAGGCTAGGGCTCCCGTAGGCTTAGGCTAGGGCAACCCTACGCTTAGGCTAAGGCTAGGGCTCCCCTAGCCTAAGGCTAGGGCACCCTAATCTTAGGCTAGGGCACCCCTAGGCTTAGGCTAGGGCACCCCTAGGCTTAGGCTAGGGCACCCCTAGGCTTAGGCTAGGGCACCTTTAGGCTTTCAATAGGGCACCCCTAGGCTTACGCTAGGGCACCCCTAAGCTTAGGCTAGGGCACCCCTAGGCTTAGGCTAGGGCACCCCTAGGCTTATGATTGGGCACCCCTAGGCTTACGCTAGGGCACCCCTAAGCTTAGGCTAGGGCACCCCTAGGCTTAGGCTCGGGCACCTCTAGGCTTAGGCTAGGGCACGCCTAGGCTTAGGCCAAGTAACCCTAGGCTTAGGCTAGGGCACCCCTAGGCTTAGGCTAGGGCACTCCTAGGCTTAGGCTAAGGCTAGGGCTCCCTTAGCCTATGGCTAGGGCACGCCTAGGCTTAGGCTCGGTAACCCTTGGCTTCGGCTAGGGAAACCCTAGGCTTAGGCCAAGGCTAGGACTCCCCTTGCCTAAGGCTAGGGCACCCCTAGGCTTAGGCTAGGGCACCCCTAGGCTTAGGCTAAGGCTAGGGCTCCCTTAGCCTATGGCTAGGGCACGCCTAGGCTATGGCTAGGTAACCCTAGGCTTCGGCTAGGGAAACCCAAGGCTTAGGCCAAGGCTAGGACTCCCATAGCCTAAGGCTAGGGCACCCGTAGTCTTAGGCTAGGGCACCCCTAGGCTTAGGCTAGGGCACCCCTAGGCTTAGGCTAGGGCACCCCTAGGCTTAGGATACGGCACCCCTAGGCTTAGGATAGGGCACCCCTAGGATTAGGATAGGGCACACCTAGGCTTAGGCTAAGGCTAGTTCTTCCCTAGCCTAAGGATAGGGCACCCCTAGGCTTAGGCTAGGGCACCCCTAGGCTTAGGCTAGGGCACCCCTAGGCTTAGGCTATGGCACCCCTAGGCTTAGGATAGGTCACCCCTAGGCTTAGGCTAGGGCACCCCTAGGCTTAGGCTAGGGCACGCCTAGGCTTAGGCTATGGCACCCCTAGGCTTAGGATATGGCACCCCTAGGCTTAGGAGAGGGCACCCCTAGGATTTGTATAGGCCACCCCTAGGCTTAGTCTAGGGCACCCCTAGGCTTAGGCTAGGGCACTCCTAGGCTTAGGCTAGGGCACCCCTAGGCTTAGGCTATGGCACCCCTAGGCTTAGGATAGGTCACCCCTAGGCTTAGGCTAGGGCACCCCTAGGCTTAGGCTAGGGCACGCCTAGGCTTAGGCTATGGCACCCCTAGGCTTAGGATAGGGCACCCCTAGGCTTAGGATAGGGCACCCCTAGTATTTGTATAGGCCACCCCTAGGCTTAGTCTAGGGCACCCCTAGGCTTAGGCTAGGGCACTCCTAGGCTTAGGCTAGGGCACCCCTAGGTTTAGGCTAGGGTACACCAAGGCTTAGGCTAAGGCTAGGGCTCCCATAGCCTAAGGCTAGGGCACCCCTAGCCTAAGGCTTGGGCACCCCTAGGCTTAGGCTACGGCACCCCTAGGCTTAGGCTAAGGCTAGGGCTCCCATAGCCTAAGGCTAGGGCACCCCTAGCCTAAGGCTAGGGCACCCCTAGGCTTAGGCTAGGGCACGCCTAGGCTTAGGCTAGTGCACACCTAGGCTTAGGCTAGGGCACCCCTAGGCTTAGGCTAGGGTACCCCTAGGCTTAGGCTAAGGCTAGGGCTCCCATAGCCTAAGGCTAGGGCACTCCTAGGATTAGGCTAGGGCACCCCTAGGCTTAGGCTAACGCACCCCTAGGCTTAGGCTAGGGCAGCCCTAGGCTTAGGCTAATCTAGGGCTCCCCTAGCCAAAGGCTAGGGCACCCCTAGGCTTAGGCTAGGGCACCCCTAGCTTAGGCCAAGGCTAGGACTCCCCTTGCCTAAGGCTAGGGCACCCCTAGGATTAGGCTAGGGCACCCCTACGCTTAGGCTAAGGCTAGGGCTCCCCTAGCCTATGGCTAGGGAACGCCTAGGCTTAGGCTAGGTAACCCTAGGCTTCGGCTAGGGAAACCCTAGGCTTAGGTTAAGGCTAGGGCTCCCCTACCCTAAGGTTTGGGCACCCCTAGCCTTAGGCTAGGGCACCCTAGGCTTAGGCTAGGGCACAACTAGGCTTAGGCTTAGGCACGCTTAGGCTTAGGCTATGGCACCCCTAGGCTTAGGCTAGGGCACCCCTAGGCTTAGACTAAGTCTAGGGCTACCCTAGCCTAAGGCTAGGGCACCCCTAGGGATAGGCTAGGGCACCCCTAGGCTTAGGCTAGGGCACACCTAGGCTTAGGCTAGGGTACACCTAGGTTTCGGCTAGGGCACACCTAAGATTAGGCTAGGGCACCCCTAGAATTAGCCTAAGGCTAGGGATCCCCTAGCCTAAGGTTAGGGCATCACTAGGATTAGGCTAGGGCACCCATATGCTTAGGATAGGGGACCCCTAGGCTTAGGCTAGGGCACCCCTAGGCTTAGGCTAAGGCTAGGGCTCTGGTAGCGTAAGGCTTTGGCACCCCTAGGCTTAGGCTACGGCACCCCTAGGCTTAGGCTCGGGCACCTCTAGGCTTAGGCTAGGGCACCCCTAGGCTTAGGCTAGGTAACCGTAGGCTTAATCTAGGGCACCGCTAGGCTTAGGCTAGGGCACCCCTAAGCTTAGGATAGGGTACCCCTAGGCTTAGGCTAGGGCACCCCTTGGCTTAGGCTAGGGCACCCCTAGGCTTTGGTTAAGGCTAGGGCTCCCCTAGCCTAAGGATTGGGCAACTCTAGGCTTAGGCTAGGGCACCCCAAGGCTTAGGCTAGCGCTCCCCTAGCCTAAGGCTAGGGCACCCTTAGGCTTAGGCTTGGGCACCCCTAGGCTTCGGCTATGGCACCCCTAGGCTTAGGCTAGGGCACCCCTAGGCTTAGGCTAAGGCTAGGGCTCCCCTAGGCTAAGGCAAGTGCACCCCTAGGCTTACGGTAGGGCACCGTAGACTTAGGCTAGGGCTCCCATAGGCTTAACCTAAGGCTAGGGCTCCCGTAGGCTTAGGCTAGTGCAACCCTACGCTTAGACTAAGGCTAGGGCTCCCCTAGCCTAAGGCTAGGGCACCCCTAATCTTAGGCTAGGGCACCCCTAGGCTTAGGCTAGGGCACCCCTAGGCTTAGGCTAGGGCACCCCTAAGCTTAGGATAGGGTACCCCTAGGCTTAGGCTAGGGCACCCCTTGGCTTAGGCTAGGGCACCCCTAGGCTTTGGTTAAGGCTAGGGCTCCCCTAGCCTAAGGATTGGGCAACTCTACGCTTAGTTAGGGCACCCCAAGGCTTAGGCTAGGGCACCCCTAGGCTTAGGCTTAGGCTAGCGCTCCCCTAGCCTAAGGCTAGGGCACCCTTAGGCTTAGGCTTGGGCACCCCTAGGCTTCGGCTATGGCACCCCTAGGCTTAGGCTAGGGCACCCCTATTCTTAGGCTAAGGCTAGGGCTCCCCTAGGCTAAGGCAAGTGCACCCCTAGGCTTACGGTAGGGCACCGTAGACTTAGGCTAGGGCTCCCATAGGCTTAACCTAAGGCTAGGGCTCCCGTAGGCTTAGGCTAGGGCAACCCTACGCATAGGCTAAGGCTAGGGCTCCCCTAGCCTAAGGCTAGGGCACCCCTAATCTTAGGCTAGGGCACCCCTAGGCTTAGGCTAGGGCACCCCTAGGCTTAGGCTAGGGCACCCCTAAGCTTAGGATAGGGTACCCCTAGGCTTAGGCTAGGGCACCCCTAGGCTTAGGCTAAGGTTAGGGCTCTCCTAGCGTAAGGCTTTGGCACCCCTAGGCTTAGGCTTGGGCACCCGTTGCCTTAGGCTAGGGCACCCCTAGGCTTTGGTTAAGGCTAGGGCTCTCCTAGCCTAAGGCTTGGGCAACTCTAGGCTTAGGCTAAGGCACCCCAAGGCTTAGGCTAGGGCACCCCTAGGCTTAGGCTAAGGCTAGGGCTCCCCTAGGCTAAGGCAAGTGCACCCCTAGGCTTAGGGTAGGGCACCGTAGACTTAGGCTAGGGCTCCCATAGGCTTAAGCTAAGGCTAGGGCTCCCGTAGGCTTAGGCTAGGGCACCCCTAGGCTTAGGTTAGGGCACCCCTAGGCTTAGGCTAGGGCACCTTTAGGCTTTCAATAGGGCACCCCTAGGCTTACGCTAGGGCACCCCTAAGCTTAGGCAAGGGCACCCCTAGGCTTAGGCTAGGGCACCCCTAGGCTTATGATGGGGCACCCCTAGGCTTACGCTAGGGCACCCCTAAGCTTAGGCTAGGGCACCCCTAGGCTTAGGCTCGGGCACCTCTAGGCTTAGGCTAGGGCACGCCTAGGCTTAGGCCAAGTAACCCTAGGCTTAGGCTAGGGCACCCCTAGGCTTAGGCTAGGGCACCCCTAGGCTTAGGCTAAGGCTAGGGCTCCCTTAGCCTATGGCTAGGGCACGCCTAGGCTTAGGCTCGGTAACCCTTGGCTTCGGCTAGGGAAACCCTAGGCTTAGGCCAAGGCTAGGACTCCCCTTGCCTAAGGCTAGGGCACCCCTAGGCTTAGGCTAGGGCACCCCTAGGCTTAGGCTAAGGCTAGGGCTCCCTTAGCCTATGGCTAGGCCACGCCTAGGCTATGGCTAGGTAACCCTAGGCTTCGGCTAGGGAAACCCAAGGCTTAGGCCAAGGCTAGGACTCCCATAGCCTAAGGCTAGGGCACCCGTAGTCTTAGGCTAGGGCACCCCTAGGCTTAGGCTAGGGCACCCCTAGGCTTAGGCTAGGGCACCCCTAGGCTTAGGATACGGCACCCCTAGGCTTAGTATAGGGCACCCCTAGGATTAGGATAGGGCACACCTAGGCTTAGGCTAAGGCTAGTTCTTCCCTAGCCTAAGGATAGGGCACCCCTAGGCTTAGGCTAGGGCACCCCTAGGCTTACGCTAGGGCACCCCTAGGCTTAGGCTATGGCACCCCTAGGCTTAGGATAGGTCACCCCTAGGCTTAGGCTAGGGCACCCCTAGGTTTAGGCTAGGGCACGCCTAGGCTTAGGCTATGGCACCCCTAGCTTAGGATAGGGCACCCCTAGGCTTAGGATAGGGCACCCCTAGGATTTGTATAGGC